>NC_091993.1:72551611-72850787 GCF_044704955.1 Pristiophorus japonicus | reverse complement strand
GGGGGGGGGGAGGAGATTGTGGGGGGGGGGGAGGAGATTGTGGGGGGGGGGGAGGAGATTGTGGGGGGGGGGAGGAGATTGTGGGGGGGGGGAGGAGATTGTGGGGGGGGGGAGGAGATTGTGGGGGGGGGGAGGAGATTGTGGGGGGGGGAGGAGAGATTGTGGGGGGGAGGAGAGATTGGGGGGGGGAGGAGAGATTGGGGGGGGGAGGAGAGATTGGGGGGGGAGGAGAGATTGGGGGGGGAGGAGAGATTGGGGGGGGAGGAGAGATTGGGGGGGGAGGAGAGATTGGGGGGGGAGGAGAGATTGGGGGGGAGGAGAGATTGGGGGGGGAGGAGAGATTGGGGGGGGAGGAGAGATTGGGGGGGGAGGAGAGATTGGGGGGGGGAGGAGAGATTGGGGGGGGGAGGAGAGATTGGGGGGGGGGGAGGAGAGATTGGGGGGGGGGAGGAGAGATTGGGGGGGGGGGAGGAGAGATTGGGGGGGGGGAGGAGAGATTGGGGGGGGGGGAGGAGAGATTGGGGGGGGGGAGGAGAGATTGGGGGGGGGGGAGGAGAGATTGGGGGGGGGGGGAGGAGAGATTGGGGGGGGGGAGGAGAGATTGGGGGGGGGGAGGAGAGATTGGGGGGGGGAGGAGAGATTGGGGGGGGGAGGAGAGATTGGGGGGGGGGAGGAGAGATTGGGGGGGGGGAGGAGAGATTGGGGGGGGGGAGGAGAGATTGGGGGGGGGGAGGAGAGATTGGGGGGGGGGAGGAGAGATTGGGGGGGGGGAGGAGAGATTGGGGGGGGGAGGAGAGATTGGGGGGGGGGAGGAGAGATTGGGGGGGGGGAGGAGAGATTGGGGGGGGGGAGGAGAGATTGGGGGGGGGGAGGAGAGATTGGGGGGGGAGGAGAGATTGGGGGGGGAGGAGAGATTGGGGGGGGAGGAGAGATTGGGGGGGGGGAGGAGAGATTGGGGGGGGGGAGGAGAGATTGGGGGGGGGGAGGAGAGATTGGGGGGGGGAGGAGAGATTGGGGGGGGGGGAGGAGAGATTGGGGGGGGAGGGAAGAGGAGAGATTGGGGGGGGAGGGAAGAGGAGAGATTGGGGGGGGAGGGAAGAGGAGAGATTGGGGGGGGAGGGAAGAGGAGAGATTGGGGGGGGAGGGAAGAGGAGAGATTGGGGGGGGAGGGAAGAGGAGAGATTGGGGGGGGAGGGAAGAGGAGAGATTGGGGGGGGAGGGAAGAGGAGAGATTGGGGGGGGGAGGGAAGAGGAGAGATTGGGGGGGAGGGAAGAGGAGAGATTGGGGGGGGAGGGAAGAGGAGAGATTGGGGGGGGAGGGAAGAGGAGAGATTGGGGGGGGAGGGAAGAGGAGAGATTGGGGGGGGAGGGAAGAGGAGAGATTGGGGGGGGAGGGAAGAGGAGAGATTGGGGGGGGGGGGAGAAGAGGAGAGATTGGGTGGGGGAGAAGAGGAGAGATTGGGTGGGGGAGAAGAGGAGAGATTGGGGGGGGGGGGAAGAGGAGAGATTGGGGGGGGGGGAAGAGGAGAGATTGGGGGGGGGGGAAGAGGAGAGATTGGGGGGGGGGGGGGAAGAGGAGAGATTGGGGGGGGGGGGGGAAGAGGAGAGATTGGGGGGGGCGGGGGAAGAGGAGAGATTGGGGGGGCGGGGGAAGAGGAGAGATTGGGGGGGGCGGGGGAAGAGGAGAGATTGGGGGGGGCGGGGGAAGAGGAGAGATTGGGGGGGGCGGGGGAAGAGGAGAGATTGGGGGGGCGGGTGAAGAGGAGAGATTGGGGGGGGCGGGGGAAGAGGAGAGATTGGGGGGGGCGGGGGAAGAGGAGAGATTGGGGGGGGCGGGGGAAGAGGAGAGATTGGGGGGGGGCGGGGGAAGAGGAGAGATTGGGGGGGGGCGGGGGAAGAGGAGAGATTGGGGGGGGGCGGGGGAAGAGGAGAGATTGGGGGGGCGGGGGGGGGGGGGGGGAAGAGGAGAGATTGGGGGGGGGGGAGAACGAGAGATTGGGGGGGGGGGGGGGGGTGAGAGGAGATTGGGAGTGGGTGGGGGAGGCTGAACGGGCCGGGCCCATCCCCAGCACCAGATTTACAGGTAGGTGGCGTTGGGTCGGGTTGGTGGGGGGGAGTGGTGGTGGGAGGAGGTCGGTTCGGTTCGGGTCGGGAGAGGGAGGTGAGGTCGGGGGTAGGGAGGTGAGGTCGGATCCAGTCCGGGGGCAGGGAGCGGGTGTCCGGTCCGGGGGGGGGGGGGGGGGGAAACGGATGTTAGGTACGGTCCGGAGGCGGGAAGCGAGAGTCGAGTCGGATCGGGAGGAAGCAGGAGCTGGGCGTGGGAGGAGCCTTATTCACACAGCCCCAATGAGGCCATTCGGCCAGGGCTAGGGGCTGCGTGCTTCGGGCCCCTCCCACACAGTTTCGGACGCCTGGAGCTACTGCACTTGCGCACCCACTGTAGCACGCACGTGCAGAGGTCCCGGCACTGTTTTTGGCGCAGGGACCTGGCTCCGCCCCTTACAGCTCCTGCTGCGCTGCATCGAGGGCCAGAGGACCTGCAGGGAGGTGGAGAATCTGGAGGGGTTTTTTAGGCGCACTTTGTGGCGCAAAAAACGGGCGTCCAGGTCGGGACTGCGCCGTTCTAGGCGCGGCTCGAAACTTGGGCCCGAAATGTCTGGAGAACAATAAACAGATGAAACCACAATGCGCACGTACGAGAAAGAGGTGCCTATATTACAGCTTTTGTACTTGTGTGTTACAGGATGTGCTAAACTGTATAGAATATGGGCACACCAAGAAATCTAAATAGTCTTGTGAAGACTATCCCAAGTAGCCAGATGATTTAGTTCGCAAATCGCAACCCCACCCCCGATGAGTTTGTCGGTAGCATAGTGATTAAATTACGGGACTAGTAATCCAGAGGCCGGGCGGGACTAATAATCCACAGATGTGAGTTGAGCTGGGTAATTTAAATTCAGTTCATTTAATAAATCTGGAATAAAAAGCTAGCATCAATAATGGTGACTATGAAACTACCGACTTGTCGTAAAAACCCATCTGGACCTTACCTGGTCTGGCCTACATGGGGTTGACTCTTAACTGCCCACTGAAATGGCCTAGCAAGTCAGTTGTAACAAACCGCTACAACAAACAGTAAGAATAAAAGCGGATGGACTACCCAGCATCAACCTCGTCACCGGCTACAGGACAGCCAACCCAGTCAACCCTGCAAAGCCATTCTTACTAATATCTGGGGACTGGTGTCAAATTTGGGAGATCTGTCCCACAGACGAGTCAGGCAACAGTCTAGCATAGTTATACTCTCAGAAACATACCTTTCCGCCAATGTCATAGACTCCTCTATCACCATACCTGTGTAGGTCCTGTCCCACCGGCAGGTGTACAGTGGTATACAGTCAGGAGGGAGTGGTCCTGGGAGTCCTCAACATTGACTGCCATGACCTCAGGTCAAGCATGGACAAGGAAACCTCCTGCTGATACCACCGACCGCCCTCAGCTAATTAATCATGTTGAACGCCAATTGGAAGAAGCATGGATGGTTACAAGGGCACAGAATGGTCACCATTACTGATACTAGCTTTTTATTCCAGATTTATGGTAGCAGTGATCACAGCACAGTCCTTGTGCAGATACTGTCCTATCTTCACAGTGAAGACGCCCTCCATCATGTGGCACTGCCACTGTGCTGAATGGGGTAGATTCATAACAAATCTCGCAGCTCAAAACTGGCCATCTATGTGGGCCATCATCAGCAGCAGAATTGTATTCCACCATAATCTGTAAACTCATGGCCCGGCATATACTTCACTCTACCATTGCCATCAAGCCAGGAAACCAACCCTGGTTCAATGAGGAGTGCAGAAGAACATGCCACGAGTTGCATCAGGCGTACCTAAAAATGATACACCAAACTGGAGAAGCTGTTGAACAGCTGAAGCAGCATGCTATAGACAGAGCTAAGCAATCGCACAAACAACAGATCAAATCAAAGCTCTGCAGTCCTGCATGGTGGTGGACAATTAAACAACTAACGGGAAGAGGTGGCTGCTCCATGAATATACCCATCCTCAATGACGGCAGAGGCCAGCACGTAATTGCAAAAGACAAGGCTGAAGCGTTTGCAACCATCTTCAGCCAGAAGTGTCAAGTGGATAATCCTTATTGGCCTCCACCCGAGGTCACCACCATCACAGAAGCGAGTCTTCAGCCAATTCGATTCACTCCACATGATATTAAGAAACTGCAGGGCGCACTGGATACAGCAAAGGCTATGGCCCCGACAACATCCCGGCTGTCGTGCTGAAGACTTGTGCTCCAGAACTAGCCACACCTCTAGCCAAGCTGTTCCAGTACAGCTACAACACTGGCATCTATCCGACAATGTGGAACTGCCCAGGTATGTCCTGGCCACAAAAAGCAGGACAAATCCAATCTGTCCAATTACCACCCTATCAGTCTACTCTCAATCATCAACAAAGTGATGGAAGATGTCGCTTCCAAGTGGCACTTACTCACCAATAACCTTACCGATGCTCAGTTTGGGTTCCACTAGGACCATTCGGCTCCAGCCCTCATTACAGCCATGGTTCAAACATGGACAAATTACAGAGGTAAGGTGAGTGTGACTGCCCTTGACATCAAGGCAGCATTTGACCGAGTGTGGCATTAAGGAGCCCTTGCAAAACTGAAGTCAATGGAAATCGGGGAAAACTCTCCACTGGCTGGAGTCATACCTAGCACAAAGGAAGATGGCTGTGGTTGTTTGAGGTCAACCACCCCAGCCCTTTGCTGCAAGAGTTTCTCAGGGCACTGTCCTAGGCCCAACCAATGCAACAAGACCTGGACGACAGTCAGGCTTGGGCTGATCAGTGGCAAGTAACATTCACGCCACACAAGTGCCAGGCAATGACCATCTCCAACAAGAGTCTAACCACCTCCCCTTGATATTCAACCGTATTATCATTGCTGAATCCCCCAGCATCAACACCCTGGGGTCACCATTGACCAGCAACTTAACTGAACCAGCCACATAAATACTGTGGCAACAAGAGCGGGTATTCTGCGGCTAGTGTCTCACCTCCCAAAGCCTTTTCACCATCTCATCATAGGCGGTCCCTCCTGTCGAGGATGACTTGCTTCCACACCAAAAAGGGATGAGTTCACAGCTACAAGGCACAAGTCAGGAGTCTGATGGAATACTCTCCACTTGCCTGGATGAGTGCAGCTCCAACACCACAAGCAGCTCAGCACCATTTAGGACAAAGCAGTCCGCTTGATTGACACTTGATCTACCGCCTTCAACATTTACTCCCTCCACCACTGGCTGCAGTGTGTACCATCTATTAAATGCGCTGCAGCAACTCACCACAGCTTCTTGAGCAGCACTTCCCTAACCTGCGACCTCCACAACCTAGAAATACAAAGGCAGCAGGCACGTGGACACACCATCACCTGCAAGTTCCCCACCAATTTATACACCATTCTGACTTGGAAATATAATCGCCATTCATTCATTGTGGCTGGGTCAAAATCCTGGAATTGCCTCCATAACATGTCCCTTCACCACAGACTGCACTGGTTCAAGGCGGCGGCTCACCACCACCATCTTCTCAAGGGCAATTAGGGATGATCAATAAATGCATACCTTACCAGCAACACCCTCATCCCAGTACGAACAACAAAACTCAAGGTGCCTATTTCATAAGTACTGCATATGTTGGGTTTATATTGATTTGATAAATAAAGATCATTGATCAGACAACTGTTTCGAGTCCATGTGCCTGCAATGAATTAAGAGGACAAAGATTGTCGTAACAATACACGTACACTTCCAACTCGGGTCACTGGATAGTCGTCAGGAGCAGGAACTTGAATGATTTTTCTGTTGTCATTGCCCCCACTCCTTCCCAGTCTGAAATCTGAGGCTGTGTAATTCTAGGAACCAGAGAAGTAATAATGCACTAGCAAACTAAAAGACTGAAGAGATTGGAACTGTGTTGCATGAATACTGTGGAAAGACCAAACTGATAACGGAAGATTACAAATGCACAAATTTCTAACATTCTGGACACAATCTGAACTTTTCATTCAAACCAGATGAAGTTGCAAACCAGAAGCAGCAAGAAACATATTTTCACTGTTAGGAACTTGGCCTACAGGTGGACTCAACATTTCCATTTTAAGAAAATAAACTACTGTATGGCTTTGACTAAAGTATTAGTTGGAAAATATGTTAGTGAAAATCAGTTATCTACCAGAAGTGCAAAGACAGCAAGGAACTCTGAGCAAATTAGGTAAACACGTGCAGCATGAGCCTGAACGAAGACTAAATTCCATTGGTTCCAGTCTTTACTCCCCTTTAGGCAACCCCCCTCCCAATATTCTGACAAAGCTATGCACGCGAATTAACAGAGTATTGATGCACAATTTTAAAGTAAAGTAATGTAATTATATTTTACGGGGTTATTTTATTCCAAGGCAACATTATACTTTGCCCAAAACTCACCAGTTATAACTTGCTAGTGTAAAGTACCGAAACATATGCTTTAAACGTTAAGGAAACATTCTATAACTGTGTCAGAATCGTGACTGACAGAATTTTATTAGTATCAACACAACCCTCATGTTCTGCCATTGCCACTAGGCTAGTGATCGCGTTTCAATCTGCATTCTGTCAATCACGGATCCAGCCTCTGGACAGCACTAATTCATCATATAGGGAGAACAAATTATATTCACTTACTTTGGGTGGAGGATTGCAGTAGAAATGTAGCCATTATAATCCTTCTCCTAGCACATCGTACTAATTACAGTAACATTCTAAACATATTTGTAGAAATTTTTGATGGATTTACAAATTGATTGCACACAAAGCTATTTCTTCTAAAATGAATTATGATTGTACAAAATTTAAAGGAGCTTTACTGTGAAATAGAATCATATAATGATTAAGCACAGGAGGCCATTCGGCCCATCGTGCCAGAGATGGATGAGAAAACACTACAATGATCTGATAAACAATGTACCAGACAGTGCCCAGACATATTTTCTGTTGTAGTGCAAACTTCACCATTTTACAAAATATTGAAGGTGAGTGTCATGGTCTAAGTACAGTAAAAGTCGCTGGATATTCTGTGACAGGGTTACCATTTGTTCAGTGCACATGGGAATTCCAGTCATGGTAGCACTGGAAGGAAGTGTACCACTCTGCTTGAACGACTCAGTTGTCACTAGTGCCTGTGTCAGGCATTTAATTAGTCTTAAGGGTTCCATGGCCACGCACAAACTTGCATCACTTCGCGAAAATTACATCGTGATTTACAGATCAGAACTAGGGTACAAGTAATGTGCCTGCATAAACTATTTTACAGCCAATAAATGTAATTTTTAGGTTTACCTTAAAACTTATACTGCACGTCCCTCTTTTTCAGATCCAGACCACTATTTCAAAAAATAATTTGTAATCACAGGAAGAATGTCAACTGAATTGCTACAGCGCACCATTTTAAACATTCTTTCACAAAATGTCACACTGAACAGCACTCTGCTGTGATACAATGCATCACTTATTTTATGCCCTGTGAAGTGCAACAGCATTCAGCACCCCGCCACCCCGCCCCCATCCCCCTCACTTGCTGCATCCTACCTAGTTACATACTAATGAATTATTTAGACACTGTGAGCTGCACTGCCTCAATAGCTGACACTGATCTATACCGCCCTCTGAGTATAGTCAAGAACTGTTAAACTCATCTCAATGCAAAATAATTTTACAAATTTAGAGGTTATGACCATTATTTTGTTACAAAAGTACTGGATGTGTGAACAGGATACATGGTTAAATGTTACTTACTTAAAAGGCTTACAGTGCATTTGCTTAGTCACAGCCGTGGCAGTTGTCATATGCATAAAAGTACCAAAAAAGATTTTACTGAAAAAAGGACCGGTATTAGCATCTCTTACAAACTGTCAGCTACCTTACGGTAAATCACTAGAACTCGCACTAGGATCATATCTTTCTATAAATACTGCTGGAAGATCCGTACTCAAAGTAAACATGTCAGTTCTCGCCAGTTACTGATTAACCTGCTTCCAGCATTTTCTGCTTTTAAGTCAAACTTCCAATATATACAGCATTTTTCTTTTTTTTGAACAAACATTACAAGTTTGGTTAGCAACCATAGGATATGATTACATAGGATATGATTACACAGGATATACAGCATAGAAACAGGCCATTTGGCCCAATCAATCCATGCTATTTAGTGAATATTTTCACATGTTTTGTTCAAAGAATCATTACATCCTTTCCAAAATTACCAGTGGGCTATAAACTAACCACGAAGATAAAATCCTAGAAATCTATGCCCATTAGTTGTCATGAACGTTGCGCAGTCGAATCATTATTCTCTACATTTACAGCAACTGCCTCCCTTGCAGACTCATTCAATCATTCACTGTGACAGTGCAGTCACATGTTTATAACTCTAGTTACACATTGCAAGATTAAACAACTCTTCTCTACATTTGTCTCCTACAAAAATAAATTCATTCATCCTTGGGAAAGCATTGGCTCCAAACCTGAAGTTCTTATTAAAGGGCACCTGTACGCACATTGGGATGTGTATGCACGGTTCAAGGTTTCTTCTGTCAAGATACAGGGAGCAAATGCATCCCAATTTAAACTCAAGATATCCAAAGTTTAACAAATAAACCATGAGTACACATTTACCATTTTCATGTTAAAAAAATATTTTTGCTGCATCTCACAATTTAAATACTTTGAAAAAGGAGACTATGACAATGAACAAAGTTGTAATTCACCACTACCTTTCTCGCCATTCCTCTCCAACCACCTTGACACAATTTCCCTGACAACCTCTGCCTAAATGCCAGCTAGAATAGGCAAATATCAATCATTCACTGTGGCAGCGCAGTCATGGTTTGACATTTAGCCTGACCAGAGATTACACTGGATTGCTGTGCATTTCTGACAGCACGATGGCATAAACGCATTTATAATTGGGGGTCGAGAAATTCGATAACACAAAAAAGGGTGCGGGCACCACGATGCGAGATATGTCCGCGCACGGTCAAAAAGTGCAGGTAGCGTGGTCAATTTCATGGTGCCTACTAATTATCATGACTGCAGCGCAGTCAAGCACTGAACGCACCATTGACAAACTGTGCGCTCAGGAGGGGGCCAAAGTTTGTGTTGTTCAAGCAAGGCCAGCTTACTTAAAGCTAGCTTGGTTTTGTTAAAGGCAGTCTCCATCTCGAGCTGCCTTCTGCTGATGAAAAAAATAATAGCGCTAACCCAAATGGCTCAAGAGGCCACCCAGGGTTTAAACGCAGCACTTTGTGGAGGGAGTGAACACTCGAAGAGAGGTCCTCTACCCACAGTGGGGGGGGCAGGAGACCCTCCAGAAAGGAGGATGTGGGAGAAGCTCAGCAAGGCAGTCACCCCCAGGACCTGGCTCCAGTGCCCAAAGAAATGTCATGATCTCAGACGCTGGTCATAGTCAGTGAATGCATCTTCAAAAGCCATCTCCTACCAACTGCATCACTAGCCTCTCACTGCATAAACCCCCCCCGCTAACAGTCTTGTATTCCTAGCTTCATCTCACCCCCTTGGAGGAGACAGCACTGGCCAGTCTTAGCAGGGGCATGGCTGAGCCCTTGGCCAGTGGTGGGGCTGAAAGTATAGAAGATGCCAGTATCCTCATATGCTATTCTCCTTCTCACTTCCCCTCATCCAACAATATCTTCTGATTTACAACTGCACATGGTGTAATTATGCACCTCTCATTTTCCCATCCTCTCCTCACCACAATCCTACCCTTGTGCCTTCCTCATTTCAGACACAAGAAATCCAGCCTGTCCAGTCAGTGGTTGACCAAGAAGAGGGAGAGGGGAGAAGAAACAGTCAGTCACTCAATTTCACACTCCCAGTCACCAGATCCTCAAGGTCGTCCTGCAGGGCCACCTGCAGTGTCCCCCACTGAAAGTCAGCAGCCTTCCACCAGCCATGCTGCAGCCACTGGGGAAGCACTGCCTGACATCAGTACAATAGGTAAAAGTATACACAAGACAGTCACTAAGGTGTATTACGTTGGATGGGAAAACAAATAAATCATTCTGAGACTATGTCCCGTAGTTTTAGTTTCCCCTATGAGTGAAAATATCCTCTCTGCATCCATCTTGTCGAGCCCCCTCAATATCTTACATGTTTCGATAAGATCACCTCTCATTCTTCTAAACGCCAATGAGTATAGGCCCAACCTACTCAACCTTTCTCATCTCAGGAATCAACCTAGTGAACTTTCTCTGAACTGCCTCCAATGTAGGTTGTGCAAAGATGAATCATAATTCAGTGTCAATTACCAAGAAAGTGGAGTTACTCCAGAGATTAGATAGAGGTGCTTCAGCGAAAAGACTGAGTGAAGAGTATGGTGTTGGAATCTCCACCATTTATGATATAAAAACTAGAAAGAACAGATTATGAAGTTTTATGCAGAAAGCGATGTTCAGAAAGAAATGAGCAAGAGAAAAACGATGCATAAGCCTAAAAGTAGTAAGTTGGATCGAGCAGTGATGGAGTGGTGGCGACAGAGAAGTGAAAAGATTCCATTGTCTGGCCCAATGGTGATGCAACAAGCCAAGATATTCCATGCAGAACTGAAGATTGAAACTCCATGAGAGCACTCTTCAGGTTGGCTATCCAAATTTAAAAGGAGTCAGGTAATTGAAAGTATGTGGTGAAAAAGCCTCAGCAAATCATGAGGCAGCTGAAGGTTATATAGATGAGTTCTTTCAACTAATTGCCAATGAAAATCTTTCCGCTGAGCAAATCTATAATGCCGACGAGACAGCACTGTTTGGATGCTATATAATTGAGAAAGACATTAGCAACAGAAGAATCACAGCCAGCAAGTGTAAAAGACGCCAAAGATACACTGACTGTGTTTGCTTGTGCAAATGCGGCTGGGACACGTAAGCGTAAGCTTATGGTCATCGGGAAAAGGCAGCGTCCAAGAAGTTTCAAGGGTGTGAGTGCATTATTATGCTAAAGGAGAGTATGGGTAACCAGGGCAATTTTTCTGAACTGATTCGAGAAGCATTTTGTTCCCCAGGCACGTGCTCTTTGCACAGAGGATGGCCTTGAAGAAAACTGCAAAATATTCTTGCAGCTAGACGATTGCTCAGCAAGTCCTGATGTTGAGCTTCTAGTAAAGGATAATGTCCATGCAATCTATTTACCTCCCAATGTAACATCACTGGTACAGCCAATGGACCAAGGGATTTTGAGATAAGAACATAAGAAATAGGAGCAGGAGTAAGCCATACGGCCCCTTGAGCCTGCTCCGCCATTTAATACGATCATGGCTGATCCGATCATGGACTCAGGTCCACTTCCCTGCCCACTCCCCATAACCCATTATTCCCTTATCAGTTAAGAAACTGTCTATCTCGGTCTTAAATTTATTCAATGTCCCAGCTCTCCGAGGCAGCGAAGTTCACAGATTTACAACCCTCAGAAGAAATTCTTCCTCATCTCAGTTTTAAATGGGCAGTCCCTTCTTCTATTATGCCCCCTAGTTCTAGTCTCCCCTATCAGCAGAAACATCCTCTGTGCATCCACCTTGTCAAGCCCCCTCATAACCTTATACATTTTGATAAGATCACCGCTCATTCTTCTGAATTCCAATGAGAAGAGGCCCAACTTACTCAACCTTTCCTCATAAGTCAATCCCCTCATCTCCGGAATCAACCTAGTGAACATTCTTTGAACTGCCTCCAAAGCAAGTATATCCTTTCTTAAATATGGAAACCAAAACTGTACGCAGTATTCCAGGTGTGGCCTAACCAATACTTTGTATAACTGTAGCTAGACTTCCCTGCTTTTATACTCCATCCCCTTTGCATTAAAGGCCAAGATTCCATTGGCCTTCCTGATCACTTGCTATACCTGCATACTAACCTTTTGTGTTTCATGCAGTGGGACCCCCAGGTCCCGCTGTACTGCAGCACTTGCAATTTTTCTCCATTTAAATAATATCTTGCTCTTCGATTTTTTTTCTGCCAAAGCGCATAACCTCACACTTTCCAACATTATACTCCATCTGCCAAATTTTTGCCCACTCACTTAGTCTGTCTATGTCCTTCTGCAGATTTTTGAGTCCTCCTCACACATTGCTTTTCCTCCCATCTTTGTATTGTCAGCAAACTTGGCTACGTTACACTCGGTCCCTTCTTCCAAGCCATTAATATAGAGATTGTAAATAGTTTGGGGTCCCAGCACTGATCCCCGCGGCACCCTACTACTTACTGATTGCCAACCCAAGAATGAACCATTTATCCCGACTCTCTGTTTTCTGTTAGTTAGTCAATCCTCTATCCATGTTAATATATTACCCTCAACCCAGTGAACTTTTACCTTTTATGTGGCACCTTGTCAAATGCCTTCTGGAAGTCCAAATACACCACATCCACTGGTTCCCCTTTATCCACCCTGTTCATTACATCCTCAAAGAATTCCAACAAATGTGTCAAACATGACTTCCCCTTCATAAATCCATGCTGACTCTGCCTGACCGAATTAAGCTTTTCCAAATGTCCTGCTACTGCTTCTTTAATAATGGACTCCAACAGTTTCCCAACGACAGATGTTAGGCTAACTGATCTATAAGTTCCTGCTTTTTGTCTGCCTCCTTTTTTAAATAAGGGTGTTATATTTGCTGTTCTCCAATCTGCTGGGACCACCCCAGAATCCAGGGAATTTTGATAAATTACAACCAATGCATCCACTATCTCTGCAGCCACCTCTTAAGACCCAAGGATGTTATTTTACCAAGTACTGCTTTATTAGTGATAGTGATTGTATTAAGTTCCTCCCTCCCTATAGCCCCTTGATTATCCACTATTGAGATGTTTTTAGCGTCTTCTACCGTGAAGACTGATACAAAGTATTTGTTCAATGTTTCTGCCATATCTCGGTTCTCCATTATTAATTCTCCAGTCTTATCCTCTAGGGGATCAACATTTACTTTAGCCACTCTTTTCCTTCTTATGTACCTGTAGAAACTCTTTTTATATTTCGTGCTAGTTTACTTTCATATTCTATCTTCCCTCTCTATCACTTTTTTTAAGTCATTCTTTGCTGGCTTTTAAAAGTTCCCAATCCTCTGGCCTCCCACTAGTCTTGGCCACATTGTATGCCCTTTTCAATTTAATACCATCCCTTATTTCCTTAGTTAGCCACGGATGGTTATCCCTTCTCTTAGTCTTTCCTTCCCATTGGGATATATTTTTGTTGCGAGTTATGAAATATCTTAAGTATCTGCCACTGTTCATCAACCGTCCCATACGTTAATCTATTTTCCCAGTCCACTTTAGCCAACTCTGCCCTCATACCTTTGTAGTCTCCTTTCTTTAAGCTTAGGACACTGGTTTGAGATCCAACTTTCTCACCCTCCAACTGAATTTGAAATTCAACCATGTTATGGTCACTCATTCCTAGAAATTCCTTTACTACAAGATCGCTTATTAATCCTATCTCATTACACCGTACCAAATCTAAGATAGCCTGCTCCCTGGTTGGTTCTGCACTGTACTGTTCAAGGAAATTATACTGGATACACTATGAACTCTTCCAGGCCAATTTTCTTGGTCCAATCAACATGAAGGTTAAAATTGCCCATGATTATTGCCATTCCTGTATTACAAGCCTCCATTATTTCTTGATTTATACTCCGTCCAACAGTCTAGCTACTGTTAGGGGGCCTATAGACTATGCCCACCAGCGACTTTTTCCCCTCATCTCCACCCAAACTGATTCACCATCTTGATCCTCTGAGCCAATATAGTTTTTCACTAACACACTAAGTGTCTGCTTAGTGTTGTGAACAGAGGCATGGGAATAACAGCGTTCTCGAAAGGTTTCACTGTGAAGGACGCCATATGGGCAGCTGCGGATGCGTGAATGAGGTAACTAGAAAGACCTTGGCCATTGCCTGGCATAACCTCTGGCTAGTAACTAGGTTTAGTGAAGATGTCGATGATGACGTTGAAGGTTTTCATGTGTTTAAGGAGAAGAAAATGATTGCTGAACTTTTAGAATACGCAAAAGGGCTGACTTGTGAAACTGCACTAGAATTGAATGAAGACGATGTCACAGAAGTCATTGATATAGACAATGATGCTCCTGTTGTGCATGAAGTGACAGATGAAGAAATTGTGGGCATAGTTTTGCATCCAGAAGAAAAGGATGAATGCAGTGAGGATGATGCTGCTGATAAAGTAGAAAAAGTGTCCATTGACAAAGCTATCAATCTTTGTCAAGAAAAAATTAACACCTAGTGCAACAAAGCTCCATAAAAGAAGAAATGATGCAGGTGTATAAAATTTGGGGGAAATTAATTAAACAAAAGCCAAAATTACAATTAAAATTAGTCGATATGTTTCAAAGGGTATCGCACCAGAATGCCCAAGATCTACAGCCTGTAACTACACTAGCAATTTCCACATTTGAAAATCCTATTGCTGGCCCATCTTCAGCCCCAGACATCATAGCTGAGCCCTCTACCTCAAGCACAACCTCTAGCTCAAGCCAATTGTAACCTGATTCTATTTCCGTGCAGCTTACTTAGAAGTGGATCACAGGAAGAATATTATTCTTTATACATTACAGGGTGCCAGTATTCTGTTTCACACCTATATTGTTTACCAAATAAAAAATTTTTTATTTACTGTATATTTCATACCTGTACTGTTTTCCAAATAAAAACCTTTATTTACTGCATTATATTTCATACCTGTATTGTTTACCAAATAAAAACCTTTATTTATTATATTTCATGCTTTGCATATATTCCTTTTCATATTTTAAATAAATTTTAAGTTGTACATACTTTTCCAAAGATAAATCCGGAAATATACACAAATCGCCCCAGCCTCTAGGTTGCCAGATTCGGGCAGTCAAACTTTCTGTTCCAAAATCCGGAAAGACTCAAAACATGGGCCTTAAGGGTTTCCAGATTCAGGACATCAGGTTGTGTCCAAAATCCGGACATACCCAAAAATTGTTCATGAGGTTTCCGGATTCAGGACATCGGATTTTCTGCTCCGAAATCTGGAAATACCCGAAACTCAGGCCCAAGGGTTTCCGGATTCGGGGCGTCAGATTTCTTCTCCGAAATCCAGAACAGCCTCAGTCCCGAGGTTTCTGGATTCGGGATGACTTCCCCCTCCCTCAGTGACGGAATCAACACATGCAGGGAAACCTGCACATGCAAGGGGAAAAAAATTGGAGAAAACTGAAAGTAACACATGCAAATGAAGACACGTAGGCTGATAGTTTCAATAATAAACTGTTTGACTTTTGTTAAGGAAGTTGTCAGTTTGAATATAGTTAAGCATTGTACACCTGGATATGATCTCTTCCCGTTTTGTCTTATCAACCAATTGCAATGTTAAATTACAAAAATGTCTGACCGTGTCAGTCAAATCCAACAGGTCCATACTTAGCACGTGACTTAAATCTCCCATCTGAGTGATCCCTAGCCACGTGACCATTTTTGAGATATCTATCTGTCAGAAGCAAATTACTAATGACTATTTCGACAGAGCCTTTTTCTCAACCTGCAACAGCAATCAATTATTTGGTCCCTTGTGCTTTGCTAAATAATTAAAACATTACATTTGCCATGTTTACTTTTAATTCAGATATTCATAAAGATCATTTTGCAGCAGTTATCAGACTCAGTTGTTCCGGCCTTTAAAATGCATGAACTATGAGATTCCCGAGAACACGTGACTAAAAGTTTACTTCCGCTGTTATACTTACTTCACCATACTATTACTTCAAATACCCAATATCTGTTAAACAGAACTGTTGCTGAGAAAATATGTCAAATTAATTTGAGTAATTCATTTCTTGGGTGAAAAAGTGAGCCATCGGTACCAAAGATATATCAAAACTGTGCAGTTGTTTAGCAATTTCACCCGACCCCACCACCATGATTGGAATGGAGTGTATAAAGAAAGTCATAAAATGAAGTATAGCTAGTTAATGTGTATACATTTTCAATCACCAAAGCCACAGGGATTTAATCAGCATTAAAAAATGTGTATCATGCAATGCTTACAGCTGCTTTCTGCCTCCCATTACTCAAATACAATGATAGTCACAAAGGTTTCCAATTTTTGCACGTGAGCATTGCTGTGTTAATTCAACTAGTAGCATATTTGTAAATATTAACATTCTCAACTTTGAAAAACCTTGAATGGGATTTTTCTTTAATTTGTTCTCGGGATATGGGAGACGCTGGCAAGGCCGCAGATACTGTCCGAGAAGGTGGTGGTGGGCATTCTCCTTGGACTACATGAATCAGAACTAAACCTTGCTGTGGAGTTCATTCTAAATTAAAAGATTGAGTTAGGAAGGGCCTTTTAACATCAAGCTTGCATGTGTATACCAAGATTCAAGTCATAATGAAAGCAGATTTTGCCAATCTGGAAACTTATTTTCAAAAGATGCTCAGTACTTCCAGCGAATTTCCTAAATAGGTAATTAATTCCTATACGTGTCCTGACTCAGCTACATTTAAAATATGTGCTAGTTTGTTATCTTATGCTTCATTTCTCCCAAGTTAGTCATAAATAAATATTTTGGCCTGTTTGATATTCGACCAATTCAAAACATTGGTAGTGTAGCATAAATTCAAGTATAAATCAAGTATGACATTTGATCAGTGAGAATTGGTCATACTCTTTCAACAAACAATAAAAATGCAGCTTTTCGATTGTAAGGGACACGGTTTGCTTAGGGAACTGGTATAAAACTATTATGATAAATGCCGCAAATTATTACACACATCGCACGCTCGCGATAAACCTGCCTGCAAATATTCTGTTTCCTAATCCTTTCCTTTGTAAAATCAAAACAAATAATCTACTCCAACACTTTAATAAAAGGTAAAAGCCCAGGGTTCAAAAGACAGCCATCAACCGTTCAGCCTATTGGGAGGGGAGGGGAGTTTATCTGAAACCCTCCGAATTTCACACACAGCTCATTGCAACTTGGGAAAAGCAAGATTGCAGTGCACCCCTTGCAACACTTGTTATCTTATTCCATATGAACACGTTTGTTCTTTAGGAAACCCAATCAAATACAGCAACGTATCAGCGAGATCAGGGAGTTCAATTGTCCAAAAACTTCAATGTGACGATGATCTGATTATGTAGGTCAACAGGGGCAGACATTAAAGTGTAAAAGTTGCAAGTGAAGTCCGCAGTGCACGGGTGGGTCCGCCTGCGTCCTGTGTCACTTACCCTGCTGGATGGTGGGCAATTCGCCGTTATTTCCTGCGGCGTTGTTGCTCCCGGCGGGGATCGGGATGCTCAGCTGGCGCTCAGGCTCCGGCAGGCAGCGCTTGCAGAAAGAGTGGAGGCAGGGCAGCAGTTTGGGCTCTTTGCCTTGCAGCATATCCCGGCACACGGCGCACTCGTCCAGCAGGTTGAGATTCACCTCGGTAGGGGCCGGGGCCGTCGCACTTGCAGTTGCTTTTTCTGGGCCCACTCCCAGGTTGGGTCCTGGCGCTGGACTGGGTCCGGCACTCGGACTGGGAACCGGACTGGGGCCGGGGCCGGCTCCCGGACTGAGGCCTGGGCTTGGTCCCGGTGCGGGCCCTTCAGCCGCCGACACCGCCGCCGCCCCCATCGAGACCGCCGCGGCCGTTGGCGGAGTCGTCGTCACCGCTGCAGCTACTGGTGGTGGTGTTGTTGTTGTTGTTGTTGTTACCGTCGTCGTCCCCGCTGCCGCCGGTGTCCCGCCGATCTCCGGCTCCGCTTTCTCCCGGCTCTCTTCCTCCTTGTCGGCCAGGCCGCTCTTCTCCTCAGCGCCGCCGCCGCCGCCGCCGCCGCTCGCCTCAGTATTATTCCCACCTTTGTTTTCCGCCATCTTTGCTCCTCCTTGCTCTTTCTCTCGCTCGGCGCACGCTCACATTCAAAACCCTCTCGAGCTTTCCACCAGACCAAACCCCCCGCATGCAACAGCGGCGCCTATTGGCCGCGCTCGCCCGTCTCCCGGCGGCCCCCCGATGCAAAGTGATTGCCGATTGGCCGCCGAGCACCAGAGCTGGCTCGCGGACGTCAGCACGCACGGGCCACCGGCCCTGGCTTCCCATTGGCTCCGCGACGCAGCTCCTCCGGGTGGCAAATGGCGGGCGCGCGCGGGATTCGAATCACGTGGATGCATCATTGAGTGTTTCAGCTTTGCAGAAAATCAGGACTATGGGTCCTTGGGAAAAAAAAGTGAGCGATCATCATCGGGGGCACTCTGTTTTTACTATGCATAATGCAGTGAAGGCAAAGATGGTTTATTCATAGTTTTATACTAAACACACGCACAAGGTGATCAGCAGCTGGAATGGGCTGCCTGGACCTGTGGTTGCTGGGAGGGCTCCCTGAAGAAACAGCTAGATGCTGCAATGAAAATATGGTAGAGTTGTTCTTCTGGAAAAATCTTATCAATATTCAAATATAATATTTTAATAATGAGTTTTGAGGAAGATGCCACATCAGAAATGCTACCTATCATTTTGCTTTTCAAAAAGAAAGACTTGGATTTATAATGCACCTTTCACGACCACCGGACGTCTCAAAGCGCTTTACAGCCATGTTTTGAAGTGTAGTCAATGTTGTAACGTAGGAAACGCGGCAGCCAATTTGCGCGCAAACAAGCTCCTACAAACAGCAATGTGATAATGACCAGATAATCAGTTTTACTGATGTTGATTGAGGGATAAATATTGGCCAGGACACTGGGGATAACTCTGCTGCTCAGAGGCGGACAAACTAACATTTTCATCTTCTGTACTTTTTGTTATGTATTCAAAGACATTTAATGCATTGTTATGGTTTATACAGATGTAAATAACAAAAGGTTTTGGTATGTTCTTTTGCTTTTCCACACTTCTCAATGAGAAGGTCATTATATTTTGATTTCCATCAACTTTTCATTTATATATAGGCCATAATACGACAACTCTCAGGAGTGAAAATCAATTTCAAGAATTGCTTTATCACTCTAACTCTTGTAATTCCAAGAAAAGTTGAAAATACCTAATTCAGCACCAAATAGGAATTGAACCCTGGGCCTTCTTACTCAGTATGTTTAAGTAGTAGGATCTTGCAGTGCATTTACAGACAGCTGTCAAGAGAGCTCTTTGGAAACTTGAAGCCTGACAACTCAATGGGTCACTGGAATATCATTTATAGCCCAATCATTGCTAAGATCTTTATTACTGATTTGTAACTACAGTAGTCACAAAGAAGAAAGAACCTGCATTTATATAGCACCTTATCACATCTTCAGGACATCCCAAAGTGCCTTACAATTAATGGATAACCTTTTGAAGTGCACTCAATGTTGTTACGTAGGCAACCATGGCAGTCAATTTGTAGACAAGGACCCAAAATCATCAAATAAATGAATGGCTAATCTGCTTTTGGTGAGGGGTTGGCCAAGACAATGAAGCCACACATTCTGAGGGTCTGTTCCACCAGCATTAATGCAGTGGAGTGGAACCCCTGTCTACCCGTGTCTGTGACCACAAATCCTGGCCTGGGGTGGGAGCATCAGTCAGCAAGGGTGTTCAGCAGCACCCACCTTGAATGGCTGCTCTAATAGGAGAGAGGAGGCCCAGCAAGAGCTCGAAGAAATTCCTCCTCTTCACATCTCCTGCTCCCAATGAAGCAAGTGGGCCTCTTGGGATCGGTAATCCTTCCTTAGTAAAGAATTGGAACCTTGAGGCTCAAAGCGGGACTCGTGTCAGCTCTCAGCTGGTGTGAGTTCTGCTGAAGCCTACCAAGTGGCATAAAGGGAGAATATGTAGGGTAGCCGGGAACTATTCCCAGATGCGCGCTTGATGAAGCGGAGTGGACAGAAGATCCATTCAAAGTTATTTCCCCCCCCCCCACCCTTAGAAATTAAAGTGTCAATGTAAGCAGTGCTACCAGCTGAACCAAGCTGTTATTAAGGTATGTTTTATTGAGAAACCTAAGTGAAAGGCCAAGGTTGAAATGAGTAAGAGACAAGATGAAGTATATTAGGCACATGTGACTCATGTC
This sequence comes from Pristiophorus japonicus, assembly GCF_044704955.1. Taxonomy (NCBI): domain Eukaryota; kingdom Metazoa; phylum Chordata; class Chondrichthyes; family Pristiophoridae; genus Pristiophorus; species Pristiophorus japonicus. The sequence continues at coordinate 72,830,654 of NC_091993.1, read as the reverse complement.
AAGCTGTGGCTTAGTTGGTAGCACCCTCACCTCTGTGGGTTCAAGTCCCACTCTAGAGACTTGAACAAAAAAATCCAGGCTGACACTCCAGTGCAATACTCAGGGAGTACTGTACTACCGTCTTTCGGATGCGCCGGTAAACCGAGGTGCCATCTGCTCTCAGTTGGACATAAAAGATCCTATAACACTATTTCACAGAACAGCAGGGGAGTTATCCCTGGTGTCCAAGCCAATATTTATCCCTAAATTAATATCACCAAAACAGAATATCTGGTTATTATCACATTGCTGTTTGTGGGAGCTTGCTGTGCGCAAATTGGCTGCCACATTTCCTACATTGCAACAATGACTACACTCCAAAAAGTACTTCATTAGCCGTAAAGTGCTTTGGGATGTCCAGTGCTCGTGACAGAACTACATAAATGGAAGTCTTTCAATTATGCTAAGCTTGGATTTCAAAAGCCTGTTAATTATAGGAGGAAGGAAGACTGAGGAGGTAAAGAGTAGTATGATTTTGAAAGTCCTGAGAAAAATGAATTGGATGTTGCTTAACCAGGGAATAAAAATTGTATTCCTTAATTACTCACTCGATATACTAATTTATTGTAGCAAATTGATGTTTGCAGGTAGGTAGGCCACAGGGTTGAATACAGATGATGCAATATGACTTAACACAGCCAGATATTATGATCATGGTACACATTTTACCAAGATCTTTCAGTATTTTTTCAAAACAGTTATTAAATACGTAATGTGTGTGTATGCATGTTTGGTATAGGATGACATGTTTTTGTCTTTTGAACTCAGACTCAGCATCAAGCACTCCCAAGTCAGACACACTTTATCTCACAGCTATAATAAAATCCCCTATTATTATGCCCCAATAGTGGGTCTTCACCCGAGTCTCACATTATAACAGTGAGTACACTCCAAATATAATTCATTGGCTGTGAAGCGCTTTGAGACGTCCAGTGGACGTGAAAGGCACTCTATAAACGTAAGTCGTTCTTTCAATATGACGTTTCTACTTTCCACACATTTCCTTGTGACTGAGTGTGATTGTCAATTCGGTATTATTCAATGTTATGCCAAACTACAGTCTGTTTTGTGTTTTTTTAACATTTATTCTGGGGATGTGGGCATCCAACATTTATTGCCGATCCCTGGTTGCTCTTGAGAGTGAGCCTTCTCCTTGAACCACTGCAGTCCATGAAGGTACTCCCACAGTGCAGTTAGGTAGGGATTCTAGGAGACCCAACGAGGATGAAGGAACGGCAATATATGTCCATGTCAGGATGGTGTGTGACCTGGAGGGGAACTTGATGTGGCCAGTGTTACAATGCAGCTGCTACCTTTTTCCTTCTAGGTGGTAGAGGTCACGGGTTTGGATCTGTGCTCCCACAAACGTGGGTTAAGACTTTTCCAAATTCATTTCAGCTTGCATGCTAACATTTGGGATAGGAAGAAGATTTCTATACCATAGGTCTGGGCTGCAGGCAGAGTCAACTCCAGAAGTGAAATAACTGTACCAATGGGCTTTTAAGGGATCAAGCCAGACCTTGCATTTATATAGCACCTTTCATGACCTCAGCACATTCCAAAATGCTTTACAGCCAATTAAGTACTTTTGAAATGTTGTCACAGCCGTACTGTAGGAAACGGGCAGCCAATTTTCACATAAGGTTGTACAATCAGCAATAAGATAAACTGTTGTAGTGATTTTGGTTCCTTCAAAATAATTCCATGGGATCTTTTATATTTACCTGAGATGGCAGACGAGGCCACGGTTTAAAGTCTCATCCATAAGACGGCACCTCTGATAGTGCAGCACTCCCTGAACAGTGTGCTGAAGTGTTAGCCTAAGCTTATGACTTGAACCTACAACTTTCTAACTCAATGGCGAGAGTGCTATCACTGAGCCACAGCTGACACATTGGTACATAAGAGATAAAGAGATTATGCTCCACATCTCCCCCTGCCATGGGTCCCACAGCAATATTTGTTACCAACTTTCAGATCTCCCAGCAGATCTCCCAAAGAAGAGCAAAGCAGAAATTCAGCAGATTTGCTCAACTACTGTCAGGCTGGGCGATTTTCACAGGTCATGTTTGCGAACCACTATTGAGATGTACAATCATGGGTTTTACCTTGACTTTCATACAGTCCCTGCTGAGTTTTTGTTGTGAGCATAGTCATTCAGGGCTGACATATAAAAAAGAAAAGATAGGACCTGAACACTGAAAAAAAGACTAACATGAAAATCAATGCAGATTAGTGGATAATGGTCTGTGCAAATCCCTCCAACTGATTCATCTGCTGCCTTCTCCTTAATAGAAATGTCATTCTCGACTCTACAAGATGATCCTCTAAGTATTTCCCTATATAAAAAAGAGGATAGTGGCTATAGCATCGATATTTATAAACCTATAATGCTCGCTGCAGTTTCCTTTTGTGACTTGGAAACCTAAACTAAATTATGTCAGTGGTGCCGAGAACTCCAACTTGTAACATTACAGTTATTCACCACCAGGAGATGCCACTGCTTCACAAGATCACAAATCATTAGGTAGATAGAGATGAGGGAGGCCATTCAGTCCATCCATCAATAACAAAAAAATACTGCCCCCGCCCCCCCCCATTACAGTATCCAGCTGTATCTTAAATGATTCCAGGGTTTTTGCCTGTGCTATCCTACCCAGGAAGTCTGTTCCAACATGTTAAGCGATCCAGTACAAGCAGCTTATGGTAAAGCAAAACATTGAGGATGCTGGAAATCTGAAATAAAAACAAAAAATACTGGAAATACTCAGCAGGTCAGGCCTATATTCTTTAGAATTTTGAAGACTGAGAGTTGATCGCAATGAAACATGCAAAATTCTTACAGGGCTTGACACGGTAGATGCAGGGAGGATGTTTCCTCTGACTGGGAGTCGAGAACCAGGGGTCACAGTCTCAGAATAAGGGGTCGGCCATTTAGGACTGAGATGAGGAGGAATTTCTTCACTCAGAGGATAATGAATCTTTGGAATTCTCTACCCCAGAGGGCTGTTAGGGCTCAGTCTTTTATATTCAAGACAGAGATCGATAGATTTTTGGATATTAAGAGCATCAAGGGATATAGGGACAGTGCAGGCAAATGGAGTTGAAGTAGAAGATCAGCCATGATCTCATTGAATGGCTGAACAGGCTCAAGGGGCCGAATGGCCTACTCCTGCTCCTAATTCTTATGTTCTTATGTTATTCACTCTGTTCGAAAAACTTCCAAACATTAGTCTTAAATTTGCCTGTAATGGATTAACTTGAAGTAGTATTCTGGATTTATCTTTTCTACGTTGTTTACTATCTCATACCTCTATGGCATCCCCTCTTAGCCAGCTCCATTCAAGATTAAAATGCCCAAGTTTCTTCAGCCATTCCTAAAGTAAGATGTGAGGAGGACACAAAGAGCCTGCAAAGGGATACAGATAGGTTACGTGAGTGGGCAATAAGGTGGCAGTTGGAGTATAATGTGGGGAAATGTAAAGTTACTCACTTTGGTAGGAAGAATAGAAAAACATGTTGGTGTTCAGAGAGATTTGGGTATCCTAGTACAAGAAACACAGAGTTAAAATGCAGGTACAGCAAGCAATAAGGAAGGCAAATGGCACGTTGGCCTTTATTGCTGAAGGGTTGGAATACAAGAGTAAGGAAGTCTTGCTACAATTGAGACCACACCTGGAGTACTGTGCACAGTTTTGGTCTCCTTATTTAAGGAATATGATGTTGTGATAACGGAGACCTGGCTCAAAAAAGGGCAGGATTGGGTACGAAGTGCTCAATTTTGCCCAAGCCCGTTTTCTGGCGTATTGCCAGAGTTACAGCTGTTTTCCTAGGCCAGAAATGCGGCAGAAATAATTAGCCAAAGTTTCCCCGATCTATAATTCGAATTTGTCGCCTCGCAATGTGTCCAGGGGGGTGGAGCCTGCTAGCTGCGCCAAAAAACAATGCTGCACTTTCTGCGCACGTGCGGAAAAAGAAGTTACGTTTCTAACGTCGTTGCAATGGACGAGCATGCGCAGTACAGCTCTGAGATGGCAATCAGCCATTTTTAAAGAGCCAGTTGTGTGTGTTACAAGTGCTGCGTGAGAGCATTGGAAAAATCGCAGTTGCAGCAATACAAGATGCAATGCAATGTGTGGAAGAACTTTAGTTCACGATATAGGAAGGGGTTAAATTTCTCTCTTCCTTTTAGTAAGTTTAATTCTGTGCTGAGACTGCAGAATCCTGCAAGGCCAGAAAATACTTGATGTCTCTTCTTTGTTAGAAAAGAACAGATAACATGAAAGCTGTACATCTGGTATTTGTATATGTTAAGATACCCCCATTGCCTGGACAAACTGATTTCTCTGATAAGAGGGGCTTTTAGTGATGATCTTGCTGACCCTCGAAAAGATTGAATAATGACGTGACAAGATACTGTTGGGCTGTGTAAACTGACCTTTGTGCCCTGTTTAGAATTGGTAATGTTCCTGAATAATGTAGGTGTCAATTGTAGAGATAAAATTCCTTTTTTTCTGTATAAAGATGGAACAAGTTTCTATAGAATTTCAGAGTATTGCCTTGGTAAGGACCAAGCAGCTCTCCGAGATATCTCGCCTGTACATATTAAAAGAATCTCTTGAAGCAAGACTCTGAAATCTCCGCTTGAGTTACTTTAACTTAGAAATTTCCTCGACAGTTTCTGGCGTAGTCGGCAGGATCTCTGATAACGAGATCCCAAACGAACAAGTTTAAAAGTAAAAATTGGCTTAAAAGAAAAAGAGGAATTTTAAAAGGATTTTCCCAGCTTAAGGGGGAAAGTGCCTAGGCTGTCCTAGAAAAGGGGGCAAGCCGCCGAGATCCCGGAAGGGTGAGGCATAGGGTAGCTACCGTAAGAAGCTAAAATAACAAGAAAGCTAAAGGAGACCCGAGCCGAGCCGAAAAGAGACACCGGTGAGCGCTTTGTAAATACTGTGTGTGTATATATTTTTGTGGGCGTGTCTTAACCTCTCGTTTCAGGAAACACCGCGAGAAACTGCATCCGGAGAGAATGGGAAACAGCTCTAGTCGAGCAGGATGCTTGCGTCCAGTTCCTAGAAAAGGGAAGAAAACCGACCCTCCAACTAAAAGAATGAGTATGCAGCGCAAAACTGAAAAAAGGATTCGTAAGGTAGTAAAGCAACGAGAGAAGGTAGGAGATCCAATTGTGCCACCCGGCTCGCCGGCGGACACTGTAATTAAAGAAACAGGAGATGACCGATACGCGGTAACATTTAGTAGCGATTTATACGGTTGGTCTGATGGGGACTGGCCATATGGAGGAAGTTTTAAATTGTCTTTAATCGAAGAATGGAGGAAAATAACTAAGGAAGGGGGAGGAGACCCTACTTGGGACAAAGATTATATGGATGAATGTTTTATTAAATGGCTAGAGGTTGCAAAAAGACATCAGCCTCCGAAAGTAAAAATATCAGAGAATAAATCAGGAGAGAAAGAAAAGGGGGAAACTGAAAAACCTCCCTCTTATAGCCCTCCAAACCTCCCTATCCCCTCAGCACCAACCGTGGGACTCTATCCTCGCATAGAACCCCCAAAGCGAAATAGCTGGCAGGAAATTTTAGAAATGGTTATTGCCCATAGAGATCAAGCCCAGGGAGAACTAGCTGTCTTCCCGGCCCCACCACCTAATGGAGGAGCTGATGAAGGAAACCCGGGGGTATTGGGAGCAGGGGCTGGAGCAGCAGAGGCTGAAGCAGCAGAGGGAGGGGGAGCCAATCTGAGAGCTGGTATGGTCCTAAGGTCACAAACAACCCCAGCTCAGGCAGAAGCCGACTCTACCCTCCTCCTCCAAAATCCCCGAGTAATGATAGGAACCACAGCGGTTTTAAAACCCTGGTCTCCGGGAGAGGCCAGAGATATGATCTCTGCAGCCCCAAACCCGGTAAAGAAACCTGTTGCATTTCATAACTGGCTTGAGCAGACCTGTACAATTTATAATCCGCTACCAGGGGATGTTAAACTATTATTACAAGCAGCGTACGGATCTTCCTGGCAGGGAGTAAAAGATATGTTCCATATCCCGCCCGGAGAAGAAGGGGATTGGAGAGCTAATAATGATTTGCTAAATGAAGGAAACGAATCTTTAACACACTGGCTACAGAATAGAGGACGGAATGCAATTCTACAAGGGGCTAGACAACATGGGGATATAGGGGAGGTTACTCGCTGTTTGCAGAAAGCGGAAGAATCAATGATAGATTTCGCAGCCAGGTGGAAAAATAGCTGGGAGGAGTATGCAGGAATACCCTTAGATACGAATGAACCTTTAGCAGTACAAACACTGCTGAACTGCATGTTACCACAGCATGCAAAGACCTACAAAATTAAAGTTTTAGATTGGCAAGGAAAAACCTGGAAAGAGACAGTCACTGTCTTGGCAAACATGGACAGGGAGGGATTGTTCAATTACGTAAGTAAAACCAAAGCAACAGGTCAATATTACCAGCAGAGAGGCGGAGGGCAGGCGCAGAATCGAGGGGGATTTAGGGGTGGAGGAAGAGGAAGAGGACAGTGGTCACAGCGAGATCGCTCTCAAGATGAGTGTAGAAATTGTGGAAGAATAGGGCATTGGGCTCGCGACTGTAGATGCCCGCCCAAACAGAATAGAGGGTCGCAAGGGAACTTTTCCGAACCTCCACCTCCACCAGCCCCTCAATTTTCCTTTTCTAACCCCAATCCGTATCAATCAGCATAGGGATGCCCCAGAGGCATAACGGTACAGGCAGCGACTCTTCGCTTATCAACGGACATAGAAGAAAATCCCTTAGCAATACTAAAAGTAGGAAACACTTATGTAAAGTTCCTGGTGGATACCGGCGCCACTATGTCCTCTGTACCGCCCTCTGTGGGATTACCCGTAAGCAACACCACTGTTTTAAGCATGGGTGTGGCCGGCGTCCCCTTGAAAGATTTTTTATCCGAACCTACTAAATTGACAATTGAAGGACAACAAGTTAATGACGAAACCCTGATAGTCTCTAAGACAACGCCTCTCCCTCTATTAGGAAGACAGACTTTGTGCAAACTAGGAGCCACAATATATTGCACAAAGGAAGGGATGTTTATGGAGATCCCTCCAAATAACATTCATCAGTTCTTTAATGGGATAGAAAGAGAGAAAGAGGAAAAGAATGAAGAAAGTGCTGCCCTTTATAGTTGGCAACTGAGTGGCAACTTCTACTCCCCCCTGATAAAAGAGGCAGTGGAAAACTTAAAGATTAAAATTGACCCTAATATTAAAGAGTTATTGTATATCATCTTAACAAGCTTTGAGGCAGTTCAGCTTCACTGTACAGCCTGGTATACTCGACACAGGGCTGAAGACTATCAGCGCTTTGTGCAACCGTTCTTAAATAAAAACGAAGTAATAGAAGCTACTCCGCACATTTATTTCGGATCTGAAGGGTTGGGGGTGGCCGTGGAGCTAACAGCCTTACAACAAAAACGATTTAAAGAAGAAAATACGACACCCCATCTGACATTGGCTGTAAAGCCCCCAGCAAAACCTAAAGACATGGGCGGGATGATCTTAGACATAGAAGAGAAAAGACAGCGACCAGGTTATCAACCATGGGCGATGATAGAACTGCAGGATATACGGCTAGAATTTATCACCCGTGACAGAGGAATTCTCCACTGGGAGAGAAAAGGGCACGATGCTACGTTTGAAAAACAGCAACCCCCCGGACAAACTAGCCCTAACATACCAATGGCACTGAGTCAAGTGTCCCCCGAACTCTGGGCTAAACATAAAAACCATGTTGGACAAGTCTATTCTGCGGTGCCCCATAGGGTACAGTTGATAAAAAATGCTGTATTGCCAAGTATAAGGCAGTACAGACTGCCACCGGAGGCGGAAGAAGGGATAGAGCCAGTCATCTTAGCACTGTTAGAGCAAGGCGTCCTGAAAAAGACACAGAGCCCGTGTAATACGCCGATACTGCCTATCCCGAAGATTAATAGACCAAATGAGTGGAGATTTGTACAAGATCTAAGAGCTATAAATAAGATAGTAGTCCCTATCACACCTGTGGTACCGGACACCAACATCATACTATCCGCTATCCCACCCACAGCTACTGTCTTTACTGTAGTAGATCTGTGTTCGGCATTCTTCTCCATCCCTTTAAAGGAGGAAAGTCAATATTTGTTTGCCTTCACGTATAAGAAACAACAGTATACGTGGACTAGGCTGCCCCAGGGGTATACCGAAAGCCCCGCAGTTTATGCGGCAGCCGTAAAAAGAGACCTCGAGGACTGCTCATTATCAGATCAGTCGGTGCTATTACAATACGCTGACGATCTGCTCGTGGCCTCCAGCCACGGGTTTGAATGTATGCAAGACTCTATAAAGCTTTTACAGCACCTATGTGAAAGAGGGCATCGGGTTTCACTGCAAAAGTTACAATTCTGCCAAGTCCAAGTGCAGTACCTAGGGTTTCGTATATCCCAGGGGCAGAGGCAGCTGGGACCTGAAAGAATTCAAACCATCCAAAACACCCCCACACCAAGGACAAAGAAGGATGTTTTATCTTTTCTAGGGATGGTGGGATACTGTAGACAATGGATCCCCGACTATCGGGAATGGGATGCGGCTCTACGATCAGCTGCCCTAAAAGAAGCCCCACCTAAAGTGGAATGGACCCCTGAGAGGGAAGAAGCATTTAAACAGTTAAAAAATGCTATTACTAACGCTCCAGCATTGCGACTTCCGAACTATTCGAAACCTTTTCAAATGTATGTGAATGAAAAAGAAGGATTCGCAACAGCAGTGTTAACCCAAGAACATGGTGGGGGAAATAGACCAGTTGCTTATTATTCGGTAATGCTCCCCCCAGTAGTACGAGGAATGCCTGCTTGTCTGCGTGCTGTAGCCGCTACTGCGGTCATGGTGGAAAAATCAGTACCAATTGTATTGGACTATCCGTGCACTGTTATCACCGCGCATGCGGTGCTGTTATTGTTGAATTCCGCAGCAACTCAGCATTTCACAGCATCCCGAAGGACAGGCTACGAGGTGCTGCTGTTGTCACACCCTAACTACACTTTTCGCCGTGCGCCTGCAGTAAACCCTGCTGTTTTTGTTCCTACCAGCTCCACTAGAGAAATAGAGGACCCAGACCAGCACGACTGTCTGTCAACAGTGGAGATGGCTACCATGCCTAGACCAGATTTGCTTACGGAACCAATGGACAATCCCGATCTCATTCTTTATACAGATGGGTCGTCTCACAGACCATCAGACAATTTGCTCCTGGCAGGCTATGCTATTGTGAACCCATATGAAATTGTTGAGGCATTTGCCTTGCCCCCCGGAACCTCGGCACAGGCAGCTGAATTGTTCGCCCTAACTAGAGCATGTATATTAGCTAAAAATCAATCTGCTAGTATATATACCGATTCAAGATATGCATTTGGTGTAGTCCATGATTTTGGACAACTATGGAAAAACAGAGGCTTCATCACCTCTGGCGGGAAGCATATTAAGCACTCACAATTAGTGCTTAACCTGATAGATGCCATTCAATTGCCAAAAAGGGTTGCTGTTATTAAATGCGCAGCCCACACAACTGGTGAAGATGAAGTATCAATAGGAAATAGGAGGGCCGACGAGGCGGCCCGACGAGCCGCTTTGGAACAGACGTGCTGCCTACAGGCAGCCTCAGTCTCCCCTCTGCCAACACTGAGCGCCCAACAACTTGAAATAGCACAGCAACAAGTTACAGTGCAGGAAAGAAAAACATGGGAGAAACAAGGATGTTTTTTAAAAAATAATATCTGGACCCATCCTGACGGACGAACTGTATGTCCCAGGTCTTTGTTTTTGCCCTTGTCTCGCCTAGCTCATGGTCAGGCTCACATGGGCAAAGGAGGGATGATACATGCTATCAATGCGCAATGGTATGCACCAGGAATAACAGTAATAATTGAGAAAATTGCTAAAACCTGCCAAATTTGCCAACAAAACAATAGAGGAAAGACGCCTGCAGATTATGACCATCTACCCCAACCAAGCATGCCCTTTGAAAATTTGCAAATTGATTTTGTCCACATGCCTTCAGTATTAGGCTTTAAGTATCTATTAGTAATAGTAGATATGTTTACAAGGTGGGTAGAGGCATATGCAACAAGGAAGGATGATGCCCGAACAGTAGTGAAGATCCTATTTAAAGAAATAGTGCCAAGATATGGGATACCTATGGGAATCAACAGTGACAGAGGAACACATTTTACAGGAAAAATAGTGCAGAATCTAGCCGAAGTGCTAGGTTTCCAGTGGAAATTGCACATACCGTATCAACCTCAGTCCTCAGGCATGGTGGAAAGAGTCAATGGAGTGATAAAGTCCACCCTTACTAAAGTATGTCAAGAAACAGGACTAAAATGGCCAGATGCCCTTCCATTGGTACTATATACCATAAGAAACCAAAAGAACCGAAATACTGGTTTGACACCCCATGAAGCCTTATTAGGAAGGCCAATGCCTACTGGTGTGAAACCGCCACTAGGAGCAGAAAAGGTAGCATTAATTTGGAATGACGAAAAGTCGCTAAAATATGCTCAGGCCATGTGTGAAATAGCGAGAAGCCTGCATGAGCGAATAAAACAGACCCAAGTACCTCCGTCAGAGGGAAACATGCACCCTTTCAGGCCGGGAGAGCAAGTATTAGTGAAAACTCTAAACAAGGAATCTTTTTCTCCTAGGTGGAAGGGACCATATCAGATAATCCTCACAACAAGAACCGCCCTGAAACTGGAAAAACATCCAAATTGGATACACGCCACCCGATGTAAATACTACCTTCCAGACGAAACACAGCAAGAAGAAGAAATACCGAGCTAGGGCGGACACACCCCGAAAAGAACTGTACTCATCCCCTTTTGTTTCTACCGAGACAGGCTGGACTAAGAGCATAATACCCCGAAGTATCAAGCTAGATGTCAGAACTTGCCTGTATACCAATTTGGGTCTTTATCTTGTAGATCACTGTTACTATTGTACTAGTAAGCTATTATTTTAACGAATTGGTTCAGGAGCATTATAGAAGAAAACAAAGGGAGGAAGATGAGGAAGGACTCCTGGCAAAACTATCAGGGGACACTGGGTATGTTAATCCTTCTGGCAGTGGGAAGAGTTAAAACAGAAGAAAGGTTTATAAAAGAAGGTAAAATATGGAAAGGAGAAATGGCCTGGGGCACGATTGACAAAGCAGGACAGAAGGACACTTATGTATGTTCGGAAAAAGAGGATTGCAAAGTGGGGAACTTCACAGTAAGGTGTGAGGCCTGCGGAATAGGGGTGGACCCAAGATCAGGGGAAGTGAAAATAACCAGTGAGGAAGGATTTAACATAACCTTGAAATGGAAGGTACATATGACATGCCTGACCAGCAAGGAAATAGCTGAGAGCCAAGAAACTAATGGCACGTTTTGTGACCCCGAAGAAGATTGTCATTTTAAAATAGAAAACAGAGGATGGGTAAAGTGCATGAACCGTACAAAAATACTACATGGGGGAACCTATATTAAACAGTGGACACATAATAAAAATAGGCATTCCCCCAGAGATCCGGGCCATTTAAAACGGATATTGACCACCTGCATATCGGTAGTAAGATCCCCAGGTATAGTGAATTTAACCATACAAATCCTATATCCGCTAAGGGAGAGGGATGGTTGCAACACGACCAGTGTTGGAGTCACACTGGACCGATCCTTGAGAAAAAAGCGAGACGTGCTGGGAACTGTATTAGGTGGGGTAGGAGTAGGAATGGGAGCCTTGAACACAATAGATATAGAGACCCTGCAAAACAAAATCCAGGTTGTAGGAGGACTAATAGGAGAAAGTATAGAGTTGAGAAACGCGTGGGATGAAGGGCTACAGCAACTACAGGTATCTGGCTACATAACAGACAAAATGACGTGGAGGCAAAGTAAAGAAATAGAAAAGGAAATCGAAAACCTGATGAAGGAACAGAAAGGGGTAAATTGGTACACCAGCTGCATGTTTAAGGAGACTATCAGACAGTTATTGAGAGCCGAGTTAGAAAGGAAAATACTATCTTTCCACGCTGAGACCTGGGAAAGATTACTGGGAATCAATAAGTTTCCAGATCTTGCCCTCAAACCTCAAGAAAAATACACTAGCTGTGATATAGACGGATGTAATATCACAATGGAAATAATAAGTATGACTAAGAAGGAAATTTGGTGTCAGTATCAAGTAATACCCCAATTATTCGGACAGAACTTTTGGTATCCAAAATTTAAAGGGGACTGGGTCGATGAAAGGAATCTAACACATCATGACAGGGGATGTGTTAAATGGCCATTCGGGATGGTTTGTCCTTACCGAACCGCCATCCACGAACCATGTTCTTTACAGCACTCGACAGGAATATGCAAGTGGGAACTAAAACAAGCTAATGACACAGAGGTCTCAGAGATAGGCCAAAACGAAGTTTGCCTAACAGGAAATAAACCCGTCTACTTAGACGGGATTTTATATATACCTCCTATTAATATTTGTGTGAAAGGAGTTTACACTCTATATAACCCAGAAGAAAAAAGAACTTATACTTTTGGACAGTGGAAAAATGTGGAGAAGTATTTAACGGTGCACAGAATTGAACCATTACCACCTACAATTAATTTAACCCGACTGTATAATTTAATACAAAATGACAAAGAAATAGAAAAGGCATTGTCCAAGCGGGGCAGAGATATTCACCAATTTGAGATAGAAATGAGTTTTAAAAAGGGACAATTAGTACGAATAGCAAACACAGTTACCTCTATAACAGCGCATCACTGGTGGGATATATTCCTAGGCTGGTCCCCCAGGGCAACAGCGGTATTAAAACTGGCAATACACCCGATAGTAGTACTTGGTGTAATTTTGCTGATTCTGCTGCTAATTGTCTGTGGAATGGGGCTGAAAGTAAGATCCCTGTTAGGACAAGTAATGAACCTAGTAGAAAAAATAGAGCAGAAAAATGTGATCGTGAAAGGAAGGTTAAACAGAATAGAGGGACAGTTAGATGACTATAATGAAAAAGAATGTTTAGAGATGAGACCTTACCCCGAGGGGTATGAGCCTCCCTTTTCTTTCTAAGAAGGAAAGCATGTTGATCATTAAAGATAAAAGATCAACAAGGAGGGAGTTGTGGAAGAACTTTAGTTCACGATATAGGAAGGGGTTAAATTTCTCTCTTCCTTTTAGTAAGTTTAATTCTGTGCTGAGACTGCAGAATCCTGCAAGGCCAGAAAATACTTGATGTCTCTTCTTTGTTAGAAAAGAACAGATAACATGAAAGCTGTACATCTGGTATTTGTATATGTTAAGATACCCCCATTGCCTGGACAAACTGATTTCTCTGATAAGAGGGGCTTTTAGTGATGATCTTGCTGACCCTCGAAAAGATTGAATAATGACGTGACAAGATACTGTTGGGCTGTGTAAACTGACCTTTGTGCCCTGTTTAGAATTGGTAATGTTCCTGAATAATGTAGGTGTCAATTGTAGAGATAAAATTCCTTTTTTTCTGTATAAAGATGGAACAAGTTTCTATAGAATTTCAGAGTATTGCCTTGGTAAGGACCAAGCAGCTCTCCGAGATATCTCGCCTGTACATATTAAAAGAATCTCTTGAAGCAAGACTCTGAAATCTCCGCTTGAGTTACTTTAACTTAGAAATTTCCTCGACACAATGCAAGGACCAATAATTTTTTAAAGGATGAAATGGAGGCACTAGTTACTGTGATTGAGAACAGATGGCAGGAGCTGGACACCAGCAGAGGTCACATAAAAGTTCCACCCAAAGAAATGAAGAAATACTGGAACCAAGTTGCAGAAGATTACTGTGCAATGGTGACCACTACGAGATCTGGAGGCTAGTGTAAAAAGAAGTGGCAGGACCTTGGTCAAGTAGTTACTGTAAGTAATATTTACATTTATTCACTGGAATTGCAATTGTAAATGTGACCAGCTGTATGTCCCAACCAGCAGAAAGACACCCTCTCTAAAAAGTTATGTTTTCATCTTTGCAGAGGAAGGTGGCACATAATAAAAGGGAAAGAACTCGAACAGGAGGAGGCCCGGCAAATCTGCACCCACTGACACCCTTGGAAGAGAGGGTCGCTGCTTTGATGGGTCTTGCCTGGAAAAAAGCAATCAGCATTGCAAAAGCTGGGCCTACACTCGAAGGAGAGGATAAGTCCTGCAAATTCCACAGTCTGGCTTTGCTAAATGTTAAGTACTGCACGGGCTAGCTATGCTTTGATTCCTGGGGATGTCTCCGTCAGCTACGCTTCAGTTGATGCAATGTGCTATCATTCATCGTGGTCCTCCAAATCAGCCTGCTGCCTGGCCTGTGCTGTGTGAGCCTACTCATGCCACCCACCCTGCCCCCTCCTCTGCTGCTAATCATTTGTCTGTGTTCTGTTGCAGAACTTGAGGCCGACCCTGACGATGTAGAAGAAAATTCAGACGAGGACCAGCCTGAACAGGATAACATGTTCGAATCCAATCCTCCAGACTGTTACGTTCAGAATAACTCCACAGGACTGTATATCTTAAGCTCAAACTATTGTGACCTTGGTCTCTTTAATGTAACTCCAGAGTGAGGAGGTAGCATGGTAGACTGCCTTTTATACCTGCTTGCCCAGGGTGTGCAGGTGACTCTTGGGTCTCCAAAAGGTGCGTCCCCTGGTGGAAAGACTTACACATTGCTAATGTTTACATACATAACATCATTCCCGCCCAAAGTCTGAGATACAAGTTATTTACAAGTTGAGGCGATCCGGGGCTCTGTGTTCCCGGGTTGATCGCCTGAGTTGAAGTCCTGGCATGGGTGAGTCAGTCGGATCATTGCTGCACTGTGGTGTGGCTGGTCTGATCGGATTGTCGGGCATGGTGGGTTCATCCTCGTGGTCGACCGCGAGGTTGATTGCTGGTTGGGTGTGTGTGGGTGGATCATAGATGGTAATGTCCTCTTCAAACTGTTCTTGGTTGTCAGTGAACCGCAGTTTGGTCTGATCCAAATGCTTTCTGCACATTTGCCCATTCAAAAGTTTGCTAACACTATATTCCCCTCCTTGGCTGACACAGTGTCAGCAACCCATTTGGGACCATGAACGTAATTAAGAACAAACACAGAGTCATTAACCTCAATGTCACGCAATACAACCGTGCGATTGTGATACACATTATGCCGGTGAGGCCGGGTTTCGACATGATTATTGAGATCCGGGTGAACTAAGGAGAGCCTGGTTTTGAGTGCTCTCTTCATTAGCAATTCTGCAAAGGGAACCCCGGTAAGCGAGTGGGGTCGCGTGCGGTAACTGAGCAGAATCCAAGATAACCGGGTCTGCAAGGAACTGTCCATCATGTGTTTCAAGCTCTGCATGATGGTTTGGACTGCCCGTTCCGCTTGACCATTGGATGCGGGCTTAAACAGCACAGACATGACATGCTTGATGCCATTGCGGATCATGAACTCGTTGAATTCCGAGCTGATGAAACATGGTCCATTGTTACTAACAAGGACATCGGGCAAACCATGGGTGGCGAACATGGCCCGGAGGCTTTCAATAGTGGCAGTGGACATACATGATGACATTATTATACATTCAATCCATTTGGAGTAAGCGTCCACTGCTACTGGGAACATCTTTCCTAGAAAGTGGCCAGCGAAGTCTACATGGACCCTGGACCACGATTTGGAGGGCCATGACCACAGACTCAGTGGAGCCTCCCTTGGTGCATTGCTCAACTGTGAGAAAGTGTTACATTGGTGTATGCATGACTCCAATTCCAAGTCAATGCCAGGCCACCAAACGTGTGATGTGGCGATAGCCTTCATCATGACTGTGCCTGGGTGAGTACTGTGAAGGTCGCATATAAACATTTCCCTGTCATTTTTTGGCAAAATTACACGATTCCCCCATAGGAGACAGTCCGAATGGATGAACATTTCATCCTTGCATTGGTGGTATGGCTTAATTTCGTCTTGCATTTTCCCTGGAACCGCCGACCAGCTCCCATTGAGGATGCAGCTTTTTACTAGTGACAGCACAGGGCCCTGGCTAGTCCAGGTCCTGATCTGGAAAGCCGTGATGGGTGACCCTTCGCTCTCAAAAGCATCCATTACAAGAAGCAAATCTGCGAGTTGTGCCATTTCCACCCCGGTGGTGGGCAATGGTAGCCGACTGAGGGCATCCGCACAGTTCTCAGTGCCTGGTCTGTGGCGGATTACATAATCATACACAGATAACGTTAGTGCCCATCTTTGGATGCGGGACGACGCATTGGTGTTAATACCTTTGCTTTCTGAGAACAACGAAATGAGCGGTTTGTGGTCGGTTTTAAGCTCGAACCAGAGTCCAAATAGATATTGGTACATTTTCTTAACCCCGTACACGCATGCTAATGCTTCTTTCTCAACCATACTGTAGGCTCTTTCAACCTTGGATAAGCTTCTGGATGCATATCAATAAGTAACCTTTAGCATTGTTGTTGCCAATTTAAGTTTATCTAAGGGTTAAGTCATGGCAGGACAGCTCGGACATTTGTTATGCTCCTCCTGTACTATGTGGGAAGTCAGGGATGCTTCCGGTGTCCTTGACGACTACGTGTGCGGGAAGTGCATCCGCCTGCAGCTCCTGATGGACTGCATTGTGGCACTGGAGCTGCGGGTGGATGAACTCTGGAGCATCCACGATGCTGAGAATGACGTGAATAGCACGTTTAGTGAGTTGGTCTTACTGCAGGTAAAGGGTACACAGCCAGATAGGGAATGGATGACCAACAGGAAGAGCAGTGCAAGGAAGGTAGTGCAGGGGTCCCCTGTGATCATCCCCCTGCAAAACAGATACACTGCTTTGGGGACTGTTGAGGGGGATGACTCATCAGGGGAGGGCAGCAGCAGCCAAGTTCATGGCACCTTGGGTGGCTCTGCTGCACAGGAGGGCAGGAAAAAGAGTGGAAGAGCTATAGTGGCTAGTGGAGCGCCGTAGGGCTCAGTGCTGGGCCTCCAGCTATTTATAATATACATCAATGATTTGGATGAAGGAATTGAGTGTAATATCTCCAAGTTTGCAGATGACACTAAACTGGGTGGCAGTGTGAGCTGTGAGAGGGAACGCTAGGAGGCTGCAGGGTGACTTGGACAGGTTACGTGAGTGGGCAAATGCATGGCAAATGCAGTATAATGTGGATAAATATGAGGTTATCCACTTTGGGGGCAAAAACGCGAAGACAGAATATTATCTGAATGGCGGCAGATTAGGAAAAGGGGAGGTGCAACGAGACCTGGGTGTCATGGTCCATTAGTCATTGAAAGTTGGCATACAGGTACAGCAGGTGGTGAAGAAGGCAAATGGTATGTTGGCCTTCATAGCTAGGGGATTTGAGTATAGGAGCAGGGAGGTCTTACTGCAGTTGTACAGGGCCTTGGTAAGGCCTCATCTGGAATATTGTGTTCAGTTTTGGCCTCCTAATCTGAGGAAGGACGTTCTTGCTATTGAGGGTGTTGTGTAAAGCATGCACTCCACTACCAGGGAGTGCATCCCCTGAAGTCCCAAGGGATCCCAGTATCCCTTGGGAGCACTGTATATAAACCGGTCCCTAAGGCCTGTTCCTCATTCTGGAGTGTCTCAATAAAGACTGAGGTCACTGTTACTTTAACCTCCATGTGTGCAGTCTCATCTGTGTTAAGAACACAATAACTGGCGACGAGTGTACGAATCCAACGCAAAGATGCAGCAAACTGTGGGCATCCTGGAGAAGTTCTCGGAGGGTGAGGACTGGAGAGCCTATGTTGAATGGCTACACCAGTACTTTGTAGCCAACGAGCTGGATGGAGAAGGAAGCGCTGCAAAAAGGAGAGCGGTCCTCCTCATGGTCTGCGGGGCACCGACCTACAGCCTCATGAAGAATCTTCTAGCTCTTATCTTCTGGAAACCCACAGATAAGTGTACACTGGTTCAGGAGCATCTTAACCCGAGGGAGAGCATGCTGATGGCGAGGTATCGGTTCTACACATGCCAGCGATCTGAAGGTCAGGAAGTGGTGAACTACGTCGCCGAGCTAAGGTGACTTGCAGGACAATGTGAGTTTGATGGCTTCCTGGAGCAAATGCTCAGAGATTTTTTTGTACTGGGCATTGGCCACGAGACCATCCTTTGAAAACTTTTGACTGTAGAGACACAGACCCTCAGTAAGGCCATTGCAATAGCACAGGCGTTTATGTCCACCAGTGATAACACCAAACAAATCTCTCAGCACACAAGTGCTAGCAATGTTCATAAATTAACTGGAACTGTGTTTGCGAGCAGAAATGTACAGGGAAGAAGCCAGCAGGCCTCAGGTGACCCAGATGACTCAGAGTCCACAACAAAGGATGAATGCAAGGCAATTCACACCTTGTTGGCGTTGTGGAGGCTTCCATTCAACCTATTCATGCCTCTTCAAAGGGTATGTTTGCAAGAGCTGTGGAACAATGGGGCACCTCCAATGAGCTTGCAGACGAGCTGCAAACTCTGCAAAACCTGCTAACTCCACGTGGCAGAGGAAGATCGGTCCATGGTGGATCAAAGTAATTTCGAGCCTCAGAGAGTGGAGGCAGATGCTGAAGTACATGGGGTGCACACATTTTCGACGAAATGTCCACCTATAATGCTGAATGTAAAATTGAATGGCTTACCCGTAGCCATGGAACTGGACACTGGCGCTAGCCAATCCATCATGAGTAAAAAGATATTTGAGAGACTGGTGCAACAAGGCAATCAGACCAGCCCTGAGCCCCATCCACACGAAACTGAGAACTTATCACTTTCCTGGGCAGCGCCATGGTCAAGGTCACCTACGAGGGCACGGTGCACAACTGCCACTCTGGATTGTCCCGGGTAATGGCCCCACACTGCTTGGAAGGAGCTGGCTAGGCAAAATCCACTGGAACTGGGATAACATCCGAGCGCTATCACATGTCGATGAGGCCTCATATACCCAGGTTCTTAACAAATTTCCTTCCCTTTTTGAGCCAGGCATTGGAAACTTTTCCGGGGCGAAGGTGCGGATCCACTTGGTCCCAGAGGCACGACCCATTCAAGGCGCGAGTGATACCTCACATGATGAGGGAGACAGTGGAAATCAAGCTGGACAGGCTGCAACATGAGGGCATCATCTCCCCAGTGGAATTCAGCAAGTGGGCCAGCCCAATTGTTCCAGTATTCAAAAGTGATGGCACAGTCAGGATTTGTGGCGATTATAAAGGAACTATTAATCGTTTCTCGCTACAGGACCAATACCCGCTACCTAAGGCAGATGACCTATTTGCGATGCTGGCAGGAGGCAAGACATTCACCAAGCTCAACCTGACTTCGGCCTACATGACGCAGGAGCTGGAGGAATCTTTGAAGGGCCTCACCTGCATCAACACGCACAAGGGACTGTTCATCTACAACAGATGCCCGTTTGGAATTCGGTCGGCTGCAGCGATCTTCCAGAGAAACATGGCGAGCCTACTCAAGTCAGTACCATGCATGGTGGTCTTTCAGGATGACATATTGGTCACAGGTCGGGACACCGTCGAGCACCTACAAAACCTGGAGGAGGTCCTCCAGCGACTGGATCACGTAGGGCTGCGGCTGAAGAGGTCGAAATGCGTCTTCATGGCAACAGAAGCGGAGTTTTTGGGGAGAAAGATCGCGGCGGATGGCATTCGGTCCACAGACACCAAGACAGAGGCTATCAGGAACGTGCCCAGACCACAGAACATCACGGAGCTGCGGTCGTTCCTGGGACTCCTCAACTATTTTGGTAAATTCCTACCGGTGTTAAGCACCCTCTTAGAGCCGTTACATGTGTTATTGCGTAAAGGTGAGAAATGGGTATGGGGAACAAAACCAAGTAATTGCGTTTGAGAAAGCCAGAAACATTTTATGCTCCAGCAAGCTGCTTGTATTGTATAACCCGTGTAAAAGACATGTGCTAGCATGTGATGCGTCGTCGTACGGAGTCGGGTGTGTATTACAACAAGCTAACGTTGCGGGGAAGTTGCAACCTGTCGCCTATGCCTCCAGGAGCTTGTCTAAGGCCGAGAGGGCCTACAGCATGATTGAGAAAGAGGCATTAGCGTGTGTGTTCCGGGTAAAGAAAATACATCAGTACCTGTTTGGCCTCAAATTTGAGCTGGAAACCGATCACAAGCCCCTCATATCCCTGTTCGCTGAAAACAAGGGGATAAATACTAATGCCTCAACCCGCATACAAAGGTGGGCACTTGCGCTATCAGCGTATAACTATACTTTCCGCCACAGGCCAGGCACCGAGAACTGTGCGGATGCTCTCAGTCGGCTACCATTGCCCACCACGGGGGTGGAAATGGCGCAGCCTGCAAACTTGTTGATGGTGGCGCAGCCCACAGACTTGTTGATGGTCATGGAAGCATTTGAAAATGATAAATCACCTGTCATGGCCCACCAGATTAGGACTTGGACCAGCCAAGATCCTCTGCTGTCCCAAGTAAAAAAACTGTGTACTGCATGGGAGCAGGGCCATCATCCCCGTTGAAATGCAAGAGCTAATCAAGCCGTTCCAGCGGTAAAAGGACGAGCTGTCCATTCAGGCAGACTGCCTGTTGTGGGGTAACCGTGTAGTCCTACCCAAAAAGGGCAGGGAGACATTCATCTCGGATCTCCACAGCACACACCCGGGTATAGTAATGATGAAAACGATAGCCAAATCCCACATGTGGTGGCCGGTATAGACTCTGACTTAGAGTCCTGTGTACGGCAATGCAGCGTGTGTGCTCAGTTGAGCAACGCGCCCAGAGAGACATCAATAAGTTTGTGGTCCTGGCCCTCCAGACCATGGTCAAGGATCCATGTCGACTATGCGGGCCCGTTTCTCGGTGGTGATGGGTGCTTTTTCAAAATGGATTGAATATGAAATAATGTCGGGAAGCACCGCCACCGCCACCATTGAAAACCTGAGGGCTATGTTTGCCACCCACGGCCTGGTCAGTGACATACTGGTCAGTGACAACGGGCCATGTTTCACCAGTGCCGAATTTAAAGAATTCATGACCCCCAATGGGCTCAAACATGTTACCTCAGCCCTGTTTAAACCAGCCTCCAATGGGCAGGCAGAGCGGGCAGTACAAACAATCAAACAGAGCCTTAAATGAGTCACTCCAAACCCGCTTGTCCCGAGTACTGCTCAGCTACCCCACGAGATCCCACTCGCTCACAGGGGTGCCCCCGGCTGAGCTACTCATGAAAAGGACACTTAAAACCAGACTCTCGCTGGTTCACCCCAACCTGCATGATCAGGTAGAGAGCAGGCGGCAGCAATAAAATGTAAACAATGGTCACGCCACTGTGTCACGGGAAATTGATCTGAATGACCTATGTATGTGCTAAACGATGGACATGGTCCCAAATGGATCGCGGGCACGGTGATAGCTAAAGAAGGGAGTCGGGTGTTTGTAGTCAAACTAGACAATGGACAAATTTGCAGAAAGCACCTGGACCAAACGAGGCTGCGGTTCACAGACTGCCCTGAACAACCCACAGCAGACACCACCTTTTTCGAGCCCACAACACACACCCAAAGGATCAACAACACCACGCCGGACCAGGAAATCGAACCCATCACGCCCAACAGCCCAGCAAGGACTGGCTCACCCAGCAGTCCTGCAGGGCCAACAACACGCCAGCCCAGCGAGGGCACAGCCAACACATCAGATCAGACATTTGTCCACCAGGCAAAGAAAGGCTCCCGAGCGCCTCACCTTGTAAATAGTTTTAACTTTGACTTTGTGGGGGTAGTGATGATGTGTATCTGTAAAGCATGCACTTCCATGTTCCGCCACCAGGGAGTGCATTCCCTGAAGTCCCAAGGGATCCCAGTATCCCTTGGGAGCACTGTATATTAGCCGACCCCTAAGGCTTGTTCCTCACTCTGGAGTGTCTTAATAAAGACTGAGGTCACTGTTACTTTAACCTCCCTGTGTGCAGCCTCATCTGTGTTCGGAACACAATAGAGGGAGTGCAGCGAAGGTTCACCAGACTGCTTTCCGATATGGCAGGACTGACATATGAGGAGAGACTGGATCAACTGGGCCTGTATTCACTGGAGTTTAGAAGGATGAGGGGGAATCTCATAGAAACATATAAGATTCTGACAGGGCGGGACTGGTTAGATGCAGGAAGAATGTTCCCGATGTTGGGGAAGTCCAGAACCAGGGGATACAGTCTTAAGATAAGGGGTAGGCCATTTAGGACTGAGATGAGGAGAAACTTCTTCACTCAGAGAGTTGTTAACCTGTGAAATTCCCTGCCGCAGAGAGTTGTTGATGCCAATTCATTGGATATATTCAAGAGGGAGTTAGATATGGCCCTTACGGCTAAGGGGATCAAGAGGTATGGAGAGAAAGCAGGAAAGGGGTACTGAGGGAATGATCAGCCATGATCTTATTGAATGGTGGTGCAGGCTCGAAGGGCCGAATGGCCTACTCCTGCACCTATTTTCTATGTTTCTATGTTTCTCTGTTTCTATTTGCAATCAGTTGAAGTTTGCCTGACCCATTGGTTTGCTGTAACACACAACCGACCCGTACGAAGATGCATCACAAGCTAGTACTAAACGTTTACACATGTCATACAATACAAGTAACTTGTTAGAACATAGCGGGTTTCTGGCCTTGTTAAAGGCTGTCTCTTGAGATTTAGCCCACACCCAGTCGTCACCTTTGCATAGCAATAAATGCAATGGTTCCAGCAAAGTGCTCAACCCTGGTAGAGAGTTACCAAAATAGTTTAGGAATCCCAGGAACGAACGCAGCACCATCACATTCTGTGGTCAGGGTGCATTCTTGATGGCCTCCGTCTTGGAGTCCGTGGGTCTATTGCCGTCCACCGCAATCTTTCTCCCCAGAAATTCGACCTCAGTGCCAGAAAAACAGACTTGGAGCGTTTCAGCCTGAGTCCCACTCTGTCCAGTCGCTTGAGAACCTCTTCCAGGTTGTGCAAGTGTTCGGTGGTGTTGTGGCCAGTGATCAAGATGTCGTCTTGAAACACCACGGTGCGCGGAACCGATTTCAGCAGACTCTCCATGTTCCTTTGGAAGATGACCGCAGCCGAGCGAATCCCAAAGGTGCATCTGTGGTATATGAACAGTCCTCTGTGCATGTTGGTTCAACCAGCTCCTGTGTCATGTAAGTAGAGGTTAGACCCAGCTTGGTGAACGACTTCCACCCTGCTAGCGTTGCAAACAGGTCATCTGCTTTGGGTAGTGGGTACTGGTCCTGTAACGAGACTCGGTTGATCGTTACCTTGTAGTCCCCGCAGATTCTGACCGTCCCCGATGCGTTCTGTGATATCTTCACAGAGCACACACACACAGCTCTTAAGATGGCAGGCTCTTAGTCCGGAAGCTACCGAAAGCTGCCTGTCTGTTTATTATAACTCTGCAGCTGCAGTACACAATATGTCCACATCCACAGTATGGAGCTACAAGCATTACAAACTTACAGCACTTACAGACATCACACTTCTCCCTCCTTAATGAAAAAGTCATCATACCAAACGTCATAAATAACTTCATTTTTATACATATTTACAAATTTAACCTTACCATTTGTTTTCTGTTTCGAAGAGGATACCTTCGCTCTCGAACAGAACCTTCCAAACATAAGAACATAAGAACATAAGAACATAAGAATTAGGAACAGGAGTAGGCCATCTAGCCCCTCGAGCCTGCTCCGCCATTCAATAAGATCATGGCTGATCTGGCCATGGACTCAGCTCCACTTACCCGCCCGCTCCCCGTAACCCTTAATTCCCTTATTGGTTAAAAATCTATCTATCTGTGACTTGAATACATTCAATGAGCTAGCCTCAACTGCTTCCTTGGGCAGAGAATTCCACAGATTCACAATCGTCTGGGAGAAGAAATTCCTTCTCAACTCTGTTTTAAATTGGCTCCCCCGTATTTTGAGGTTGTGACCCCTAGTTCTAGTCTCCCCGACCATTGGAAACAACCTCTCTGCCTCTATCTTGTCTATCCCTTTCATTATTTTAAATGTTTCTATAAGATCACCCCTCATTCTTCTGAACTCCAATGAGTAAAGACCCAGTCTACTCAATCTATCATCATAAGGTAACCCCCTCATCCCCGGAATCAGCCTCGTGAATCATCTCTGTACCCCCTCCAAAGCTAGTATATCCTTCCTTAAGTAAGGTGACCAAAACTGCACGCAGTACTCCAGGTGCGGCCTCACCAATACCCTATACAGTTGCAGAAGGACCTCCCTGCTTTTGTACTCCATCCCTCTTGCAATGAAGGCCAACATTCCATTCACCTTCCTGATTACCTGCTGCACCTGCAAACTAACTTTTTGGGATTCATGCACAAGGACCCCCAGGTCCCTCTGCACCCACATGTTGTAATTTCTCCCCATTCATATAATATTCCCTTTTACTGTTTTTTTTCCCCAAGGTGGATGACCTCACACTTTCCGACATTGTATTCCATCTGCCAAACTTTAGCCCATTCGCTTAACCTATCTAAATCTCTTTGCAGCCTTTCTGTGTTCTCGACACAACCCGCTTTCTCACTAATCTTTGTGTCATCTGCAAATTTTGTTACACTACACTCTGTCCCCTCTTCCAGGTCATCTATGTATATTGTAAACATGGTGTTGATTTTGCACTCATTTGAGGCTCATCCTGAGGAACATTTTCCTCCATGGAATTTCCTTGATTTTCATTTGCACTCCCTCTAAATTCAGGCTCTTTGTTTCCCTGACTTGGACTCAGACTTTCATTCTGATTCTCTTCTGGGTTTGTTTCCAGGACATTGGATTTAGGATTTGCTATTTGTATATCAAAACTATCTGATGAGTCAGAATTAATTGAATCATTCTCACCTTCAACTCCGTCCATGTCTGTAGGTAAAATATTATCAATATGGACAAATCTAACCTGCCCATTATCAAACATCTTTACCAAATATGTGTGAGGACCACATATCTTCACTACTCTTCCGGGTAACTACTTTAACCATTTGTGGTGATGGTTCTTCATTCTCACCTTCTGGTTTAATTTCACTCTTCTCTCTTTTAGTCTCCCTTTATCATGATTCTCTTTTTGTCTAATTTGTGTCTCTTCTACGGACTGTGCCAAATTTGGCTTTAACAATGAGAATCTGGTTCGTGGCTGTCGTTTGAGAAACATCTCTGCTGGTGTTCTACCAGTAGTGGTATGAGGAGTATTTCGATATGTAATCAAAAAATTAGCCAATTTGTGATCCAATGACAACTGTCGTTTCCTTGGATTTGGATCTAACATTTGTTTTACGAGGGCACGTTTGACAATTTGTACAGTGCGCTCTGTTGCACCATTCGAAGCAGGGTGGTATGGTGGAAACTTGGTATGTTTCACACCATTTTTGCTTGTGAATTGTGCAAATTTTTCTGAACGAAATTGTGGTCCATTATCCGAAACAATTTCTTCAGGGAGGCCAAATGCAGAAAATAATTTTTGTAAAATGTCCAATGTTTTACTTGTTATTTTCCACATTGGAAACACCTCAACCCACTTTGAATGGCTATCAATTACAATGAACAATTGTTGTCCATTTAACTCAGCAAAATCAATATGTAGCCTTTGCCACACTCTGGGAGGCCATTTCCATGGCTGTAATGGTACTGGTGGTGGTTGCTAGCTTATTGATTGACATGTCGTACACTGACTCACAATGTACTCTACATCTTTATCAAGACCTGGCCACCATAAATAACTGCGTGCAAAACTCTTGGTCAAGCACATTCCCAGGTGCTGGTCATGGAGGTCTCCTAATAATTTGGACCTGAATTTATTTGGTATAACCACTCTTGCACCCCACATGATACAATCTTTATCTACTGATAATTCATTCCTATGAATGAAGAATGGATGTGTATCTTTGTCTGTTACCTGGTTTGGCCATCCAGTTGCAATATGCTCATACACCTTTGACATCACGGGGTCACGTTTGGTTGCTCTACCAATCTCTTCAGCTGTGACTGGTTGTTCATCAATGTATGAAAAATAAAACACTTCTTCCCTATCGGGTGTAACCTGTGATGGGGAAGGCAATCTAGACATTGCATTAGCATTACTATGATCAGCTGATCATCTGTATTCAATATCATATGTATATGCTGACAAAATCAAAGCCCATCTCTGCATTCGGGCTGCAGCTAATATTGGAACTGGGGACTTTGGATGGAGGATTGCTGTTAGGGGCTTATGGTCTGTAACGATGGTAAATTTACGACCATACAAGTATTTGTGAAACTTCTTGACCCCAAAAATTAATGCCAAAGCTTCCCTTTCAATTTGCACATAATTTCTCTCACTGGCACTGAGAGTGCATGAAGCAAAAGCAATTGGTCTCTCCTCCCCACTACTTGATGCATGAGAGATTACTGCCCCAACTCCATACGGAGAGGCATCACATGCTAGCTTAATCTCCTTAGGTATGTCATAGTGAACTAACATGGTGCTCTCTACCAATTTCTTTTTACACTCCTTGAATGCTGTATCGCATTCTTTTGACCATTTCCACTGGACCTGTTTTTTCAAAAGTTCATTCAGTGGATGTACTACTGTAGCCAAATTTGGTAGGAACTTCCCATAATAGTTCAAAAGACCCAAGAATGAACGAAGTTCAGAGACATTCCTGGGAGTGGGTGCATTTCTAATTGCATCCAATTTTTCCTTCGTCGGATGTAAATCATCTTTGTCTACTCTGTACCCTAAGTACTCCACTGAGTTTTTTAATAACTCACACTTACGAGCAGACACTCGTACTCTGTGCTTCTCTAGCCGTTTGAGGACTTCATTCAAACTGTTATTATGAATTTGCCTATTTGGTGCTGAAATTAGTATGTCATCCAAATAACATACTACCCTTTCAATACCTTGTAAAATCTGGTTCATCACCCCTTGGAATATGGCAGGGGTGGAAGACACTCCAAACGGTAGCCTATTAAATTGATACAGGCCTAGATGAGTGTTTATAGTCAAACATGACTTGGACTCCTCATCTAGTTCAAGCTGTAAGTAGGCATTCGTAAGATCCAGTTTTGAGAAGATCTGACCACCTGTCAGTGTTGTGAACAAATCTTCTATATTCGGCAATGTATTGAGGACATTACCCTCTAGAACCTGGTTTACGGTTACTTTATAATCACCACACAATCTTACTTTACCATCAGACTTAGGTACAACAACAATGGGTGTAGCCCAATTACATCGATCTACCTTACAAATAATGTTCTCGAGACTTGCTCAACTTTCTCTTTGAGTGCATATGGTACGGAACGTGGCTTGTAGTAAACCGATCGAGCATCCTTCTGTACCCTGACACTCACCTTGAAGCCTTGGATCGGACTGCCCGTGTCGCAGAACACCTTCGGATACTGCTTGATAACCTCATCTGTTGATGAAAATCTCGCTTCTACAGAGAAGATCTTACTCCAATCCAGTTTCAGTGAGCTCAACCAATTTCTTCCTAGTAAGGCAGACTTGTCTCCTTTCACTATTATTAGAGGCAAGTTCTGAAATTGATCTTTATATATCACCGGTACGGTGATACGGCCTACTACAGGAATTTTCTCTCCCGAGTAGCCTTGTAGCTCTATCTTGGATTTCTCCTGTTCGAAATCACGCAATTTATCGCGGTACAGTGACTTCAGTATTACAGTCACGGAGGCACCCTAATCAATTTCCATTGGTATCTTGAATCCCGCAACATCTATGTGGATTTTGATGCTTTCCGAATCGCTGTCCGTTAACCTCATGCTCCTGATGACGTGTAATTCTAACATCTCCTCGTCCTGCTATTGTTCTTGCAAGCCATGCAGTCTCTTTGGATTACTACTCATAGCTTTGAACGCTGGACTCATAGCTTTAAAAGCTGGTTTACCCTTCAGTCGGCATGCCTTCGCAAGATGTCCAGTCTTTCTGCAGAAGAAATACTCTGCCTTCACGTATGGACAACTTTTAGCAATGTGTTGTCCCAGCCACCTATAGCATGACTTCTGTTAGAATTTCCAGTTTCTGAGACTTTCGCCCATGTCCGTCTTTTACTTTGAACCTGCAGGTGATTTACCTCGGTTTACTGATGACCGTAATCATTATTTAATTCTCGGGAATATTGTTCGGCCATGCTCATCGACCTCGCTGTCTGTTAAGCAATCTCAAAAGTCAAGTCATCCGTCATCAATAACTTCCTTCTGATCGCATCATTTTTCACCCCACAAACAAAACGATCCCATAATGCTCGGTTTTGAAAGTTTCCAAAATTACAGTGCATCGATAGCTTTTTTAATGCTATGATACAATCATTGATACCTTCATCAGCCTTATGATTCCGAATTCCGAAACGATAGCTTTCAGCAATTTCTAACGGTTTGGGGTTATAGTGCTTATCCAGCTTTGTTAAAATCTCTTTAAGCGTTGTGTCCTTTAGCTCGTCAGGCACAAGCAGATTTACAAGGGTTTCGTATAATGCCGGACCCGCCACTGTTAAGAAGATCGCTTTCTTCCGTTCCAACACAGCCTGGTTCTGGACTGCATTGTCTGGAACTTTGATTATGTTAGTTGCAGTGAAATACATTTCTAGCCAATCCACAAACACTTTAAAAAGTTCCTGGTCGTGTCTATATGCACCCAAATATCCGATTACACCTGCCATGTTTAATCTCTAGCTGTTCTCACCGTGTGCTGTAGTTTACCTCGGATTTTGTAGCTTTTTTTTTCAAAGACAGAAACTTCCAAAGTTTTCTGTTGGCTGGCTGAATCCTTCACCAACAAAATTTAAGCTTTAAACACCCGAAAAATCTCCAGCCTCAGTTGCCAACTGTGATATCTTCACAGAGCACAAACACACAGCTCTTAAGATGGCAGGCTCTCAGTCCGGAAGCTACCGGAAGCTGCCTGTCTGTTTATTATAACTCTGCAGCTGCAGTACACAATACGTCCACATCCACAGTATGGGGCTACAAGCATTATAAGCTTACAGCACTTACAGACATCACACGTTCATAATAAAGGATGAAACTGAGTACTATGAACAATGAGCAAGTGTGACCTTAGCACCTTTAATAAGACTCCAGAGTGCAGGTACCTCATGGGTGGCCAGCTTATATACCGTGCTCCCAAGGGATGCTGGTCCTACGAGACGAATTTAAGGAGCTAGGAGTTAAATTAAAAAGTAGGACCTCAAAAGTAGTAATCTCAGGATTGCTACCAGTGCCACGTGCTAGTCAGAGTAGGAATCGCAGGATAGCACAGATGAATACATGGCTTGAGCAGTGGTGCAGCAGGGAGGGATTCAAATTCGTGGGGCATTGGAACAGGTTCTGGGGGAGGTGGGACCAGTACAAACCGGACGGTCTGCACTTGGGCAGGGACGGAACCAATGTCCTAGGGGGAGTGTTTGCTAGTGCTGTTGGTGAGGAGTTAAACTAATATGGCAGGGGGATGGGAACCAATACAGGGAGACAGAGGGAAACAAAAAGGAGACAAAAACAAAAGACAGAAAAGAGATGAGTAAAAGTGGAGGGCAAAGAAACCAAAGGCAAGAAACAAAAAGGGCCACTGAATATAAAAGGGCTGCAGGAGGGGTAAAAATTAAAAATCATGGTTTAAAAAGTAGGATGAAAACACTCTACCTAAATGCACGCAGCATTAGAAATAAAGTAAATGAGTTGACGGCACAAATCATTACAAATGGGTATGATTTGGTGGTCATTACAGAGACATGGTTGCAAGGTGGCCATTAAACGTAAAGGGGTATCTGACGATTCGGAAAGATAGGCAGGAAGGGAAAGGAGGTGG
Source organism: Pristiophorus japonicus (assembly GCF_044704955.1). NCBI lineage: Eukaryota > Metazoa > Chordata > Chondrichthyes > Pristiophoridae > Pristiophorus > Pristiophorus japonicus. The sequence goes on along the minus strand of NC_091993.1, from coordinate 72,800,684 downwards.
GGTAGCTCTGTTAATAAGGAATGATATCAGGGCAGTTGTGAGGGATGATATTGGCTCCAATGAACAAAATGTTGAATCATTGTGGGTGGAGATTAGAGAAGTAAGGGGAAAAAGTCACTGGTCGGCGTAGTTTATAGGCCACCAAATAATAACTTCATGATGGGGCAGGCAATAATCAAGGGAATAATGGAGGCATGTGAAAAAGGAATGGCAGTTGTTATGGGGGATTTTAACCTACATATCGATTGGTCAAATCAAATCGCAGGGGGTAGCCTGGAGGAGGAATTCATAGAATGCATACAGGATTGTTTCTTAGAACAGTATGTAACAGAGCCTACAAGGGAGCAAGCCATTTTGGATCTGGTCCTGTGCAATGAGACAGGAAAAATAAACGATCTCCTCGTAAAAGATCCTCTCGGAATGAGTGATCACAATATGGTTGAATTTGTAATACAGATTGAGGATGAGGAAGTTGTGTCAGAAACGAGCGTACTATGCTTAAACAAAGAGGACTACAGTGGGATGAGGGCAGAGTTGGCTAAAGTAGACTGGAAACAAGGACTAAATGGTGGCACAATTGAGGAACAGTGGAGGACTTTTAAGGAGCTCTTTCAAAATGCGCAACAAAAATATATTCCAGTGAAAAAGAAGGGTGGCAAGAGAAGAGATAACCAGCCTTGGATAACCAAGGAAATAAAGGAAAGTATCAAATCAAAGACCAATGCGTATAAGGTGGCCAAGGTTAGTGGGAAACTAGAGGATTGGGAAGATTTTAAGCAACAGCAAAGAATGACTAAAAAAGCAATAAAGAAAGGGAATATAGATTACGAAGGTAAACTTGCGCAAAACATAAAAACAGATAGTAAAAGCTTTTACAGATATATAAAACGGAAAAGAGTGACTAAAGTAAATGTTGGTCCCTTAGAAGATGAAAAGGGGGATTTAATAATGGGAAATGTGGAAATGGCTGAGACCTTAAACAATTATTTTGCTTCCGTCTTCACAGTGGAAGACACAAAAACCATGCCAAAAATTGCTGGTCATAGGAATGTGGGAAGGGAGGTCCTTGAGATGATCACTATCACTAGGGAGGTAGTGCTGGACAGATTAATGGGATTGAAGGTAGACAAGTCCCCTGGTCCTGATGAAATGCATCCCAGGGTATTAAAAGAGATGGCGGAAGTTACAGCAGATGCATTTGTTATAATCTACCAAAATTCTCTGGACTCTGGGGAGGTACCAGCGGATTGGAGAGCAGCTAATGTTAACGCCTTTGTTTAAAAAAGGGGCAGGCAAAAGGCAGGTAACTATAGGCCGGTTAGTTTAACATCTGTAGTGGGGAAAATGCTTGAAACTATTATTCAGGAAGAAATAGCGGGACATCTGGATAGGAATAGTGCAATCAAGCAGATCCAGCATGGATTCATGAAAGGGAAATCATGTTTAACTAACTTATTGGAATTCTTTGAGGATATAATGAGCATGGTGGATAGAGGTGTACCGATGGATGTGGTGTATTTAGATTTCCAAAAGGCATTCGATAAGGTACCACACAAAAGGTTACTGCAGAAGATAAAGGTACGCGGAGTCAGAGGAAATGTATTGGCATGGATAGAGAATTGGCTGGCGAACAGAAAGCAGAAAGTCAGGATAAATGGGTCCTTTTCCGGTTGGAAATCAGTGGTTAGTGGTGTGCCACAGGGATCAGTGCTGGGATCACAACTGTTTACAATATACATAGATGACCTAGAGGAGGGGACAGAGTGTAATGCAACAAAATTTGCAGATGACACTAAGATTAGTGGGAAAGCGGGTTGTGTCGAGGACTCAGAGAGGCTACAAGGAGATTTGGATAGGTTAAGCGAATGGGCTAAGGTTTGGCAGATGGAATACAATGTCGGAAAGTGTGAGGTCATCCACCTTGGGAAAAAAAACAGGAAAAGGGAATATTATTTGAATGGGGAGAAATTACAACATGCTGTGGTGCAGAGGGACCTGGGGGTCCTTGTGCATGAATCCCAAAAGGTTAGTTTGCAGGTGCAGCAGGTAATCAGGAAGGCAAATGGAATGTTGGCCTTCATTGCGAAAGGGATGGAGTACAAAAGCAGGGAGGTCTTGCTGCAACTGTATAAGGTATTGGTAAGGCCGCACCTGGAGTACTGCGTGCAGTTTTGGTCACCTTACTTAAGGAAGGATATACTAGCTTTGGAAGGGGTACAGAGACGATTCACTAGGCTGATTCGAGAAATGGGGGGGTTACCTTATGATGATAGATTGAGTAGACTGGGTCTTTACTCCTTGGAGTTCAGAAGGATGAGGGGTGATCTTATAGAAACATTTAAAATCATGAAAGGGACAGACAAGATAGAGGCAGAGAGGTTGTTTCCATTGGTGGGGGAGACTAGAACTAGGGGGCACAGCCTCAAAATACGGAGGAGCCAATTTAAAACCGAGGTGAGAAAGAATTTCTTCTCCCAGAGGGTTGTGAATCTGTGGAATTCTCTGCCCAGGGAAGCAGTTGAGGCTGGCTCATTGAATGTTTTCAAGTCAAAGATAGATAGATTTTTAAGCAATAAGGGAATTAAGGGTTATGGGGAGAGGGCGGGTAAGTGGAGCTGAGTCCATGACCAGATCAGCCATGATCTTATTGAATGGCGGAGCACGCTCGAGGGGCTAGATGGCCTACTCCTGTTCCTAATTCTTATGTTCCTATGTTCCTATCCCTTGGGACTCCAACAGGTAGGTTCTCTGGTGGTACTGTGATACAGGTTGCAAGGAGTTAAATATATAACATCACTCCCTCGTAAAGTTAATAGTACACTTATTTACAAGGTGAGACGATCTGGGGCTTTTCGCTCCCTTGTTGAACGTCTTGGTACAAATGCGGGTGTGGGTGAGTTCTTCACTGGGCTGCTGGGTAGCCGGCCTTGTCGGGCTGCTGGGGATGTTGAGTTTGGCTTCGTGGTCAACCATGATGTCGGTTGCCACTTGTGTGTGTATTGGAGGGTCAAAGTTGGCGGTGTCTTCTTTGGGTTGTTCATAGCTGTTGGTGAACCGCAAATTGATTTGGTCCAAATGTTTTCTGCACGTTAGTCCATTGGCCAATTTGACCTGAAACACCCTACTCCCCTCTTTGGCTATGACCGTGCCAGCGAGCCATTTGGGGCCATGTCCATAATTGAATCCAAACACAGGGTCATTGACCTTAATATCATGTGACAAGTTTGGGAGGTCATGGTACACACTCAGATTTGCCGCCTGACCTCCATGTGATCATGGAGATCAGGGTGGACAAGAGAAAGCCTTGTTTTGAGCGCCCTTTTCATGAGCAGCTTGGCTGGGGGAACAATAGTGAGTGAGTGGGGTCTGGTGTGGTAGCTGAGCAGCACTCGGGATAGTCGGGTCTGCAGGGAGCCTTCCGACGTGCGTTTCAAGCTTTGCTTGATGGTCTGAGCTGCCCGTTCTGCCTGACCGTTGGATGCGGGTTTAGAACGGGGCTGATGTGCCGTGCTTGATCCCATTTTGGGTCATGAATTCCTTGAATTCAGCACTGGTGAAGCACGGCCCATTGTGGCTGACAAGGACATCAGGCAGGCCGTGCGTGGCAAACATGGCTTGTAGGCTCTCAATGGTGGCCGTGGACGTGCTTACAGACATTATTGCACATTCAATCCATTTTGAGTAGGCATCCACAACAGCCAAGAACATTTTGCCTAGAAATGGGCCCGCATAGTCCACGTGGATCCTCGATCATGGTTTGGATAGCCACGACCACAAACTTAGCGGTGCCTCTCTGGGTGCATTGCTCAGCTGAGATCAAGTGTTGCACTGGCGCACTCATAACTCTAAATCTGCGTCTGTGCCGGGCCACCGCACACGGGATCTGGCTATGGCTTTCATCATTACAATGCCTGGGTGGGTGCTGTGCAGTTCACAAATGAACGTATCTCTGCCTTTCTTGGGCAAGACCACGTGATTGCCCCACAACAGACAGTCCGCCTGCAAGGACATTTTGGCTTTGCGCCTGTGGAACGGCTTAATCGCCTCCTGCATCTCCGCTGGGACGCTGGACCAGCTCCCATGGAGGACACAGTTTTTTACCAAGGACAGTAAAGGATCCTGGCTGGTCCAGGTCCTGATCTGGCGAGCCGTAACGGGTGACTTTTCGTTTTCGAATGCATCCATTACCATAAGCAAGTCCGCAAGCTGTGCCATTTCCACCCCGATGGTGGGCAATGGTAGCCAACTGAGAGCATCAGCGCAGTTCTCTGTGCCCGATCTGTGGCAGATTACATAGTTGTATGCCGACAGCGTGAGCGCCCATCTTTGGATACGGGAAGAGGCATTGGTGTTAATCCCTATGCTCTCAGAGATCAGCGATATGAGCGGCTTGTGATCAGTTTCAAGCTCAAACTTGAGGCCAAACAAGTACTGGTGCATTTTCTTTACCTGTAAACGTACGCCAGAGCCTCTTTTTCAATCATGCTATAGGCCCTTTTGGTCTTGGACAAACTCCTGGACACATAGGTGACCGGTTGCAAAATCCCCGATTCGTTAGCCTGTAGTAACACACACCCGACCCATAAGACGATGCATCGCAAGCTAGCACTAATCATTTACAAGGGTTATACAGGACAAGCAGTTTATTTGAACACAACAGATTCCTGGCTTTCTCAAAGGCAGGCTCTTGTGAATTCCCCCATACCCAGTCATCTCCCTTGCGCAGTAGCGCATGTAGGGGTTCTAGCAGGATGCTTAACTCAGGTAGGAAATTACCGAAATAGTTAAAGAGTCCCAGGAACGACCGCAGCTCCATCACGTTCTGTGGTCTCGGCGCGTTCTTGATGGCCTCCGTCTTGGCATCGGTGGGTCTGATGCCATCTGCTGCAATTCTTCTTCCCAAGAACTCGACCTCCGGTGCCAGGAAAACACACTTCGAGCGTTTCAACCTGAGTCCCACTCGATCCAACTGACTAAGAACCTCTTCCAGATTCTTCAAGTGCTCAATGGTGTCCCGACCTATAACCAGTATGTCGTCCTGGAAAACCACGGTGCGAGGAACCAACTTTAGCAGGCTCTCCATGTTCCGTTGGAAGATTGCTGCAGCCGACCGAATCCTGAACGGGCATCTGTCATAGATGAACAGACCTTTGTGCATGTTGATGCAGGTGAGGCCTTTCGAAGACTCCTCCAGCTCCTGCGTCATGTAGGCCGAGGTCAGGCCCAACTTGGTGAACGCCTTCCCTCCAGCCAAGGTTGCAAATAGGTCGTCTGCCTTGGGTAGCGGGTATTGGTCCTGCAGCGAGAAACGGTTAATCGTTACTTTATAGTCCCCACAAATTCTGACCATGCCATCCTCTTTAAGTACCGGAACAATCGGACTGGCCCACTTGTTGAATTCCACCGGCGCGTTGACGCCTTCTCGCTGCAGCCTGTCCAGCTCAATTTCCACTTTCTCATGCATCATGTATAGTGCCGCATGTGCCTTGTGGTGGATGGGTCACGTACCGGGAACCAAATGGATCTGCACTTTCGCCCCCGAGAAGCTTCCAATGCCTGGCTCGAACAACGATGGAAACCTGCTCAGAACCTGGGCACATGAGGTGTCGTCGACGGACGAAAGCGCTCGGATGTCATCCCAGTTCCAACTGATTTTTCCTAGCCAGCTTCTGCCAAACAATGTGGGGCCATCCCCTGGCACGATCCACAGCGGGAGTTCGTATACTGCTCCATCATAGGAGACTTTGACTTCAGCACTGCCAATTACAGGGATTGGTTCCTTGGTGTAAGTCCTTAGTTTGGTGTGAATGGGGCTGTGCTTGGACCTGTGTGCCTTGTTGCACCACAGCCTGTCGAAGGCCTTTTTACTCATTATGGACTGACTCGCACCAGTGTCCAGTTCCATAGATACTGGAATTCAGTTCAGTTCAACTTTCAACATTATTGGTGGACATTTCGTGATGAATGTGTGTACCCCGTACACTTCTGCCTCCTCGGTACGAGTCTCCAATTCAGCCTGATCTACAGTGGATCGATCTTCCTCTGCAACGTGGTGGTTTGCAGGGTTTTCAGCTCGCCTGCACATTCGCTGGAGGTGTCCCATTGTTCTGCAGCCATTGCACGCATCGTGCTTGAAGCGACATTGATGGGCCGATGATCACCTCTGCAGCGCCAACTGCCTCGCATTAACGATTGATGGCAGACTCTGAGATCAAGCAGCAGCAGCCGGCATGTATGTTCTGCCATGTATATTCCTGCTCGAAAACGACATTACTTTGTGCACAGTACTTGCCGAAACCTCTTTATTCTGCGAAATCTGTTTGGTGTTGTCGCTGGTGGACATAAATGCCTGGGCTATCGTTATGGCTTTGCATAGATTTGGAGTTTCAACAGTCAACAGTTTGCGAAGGATTACCTCATGGCCAATGCCCATTCCAAATAAGTCTCTAAGCATTTGTTTTAGGAATCCCTCAAATTCGCAATATCCTGCGAGGCGCCTTAGTTCGGTGACATAGCTCGCCACTTCCTGGCCTTCCGACCGTTGACAAATGTAGAACCGATATCTCGCCATCAAAATGCTTTCCTTAGGATTTAGGTGCTCCCAGACCAGCATACAAAATTCTTCGTAGGATTTAGCTGTTGGTTTTACCAGAGCTAGAGGATTTTTCATGAGGCCATAGGTTGTTGCCCCACAGACAGTAAGGAGGATCGCCCTTCATTTGGCAGTGTTCTCGTCCCCTTTCAGCTCGTTGGCAACGAAGTATTGGTCGAGTCTCTCCATGAAGGCCTCCCAATGGTCCCCTTCTGAGAATTTCTCCAGGATACCAACTGTTCTTTGCATTTTCGCGCGGTTGTTCGTTATCTTGTCGCCAATTGATGCATTCATAATAAAGGATGAAACTGAGTACTGTGTACAATGAGCAAGTGTGACCTTAGCTCCTTTAATAAGACTCCAGAGTGCAGGTACCTCGTGGTGGCCTGCTTATATACCGTGCTCACAAGGGATGCTGGGATCTCGTGGGACTCCAACAGGTAGGCCCTCTGATGGTAGTGTAATACAGGTTGCAAAGGGTTAAATACATAACAGTCCCGTCGCTTTTCAACATGGAACAATTGGACTGGTCCACTCGTTGAACTCGACTGGCGATATGATCATCTCTCGTTGAAGTCTGTCCAGCTCGTTCTCGATGTTCTCTTGCATCATGTATGGAACCGCTCGGGCCTTGTGATGAATGGGCCATGCTTCAGGGACTAGATGGATCTGCACTTTGGCACCTGTGAAGTTGCCGATGCCTGGCTCGAATAACGATGGGAATTTGTTTAGCACTTGGGCGCACGAGGTGTCATCCTCCAAAGACAGTGCTTTGGTGTCATCCCAGTTCCATCAGATCTTTCCTAGCCAGCTTCTGCCGAACAGTGTTGGGCCATCTCCTGCTACAATCCATAGTGATAAATCATGCACAGTTCCATCATACAATACCTTCACTGCCACATGCCAATGACTGGTATGAGCTCTTTGGTGTAAGTGCGCAGCTTGGTGTGGATCGGGCTTAGTTTTGGTCTTTGTGCCTTGTTGCCCCACAGTTTCTCAAAAGCCTTCTGGCTCATAATTGACTGATTCGCCCCGAGTCCAATTCCATGGAAACTGGAATGCCGTTTAATTTGACTTTTAACATTATCGGTGGGCTTTTGGTGGTGAAGGTGTGTACCCCATACACTTCCTTTTCAGCCTCAGGTTGAGTTGCCTCTCTTACTCCTTCAGCGTGATCCACGCCGGATCGGTCATCTTCTGCCGACTCTGCCATGTGGTGAGTCGCAGCACATCTGCACATTCGCTGGAGGTGCCCCATTGTTCCACAGCCCTTACACATGTAGTGCTTGAATCGACATTGAGGGGCCCGAAGATTACCCCCGCAGTGCCAACATGGTGCTAATGGATTCGCATTCACGCCCCACGGCGGACTCTGAGTCATGCTAGGTCTGGCCTCTGCAGGCGTGTAGGCCCTGCCATGTACAGTTCTGCCTGCTGAAGGCGTTGTTTTATGCACAGTACTTGCGGTGAGTAGTGATGCTGCAACGATATCTGTTTAGTGTTATCGTTCGTGGCCATAAAAGCCTGCCTATCGTGATGGCCTTGCTCAGATCTAGGGATTCGTCAGACAGCAGTTTGCGAAGAATGACCTCGTGGCCGATTCCAAGCATGAAAAAGTCCCGCAACACTTACCCCAAAAATCCAGCAAATACGCATGGTCCTGCAAGGCGTCTTAGGTCGGCGACATAGCCCGCCACGTCCTGGCCCTCGGAGCGATGATGCATATAAAAGCGATACCTGGCCGTTAAGATGCTCTCCTTTGGCTTGAGATGTTCTCGAAACAGCGTGCACAACACTTCATATGTCTTCTCCGTTGGTTTCGTCAGTTCTAGCAGATTTTTGATGAGGCCATATATCATGGACCCGCAAATAGTGAGGAGAATCGCCCTGCGCTTGACCACGGTTTCTTCCTTTTCCAGCTCGTTGGCCACGAAGTACTGGTCATGACACTCAAGGAAGGCTTCCCAATCATCACCCTCAACAAATCTCTCAAGAATACTAACGGCAGCCATAACCACGTGAAAGTTCATGATCTGTTACTCATCGCCAATTGTTATGTTCAGAATAACTCCACAAAACTGTATATTTTAAGCTCAAACTGTTGTGATCTTGGTCTCTTTATTGTAACTCCAGAGTGAGGAGGCAGCGTGATAGACTGCTTTTTATATCCACTTGCCCAGGGTGTGTAGGTGACCCTTGGGTCTCCCTCAGGTGCGCCCCCTGGTGGCAAGTCTTACACATTGGTAATGTTTATATATATAACACAAACCAAGAGCATGTGGGTGAGGGGGAGGGAGAGGGGATGGAGCTGGATAAAGCCTCCACTGTTGTACTGACTTTGGAGGAGGAGATGCCGCTCATTGCGGTGACAGCCCCTCCCATGACTAGTGGTTGTAGTGGTGGTGGGACATTCCATGCTTTCCCACCTTCCGAGACTGTGGGTCCCAGTGGTGTTGTGCAGTGAGGCACACCCAGGGTCCCACCGTCCCAGGCTGCAGGTCCCAGTGGTGGGGTGCAGCGAGGTACACCCGTGGGGAAGAGGGGAAGGAGAGCTCAACCGCACTCTCCTGCGGTGCAGGATCTAACACATGTGGATCCGATAATGTCATTGAGTGCGGAGAACATTGACCTTACCCAATCACTCCTGGACGCCATCAGTGGGGTGAGTGATGAGGTAGCGGGACTGTCGGGAGAAGTAACAGCAATGACACGAGAAATGGGAACGATATCTGGGACCATCAGTGAGGGAATAGTGGCCATGAGGGAGGGAATGTTGCAGGTAGTTCAGACAGTTTTGCTCAACATGAGGGTGGGAATGTTGCAGGTCGTTGAGACACTGTCAGGACGCATGAGGGACTACATGTTGGAGTTAGCTGCTGCAATAAGGGAACACTCCCAGACCCCGCGTTCATTGACAGAATCAACTGTCACTCCCACTCCAATCCCCACACCAGCCTCTGAAGAGCCCAAAGCCGGGCCCTCCAACTTGCCCCCCCCGAGCCCTCCAACTTGCCCCCCGGACCCTTCAAATTGCCGTCTGCCACCGACACTCCTCCCCCGCCCCACCCCGCCTCAATAGGCGCAGTACCCGAGATCAGAAAGAATAAGCTTGGTACCAAGCCCAGAAACACTGCGGCACCGCCTGTGGGCAGGGGTGGATGGTGAAGTATCCAAGACTAAATGCAGCGGGAGGTCTTAGAATAAGGTGGAGGAGAGATGGGTGGGTGCAGCTTTTCTCTGCTGCTGCTGTTGTTCTTCTTATTATTGTTGTTACTGTTGCAACTGTTCTCAAATTAAAAGTTTTTTGTAAGTTATGTAAATTTACAAGTTTAAAAGTTTGTAAGTGACCTTGAAGTTTCTAAGTGAGCTTAAAGACTGATCTTAAAGTAAAGTTTGATACAAGAATAATTTTATTAAAGTTAAGTTAAGTACAAAAGAATTGTTTGTTCAACTTTTGAATAAAATATATTTTACATTAAAACTGATCATTTCCATTATTTGTTCCATTCTTAACACAACTTTTGGAACTCAAGAAGAATCATTTCCATTATTTGTTCTATTATTAAAACAACTTTTGAAATAAACAAGAACAATTTCCATTATTTGTTCCATTAACACGACACAACATTACGGAACAGGTCCAAACAGTAAGCATGGTCCATGTGGAATATTTGCCGCTGAGCCCTCAGGCAGCAGTGAAACGTTCATGGATGAGCTGCTGGCGCAAGGCTTGAGCAATCGTTAAAGGGGCACGATGGCCCACCCTCCTCCGCCGTCGTGCTCCAGCCTCAGGCACTTGCATGGCTTCCTCATCCTCGTCATCCTCCTCCTCCTGCTCGTCATCTGCATCTTCCGCATCATCATCATCATCAGCCACTCTCACCGCAGGTGGGTCTTCCATTACCAGGTGCTGCTGCCTCATGATGGCTAAGTTATGCAGCATGCAGCACACAACAGTGAATTGACTGAAAATCTCAGGACAGTACAACAAATAGCCTTCGGAATGGTCCAGGCATCAGAAGCATTGTTTCAAGATGCCAATGGTCCTCTCTATAATGCTGCGTGCCGCAATGTGTGACATGTTGTATTCATCGTCAGCTTCCATTCCAGCATAGGGGCGCCATGAGCCAGGTGGCGAGGCCGTACCCTTTGTCTCCCAGTAGCCAGCTCTGCCCTTCTGGCTGCTGCTGAAACAAAGCAGATATAATGCTGTCGCGTAGTATGAACGCATCATGGGTGCTCCCAGGGTAACTTGCATCGACTGACATGATACGATGCATGTCGTCACACACGAGCTGTACATTAATGGAGTGGAAGCCTTTTCTGTTCCTGTACATCTCGGAATCCTCCAAAGATCCTCACAAGGCAATGTGGATACCTTTGGGAAGCCAGAAATCCTGGAGAAGCCCCACAGCCCTGTCATGGATTGCTTGGATGGTCATGGGGAACTTTATGACGTCATTCCTCTGCATATACAGTGCAGCTGTCATCTGGCGAATGCAGACATGTGTTGCATGTTGAGAGATGGTGCACACATCTCCAGTTGTAGCTTGAAACGATCCAGAGGCATAGAATGAAAGTACAGCTGTAACGTTCACTTCAACTGACAAAGCAGTCCTCCTGATGCTTCTAGGTTGCAGGTCTGCTTTGACCAACTCACGGATCTCAGTTACAACTTCTTTGCAGAAACGCAGCCTTCTGACAGTCTGCATCACTCAGGTGGAGGTACGAGCACCTGTCTCGATATACCCGAGGTGGGTAAGGCCTCCTGCCCGGCAACCTATGGGCTCTGATGTTCCTGATGCGATGATGTTGAATCAATTGTCTCCTACGTAGCACCATGATGCAGAAGGCTCGCACAAGGTATGGCATTGTCAGTATTGCCCCATACTTAAATTGTACCTTTGAAGGAAGCTCAAAACAACAGGAAAGCAGGCAGGACAGGTTCACAGTTCTCTCTCCCCAAGGTCCGAATGGATGGACCACACCCAAGATCTTGTGACTTCTCCTCTCTCTCCCCCCCCCCCCCCCACCCCCCCGTAACTAATCGCAGTCTTGTGACTTCTCCCCTTCTCTCTCTCCACCCACCCGCCCCCCCCCCACCCCCCCCCCCCCCCCCGACTCATTGCAGTCTTCCGAAGCTTTCCGATCACGATCGGCACCTCACTCTCTTTCTCATCCTCCCCACTCCCGGGCTTGTTTTCCAGCTGAGCCCCTGTGTCCGGGTGCAGGGCCAATTCTGCCGGCCAAAGCTACGACCCTTCGGCCCTGCTTCAAGACGTTTGGTGGTGGTGTGTGAGTGAGTTAAAAAACAGAGAAAACTTCTGAAATCCAATAAACTTCCGTTTACTACATTGACAGGTTAAAAAAAGTTGAACTTTATTATTGATTTTTATAGTGTTCTTGACTCCCTCCAAAATCTTCGATTAAAAATAATGGCGTCTTTCAGCACCGATTTGTCAATGTGCCCAGAAGGTTTTTCGGGAGTGGACAAACTGCAAATAATTATAAAAACTGGCGCTGACATGAGGGAACACCCATAAAAAAAAACTGGCCTAGAAAAATCATAACTAAGTCAGTTACGTCGGCGCAGATCGCAGCTTTGAAAAAAATAAATGCACAAAAAAAACGGTGTGTGACAAAAATATGGCACAATTGACCCGAGAAAATTGAGCCCTAAATATTCCTGGATATAAGGTGTTCAGGAAAGATAGGGAAGGAAAGAAAGGAGATATGGTGGAAGTATTGATTAAGGAGAATATTACAGTGCTGGGGGAGTCAAGGACAGAATCTATTTGGGTAGAGTTGAGAAACAATAGAGGTACCGTTACACTATGAGGTGTATTCTATAGGCGGCCAACTAGTGGGAAGGATATACAGGAGCAAATTTGCAGGGAAATTACAGAGAGGTGCAAGAACTACAGAGAGGTATAAGAACTATAGAGTCGTGATAATGGAGGACTTCAACTATCCTAATATAGACTGGGATAGTAATAGCGTAAAGGACAGAGAGGGGGAAGAATTTCTGAAATGTGTTCAGGATAACTTTCTTGATCAGTATGTTTCAGGTCCAATGAGGAAGGAGGCATTGCTGGATCTGGTTCCGGGGAATGAGGTGGGTCAAGTAGAGAAAGTGTCAATGGGGAAACATTTCGGGAACAGTGATCACAGTATCATAAGGTTTAGACAAGCTATGAAAAAAGACAGGGAGCAATCTAGAGTAAAAATACTTAATTGGAGGAAAGCCAATTTCAGTGGGGTGAGAATAGATCTGGCCTGGGTAATTGGAATCAAAGATTGGCAGGCACAACTGTAATCGAACAATGGGCTGCCTTTAAAGAGGAGAAAGTTTGGGTACAGTTGAGGTACATTCCCAGGAGGGGAAAGGTAGGGCAACCAATGCCAGAGCTCCCTGGATGACGAAAGAGATAGAGAGCAAAATGAAGCAGAAAAAGCTGTATGACAGATGTCAGGGTGAGAATACAAGTGAGAACCAGGCTGAATATAAAAAGTTTAGAGGGGAAGTGAAAAGGAAATAAGAGGAGCAAAGAGAGAGTCTGAGAATAGACTGTTAGCTAACATAAAAGGGAACCCAAAAGTCTTCTTTGGGTATTTCAATAGTAAATGGGTAGTAAGAGAAGGGAAGGGGCCGATTAGGGACCAAAATGGAAACCTACGCATGTAGGAGAGGGCATGGCTAAGGTACTAAATAAGTACTTTGCATCTGTCTTCACCAAGAAAGAAGATGCTGCCAAAGTCACAGTGAAAGAGAAGGTAGTTGAGATATTGGATAGGATAAAAATTGCTAAGGAGGAGGTACTCGAGAGGCTGGCTGTACTTAAAGTAGATAATTCACCAGGACCAGATGGGATGCATCCTAGGAAGCTGAGGGAAGTAAAGGTGGAAATTGCGGAGGTGCTAGCCATAATCTTCCAATCCTCCTTGGATAGGACGCTGGTGCCAGAGGACGAAAGAATTGGAAATATTACACCCTTGTCCAAAAAAGGGTGTAAGGATAAACCCAGCATCTACAGGCCAGTCAGTTTAACCTCTGTAGTGGGGAAGCTTTAGAAATGATAACCAAGAACAAAACTAACAGTTACTTGGATAAGTATGGATTAATTAAGGAAAACCAGCATAGATTTGTTAAAGGCAAATCATTGATTGAGTTTTTTGATGAGGTAACAGAGAGGGTTGATGAGGGCATTGCGGTTGATGTGGTGAACATGGATTTCCAAAGGGCATTTGATAAAGTGCCACATAATAGGCTTGCCAGCAAAGTTGAAGCCCATGAAATAAAAGGGACAGTGGCAGTATGGATATGAAATTGGCTAAGTGACAGGAAACAGATAGTAGTGGTGAACGGTTGTTTTTCGGACTGGAGGAAGGTATACAGTGGTGTTCCCCAGGGGTTGGTACTGGGACCACTGCTTTTCTTGATATATATTAATGACTTGGACCTGGTGTACAGGGCACAATTTCAAAATTTGCAGTTGACACAAAACTTGGAAGTATAGTGAACAGTGAGGAGGATAGTGATAGACTTCAAGAGGACATAGACAGGCTGGTGGAATGGGTGGACACGTGGCAGATGAAATTCAACGCAGAAGAGTGCAAAGTGATACATTTTGATAGGAAGAATGAGGAGAGGAATGAGGAATATAAAGTAAAGGGCACAATTCTAAAGTGGGTGCAGGAACAGAGAGACCTGGGGGTATATGTGCACAAATCGTTGAAGGTGGCAGGACAGGTTGAGAAAGCAATTAAAAAAGCATTCGGATCGAGGGAGACAGAAATAATTACTGACAGGGAAAGATAGGAGTGACACAGTTGCAGTAAGAGAGAAAAGTGCCTGGAATTTCTGATTTCATCTGATCTCCTCCAATAACTTCAGTGGAGGTTCGACAGACTCCTTTACTGCTAGGCTGCTTTGTGACATCACAACAGGGACCATCAGCCTGTATCCCAAGGCAGATCCATCAGAAACAATGGGAGATGGGGCTCCAGGATATCCTAGAGAGGCACTCTAAAACCACAAGACCCTGGGAAACTATACTTTTGCCTAGGAAATTAGCATCCCCAAAACTATTCATTACACAGAGTCCTCATTGGGATTAATCCAGCCTTTCTATTGGTGGTATACAGGAGATACACTGCTTAAACTATTCTGCTGCACGTTGGAAGCTGGCTAGAAATAACGAGGTTTATGAACACAGGTTGTTTACGCTTTCATACCCAAAGGCATTTCTGTCAATCACATGCTGAAGTTACAGCAGGAGATCAGGAGAATTTTTGCAAATATTTTACCTCATAATTTCTATTTTATTTTTGACCATGAGCAACACTACAGGAGATTGATAGTAATTATAGGACATTAACTAGTTACTATTAGTAATTAGTATATTGTTCAGCTCTGTTAGATCTCTTAATTTTCAATGAAATGTGAACTCCGGTTGTAGTTTTAATGTAATTTTATTCTGGCAGCAGCAACAAACTTCTAGCTTTAAGCCAGGCCTTTGTCTTCTGAGAACGCATGGCCAAAATGGCTGTACTTATACCTGGCTCAGTTTACAGAAAAGAAAGCGCCTTCTTTGACCTTATTGGCTCAATTGATAGTCTGTTAACCTTTAATTGGCTCGCTACCAAAGGTCCTAAAATGTCAAGTTGATTGATGACTTAATGCAATGTGGTCTGTGTTTTTTCAAAACTGCAGCCAGGCTTCAGAGCTTGAATTCTCTATCAATCCCCCTTTTGATTCTTTCACAAACTGAATCATAAAACATCAGGTATCACTGGTTAAACATTCTACAAAATAATTTCATACATGTTAATAGAGTTTCCTTCTCAAATTTGTTGATGTGTTTCACCACATGTCCGGACTAGTAGCTTCCACACAAATTTACACCAGCCCGAATTCTATCATGGCCACAATGGAAGTCTGGTTTTAGTAGGTTAATTAACCTTATTCCAATTTAATCCAAATCAATATCTTAATTCAACCAGTAAACAACCTTCCCTTAAGCATAACATATCCCTGTGCCACGAACAGATGGTCTGCTGGGACCTGCAAGGTGTCTCACCTGCGGGACATCAGCTACAGCCGCCAGGTCGCAACAACATTTAATCAAGATAAACAAACAATATAAAAGTAAAATAATTACAACGAATAGAATTAAACCTTCCACCAATGAAGTTCCTATTGAACCTAGCCATTCAGTGACTCCGCTCCACAAAGTGAATGATGGGGGTGCTTAAGTTTTTCTACCTCCTTTTGGATATGCGCCGCTAAGTGGATAATTTCTTCGGAGCTATCTGGGATATACGTGCAACACTCAGTTCCGAGTAGGGCGCAAGAACCTCCCTTTTCAGCCAGGATGTAGTCAAGGGCCAGTCTATTCTGTAGGGCTACTGTGCAGATTGCTACCATTTCTGCATTGATTTTAACTAGGGCCTCTGAAGTATCATTGGCTACCCGTTTCACAACGGATGCCATGTTAATGGATTCCCTTGCCAGTCTGGCGGTCCCATACCTGGGGATCAGAATGGCAAAGAACCTCTCTGTTTCTGTGATAGCTCTCTTAGGACGGTGTAAATGTTCCGACAGTGACTTTATATGATACATATGTGGCACAATATAGGCTAAAAAGCAAAATCCCGTCCAATTCTGGGGCAATCAAGGGTAGGCCTTGTGGCCACACACCCAATAGGTGCCATTATAGGCAATGAATGTTATCTGTTTCTTTGTCAGAAACACTCCGGGGCCTGTCCAGGCTATTCCATCTGTTTTATTCAGAATCCCTATTACGTTAAGAATTCCAACCCAGTTTGGACGGTTCCGTGGCTTGATTATATTATAATTCCGGGAGCAGTTACTATACCCCATATTTTGGCCTTCTTTGATGTTTCTAATCAGACAGACCGATTCCCCCGGTCTTCCTATTCCCGTTGTATTAGTGAGAACAAGAAATGGGGGCAGTTCGGAATTATTGTACCACGGTTGGTATCCCCCTTCAAAGGCAGTCAGATTGAAACCTGCTGACTTCCATTTACGTGCCCAGTTTTCCGCATCCTGAAACGCATTGCCTGTTTTGTTTTGATTAATTATCCACTCAGCCATTTCCGAGATATTCAAGGGAACTGGCCTCAAGGGAATCCCTCCCTTTGAGTGAATAGGAATATGCGCACACACCCAACAACTAGAAATGTCACCTTGTTTGGCATAAATGTATGACATATATAAAAAGGTATTTACATGTAATTCCCTTGCTACTTGACTATTTCCCTTTGGTGCAGAGGGTCGGCTAGTAAGAAGTAGGCAAATGCCTAGAATACCTACAGTCAGTAGTACAGTAAATTTATACATTTTGGCAAAAAGTAATTGTCCTGATTAGATTTCAGCTTCAATTACGGTTGCTCATTTAACGTGTGAGGCGTGGATCCAGGCTTTCTTTCCTTGGACTTTAACAGCTGCCTGGGTGGTCAATAACACTTGGTAAGGTCCCTCCCACTTGGCACCCAAAGGTTCTTGAAGCAACTTTTTCACATACACCCAGACTCCCGGGATGATGTCGTGTCCTCCTTCGGGTGGATTACCCCAAGCTGCCGATACCTGTGGGAATCAGAACTGATAGCTTTGGTTAGGTTCTGACAGTATGATAACAAAGTGTCACTCATTAAGTGAACATCAGCTTTCCGTAAATCGATAGTTCCTGGCAGTGACATGGGTCTTCCTGTTATAATTTCAAGTGGGCTTAGACCTGTAGTTCTGTTTGGGGTTGCCCTAATACTACATAGCACTATTGGTAGTGCCTGGGGCCATGGTGTTCCTGCTTGGTGATATTTGGCAAGCTGTTGTTTCAGATTTCGATTCATTCGCTCTACTTGTCCTGATGATTGTGGATGATAAGGACAGTGTAAATCCCATGTAATGTTCAGTAACCTACAGACTTCTTGGCAGACAGCACCTGTGAAGTGTGTTCCCTGATCTGAGTCAATGCTACTCGGGACTCCCCATCGGGGAATGTAATCTTTACACAAGACCTTTGCAGTGTGATTGGCTGTGGCTCTTTGAGTTGGGACAGCTTCTACCCATCTAGAGAATCTGTTGACCATGACAAGAATGTTAGTGTATCCTTGGCATGAAGGAGAGATATATAATCGACCTGCAGATGCTGGAATGGTCCGACAGGGGCTGGGGGCCTCAGTTGGGGCTTTACCGTGATGGGTCCAGAATTATTTTTCTGGCAGACCACACAGCGGTCTGCTACCAGCTGGGCATGTTTTTTTAAATCCCTGACCCCACCAGCTTTTCTGGAACCGTGCCATCATCTGTTGTGGGGCCAAGTGTCCCCATGAGTGGATCTGTTGGGCTAAAAAAGGCATAAGCGCTTGTGGTGCGACTGGCTTGTCGGTAACTCTTTGTCTCCAGTCACCATCTTCACATAGCTTAATTCCTGCCTCAATCCATGTCCATTTTTTCTCTCGGGAGCACTCGCCTTGCATTGTTTGAAGGTCTCGTGTCAGAGTTCTGAGTGCTTTCAATCTGCACATCTGTGTTGGTTCTTCTGGGGGGGAGTGCCCTGTGAGGTGGCATCTTTAGCTGCCTGGTTGGCTAGGGCATTTCCCTGTGCTTCTGTGGTATTTTCCTTGGTATGGGCCTTACACTTCAGGATGGACACTTCCTGAGGTAATTGTATGGCCTCTAGTAAGTCTCGGACTTCTTTTCCATTTCGGATAGGTGTACCAGCAGCAGTGAGGAATCCTCTTTTCCGCCATAACAGACCAAAGTCTTGAGCGACTCCAGAAGCATAATGCGAATCTGTGTAGACATTAGCTGTCTGTCCTTCTGCTATTCGACATGCTTCTGACAGGGCCCGTAACTCGGCCCGTTGTGCTAACGTTCCTGAGGGTGAACATCCTTTTGCCACTACCTCATATAGAAACATAGAAACATAGAAACATAGAAAATAGGTGCAGGAGCAGGCCATTCAGCCCTTCTAGCCTGCACCGCCATTCAATGAGTTCATGGCTGAACCTGAAACTTCAGTACCCCATTCCTGCTTTCTCGCCATACCCCTTGATCCACCCGAGTAGTAAGGACTTCATCTAACTCCCTTTTGAATATATTTAGTGAATTGGCCTCAACCACTTTCTGTGGTAGAGAATTCCACAGGTTCACCACTCTCTGGGTGAAGAAGTTTCTCCGCATCTCGGTCCTAAATGGCTTACCCCTTATCCTTAGACTGTGACCCCTGGTTCTGGACTTCCCCAACATTGGGAACATTCTTCCTGCATCTAACCTGTCTAAACCCGTCAGAATTTTAAACGTTTCTATGAGATCCCCTCTCATTCTTCTGAACTCCAGTGAATACAAGCCCAGTTGATCCAGTCTTTCTTGATAGGTCAGTCCCACCATCCTGGGAATCAGTCTGGTGAATCTTCGCTGCACTCCCTCAATAGCAAGAATGTCCTTCCTCAAGTTAGGAAACCAAAACTGTACACAATACTCCAGGTGTGGCCTCACCAAGGCCCTGTACAACTGTAGCAACACCTCCCTGCCCCTGTACTCAAATCCCCTCGCTATGAAGGCCAACATGCCATTTGCTTTCTTAACCGCCTGCTGTACCTGCATGCTAACCTTCAATGACTCATGTACCATGACACCCAGGTCTCGTTGCACCTTCCCTTTTCCTAATCAGTCACCATTCAGATAATAGTCTGTTTCTCTGTTTTTACCACCAAAGTGGATAACCTCACATTTATCCACATTATACTTCATCTGCCATTCATTTGCCCACTCACCTAACCTATCCAAGTCACTCTGCAGCCTCATAGCATCCTCCTCGCAGCTCACACTGCCACCCAACTTAGTGTCATCCGCAAATTTTGAGATACTACATTTAATCCCCTCATCTAAATCATTAATGTACAATGTAAACAGCTGGGGCCCCAGCACAGAACCTTGCGGTACCCCACTAGTCACTGCCTGCCATTCTGAAAAGTACCCGTTTACTCCTACTCTTTGCTTCCTGTCTGACAACCAGTTCTCAATCCACGTCAGCACACTACCCCCAATCCCATGTGCTTTAACTTTGCACATTAATCTCTTGTGTGGGACCTTGTCGAAAGCCTTCTGAAAGTCCAAATATACCACATTAACTGGTTCTCCTTTGTCCACTTTACTGGAAACATCCTCAAAAAATTCCAGAAGATTTGTCAAGCATGATTTCCCCTTCACAAATCCATGCTGACTTGGACCTATCATGTCACCATTTTCCAAATGCGCTGCTATGACATCCTTAATAATTGATTCCATCATTTTACCCACTACTGAGGTCAGGCTGACTGGTCTATAATTCCCTGTTTTCTTTCTCCCTCCTTTTTTAAAAAGTGGGGTTACATTGGCTAGCCTCCACTCGATAGGAACTGATCCAGAGTCAATGGAATGTTGGAAAATGACTGTCAATGCATCCGCTATTTCCAAGGCCACCTCCTTAAGTACTCTGGGATGCAGTCCATCAGGCCCTGGGGATTTATCGGCCTTCAATCCCATCAATTTCCCCAACACAATTTCCTGACTAATAACGATTTCCCTCAGTTCCTCCTCCTTACTAGACCATCTGACCCCTTTTATATCTGGAAGGTTGTTTGTGTCCTCCTTAGTGAATACCGAACCAAAGTACTTGTTCAATTGGTCTGCCATTTCTTTGTTCCCCGTCATGACTTCCCCTGATTCTGACTGCAGGGGGCCTACGTTTGTCTTTACTAACCTTTTTCTCTTTACATACCTATAGAAACTTTTTCAATCCGCCTTAATGTTCCCTGCAAGCTTCTTCTCGTACTCCATTTTCCCTGCCCTAATCAAACCCTTTGTCCTCCTCTGCTGAGTTCTAAATTTCTCCCAGTCCCCGGGTTCGCTGCTATTTCTGGCCAATTTGTATGCCACTTCCTTGGCTTTAATACTATCCCTGATTTCCCTAGATAGCCACCTTCGCTTTTTTATTTTTACGCCAGACAGGAATGTACAATTGTTGTCATTCATCCATGCGGTCTCTAAATGTCTGCCATTGCCCATCCACAGTCAACCCCTTAAGTATCATTCACCAATCTATCCTAGCCAATTCACGCCTCCCTTCAAAGTTACCCTTCTTTAAGTTCTGGACCATGGTCTCTGAATTAACTGCTTCATTCTCCATCCTAATGCAGAATTCCACCATATTATGGTCACTCTTCCCCAAGGGGCCTCGCACAATGAGATTGCTAATTAATCCTCTCTCATTACACAACATCCAGTCTAAGATGGCCTCCTCCCTAATTGGTTCCTCGACATATTGGTCTCGAAAACCATCCCTTATGCACTCCAGGAAATCCTCCTCCACCGTATTGCTTCCAGTTTGGCTAGCCCAATCTATGTGCATATTAAAGTCACCCATTATAACTGCTGCACCTTTATTGCATGCACACCTAATTTCCTGTTTGATGCCCTCCCCAACATCACTACTACTGTTTGGAGGTCTGTATACAACTCCCACTAATGTTTTTTGCCCTTTGGTGTTCTGCAGCTCTACCCATATAAATTCCACATCATCCAAGCTAATGTCTTTCCTAACTATTGCATTAATCTCCTCTTTAACCAGCAATGCTACCCCACCTCCTTTTCCTTTTATTCTATCCTTCCTGAAGGTTGGAACTGCCCATCCCGTTTTTCTGGTACCATTGTCAGCAAAGGAGGAACCATCTGTAAACAAGATGAGGTCTGGGTTGTGCAGAGGCTCCTCTGCTGCTAAGGCTGCTTCTTCTGTTTCTTTTAAAATCTCCACGCAGTCATGTTCTTCACATTCTCCCCCCTCTTGCTCCCTCGATTCTGACATCGGGAGCATAGTTGCGGGATTAACTGGGCTGGCCCGGACGATATGGAGATTAGGAGCTTCCAAAACTGCTGTCCAGCGGGTCCATCTAGCTGCCATCACCTGAGACATTCTATTCATAGACAGCAAAGCATATACTGTGTGGGGACACTTGACAATCAGCGTTTGGTCGAGGACTAGACCCGCAGTGGTCATTACACGCAGTAGCTCGACATGTATCTTCCATGGCCCTTAGGCAACTTCCCTATCTGAGGGCTACCGCATCCAGTTTTGCCGAATAATATCCAATAGGTCTTTGTCGATCCCCATGTTCTTGTGTCAGTATAGCTGTCATGTATCCTTCTTTCTCATGGACAAACAGGGTAAATGGCTTACCACTGTCGGGGATTCCCAGAGCCAGTGCCGAACACAAAGCCTTTTTCAAACTCAGGAAGGCCTCTTTCTGTTCCTTAGTGAGGGTGATGGCTTCTTTCGAGGCACGTTTTCCCTTTAAAATATCATTCAATGGCTGAGCAAGCTGTGTGAAGGAGTCAATCCAATTACTGTTAAAGTTACACAATCCCAGAAAAGACCATAGTTCCTGAACAGTGGTGGGTTTTTTAGCAGCCCGAATGGCTGCAGTTCTATCCTGGGTAAGTTCTCTCTTTCCTTGTGAAATCTTTTGTCCCAGGTATACAACCTCTTCTTGGGATATTTGTGCTTTGTCTATGCTGGCTTTATGTCCTTTCAGCCAAAGATGGTCCAGCAAAGCTCGTAAATCTTGTTCATGCTGTTCTTCCGTGTTTGAAGCTAGCAGGATATCATCTACATTTTGGATGACTGTGGATGACAGGGGAGGTAATTCTCGCAAATGGCTTTGTAAAGCCATGTGGAATACCATAGGGCTGTTGTGGAAACCCTGCGGTAACCGGGTCCAAGTATACTGTTGTCCTTGGACAGTGAAAACAAACCACTGTCGAACCTCCGGTGCCAGAGGCACCGACCATAATCCATTGGCCATATCTATAACCGAGAAATATTTGTGTTCCGGTTTGAGGGCATTAAAAATGGTAGAGGGATCTGCGACTAAAGGAGCTTTTTGATCAATACACTGGTTAGCTTTCCTATAATCGACAGTCAAACGCCAAGTCTCATTAGATTTCTGTACCGGCCACACGGGGCTATTGGAGGAGCTATGCGTTTTAATAAGCACCCCTTGTTTCTCCAATTGCTGAATAACTGGTAAGATTCCCGCGATGGCAGTTGGACTGATGGGATACTGTTTAGTGCATGGAAGTTTGGTCCCGGTAAATGATGCAGGCTCCATCTGGAGTAGGCCACAATTGTTCTAATCTTTAGCACATAACGGGTGTTCCTTCAATTCTTCTTTCTTCAAAGTTCTAATTGACCATGTCACCTGGCCCTTCTCAAAATGCAACGATGAATCTACTTGGATTAGAACGTCCATTCCCAAAAGGGGTTGATCTACTGGGCCTATCCAGACCGGCGTGGTTAGTTCATGTGGACCCAGCCCTATAAGTACCGGTATTGTCCTTTTAATTTCCCTTTTATGGCCCCCAACTCCATAGGCTGTACCTGCCCTACCATCCAACGGCAAAAAGTCTCCATATTGTAGGGGTAAGCATGTTAATTCCGTCCCTGTGTCTAAAAGACAGTCCACATCCTTATCGCCCACCCTCACAGTTATACATAGCCCATCTCCCCTCTGTTGTATTAGTGCGAGGAGCGGGGCCAGGGTGGGCTCTAATCATTTTTTGCTATCCCAAGTAACTCCTTCTGTTGTTGTATTGTCAGTCGCTTAAATGCTTCTATGAGATCATCATCTTGTGACAAGCCTGGTTTGTTGGCTGAATTATATCACAGGCTGTGTCCTCTTCCCCGGCCGCGACCTTGCTGTTTTGCACTGCACGTCTTGGCCCAGTGACCTCCTTTCCCACAATAATGACATTTTCCGGGTAATTTTCCTAATAACTGTTTATTGGAATCCTGGGATTTCCATCCCATAGCCTGTACAGCTCGGACTTTAGCTCCCATATCCCTGTCTAATTGGTTACATTACTCCACCAACGCTGCAAAGGTAGTTCCTTTACCGTCCCAGTCCGGTAACACTACCTTAAGCATTTTGGACAGTTCTGGCTTTAGACCTGCCAAGAAAGCTGCTTTCAGGGGTCCAAACACTTGTTCATCCATTTCCTCATCCGTATTATTCATACCCGAATGTTCTAGCCACGTGCATCTAAACTGCTCGTCATACTCCAGAACCTCCTCTGTTCCTTTCTGTTGGCAGGCTGCAATTTTTCCCCAGTCTGTCTTAGCTGGACTGAAGGCTTGCAGCCAGTGTTTAATCGCCTCCCACCCTGC
The DNA here is from genome assembly GCF_044704955.1 of Pristiophorus japonicus. NCBI lineage: Eukaryota > Metazoa > Chordata > Chondrichthyes > Pristiophoridae > Pristiophorus > Pristiophorus japonicus. The sequence goes on along the minus strand of NC_091993.1, from coordinate 72,776,864 downwards.
ATTTAATTTTTGCTCATCCTGCCCCAAAGCTTCTTCTACCTTGTCGTGCAATTTTCTTCTTTGTGTTTTTGGCACCATTATGGTCAAAATTTGCACTCCGTCCCAGGGATGAAGTTGATATATATTTCTTAAGCGGTCCAATTGGTCCCACGTATTCACTCCCCCTTTCTTTGGATTGAGCAATTCCTTGGACCATTTATCAATTTTCTCTGGGTCTGCCGGATCATGAAGTAAGTATTCTGCATACACCCTTTTCCTCATTTTTTTGGTTCCGCCCTCACCCGCAGTCTCTTCTGATTTGACTACAACTCGTCTTTTTTTAAAAGGGGCAAAGCGCACCCCTAATTCTTCACTCTCCGAACCTGTATCGTCGGAGGATTCAGAAACCGTATCTATTCCTTGGTCGTGTCTTCGGGTTTGCGCTTTTAATTTATCCAAACATGGGTACCCTGGGAATTGACCGATACATTTTCCTTTTCCTATTACTGTCTCTTGACCTAATGATTTTGTCCATTCTTTAATTTCACCTTTAAGATCTTTAACTTCCGCTTCCGACTTTTCAAGTTCAAGTTTTTTCTGTTGCAGCTGTGCACAAACAGCTTGCAATTGGTCCTTTGTACTGGTCAGGTCCCTATCATGTTGGGAACACGTTATAATTTCATTCTACTGTCGGATCTGTCCCATAACGGTTAGGGACCACCGAGTTCGCTCTTTATTTTTCATACGGGTTGTTTTTCCCCAGACTCTTTTGATCTCGTCCAAGGACCATTGTCCTTTGGAGGTTCCGTACTTTTGTTCGATCTTAATACAGGTTTTAGATAAGTCGAATTGTTGCTCTATGTTTTCTTTCAACTGTTGGAGGATTTCATCTAGCGAAACTTCAGGTGGTGCCTGCCCACCTTTAACAGTTGTAGGCAATTCTTTGCTCTTATCTCCCACTGCCATAATACTTATTTCTTTACTGGGGTCTCGATTCGTAGGCTTTCCAGCCGATCAGTGGGTCGGTGATTAATTAACTAACACACCGCCGAAGTTAGACGTCTATAGGACCTCGAGCTGACTACCAACCGGAGGGTTCGCAAACCGGAGGCTTTCGGAATCGCGTAGAAGGAGAGGCGAATTTATACTTTTGACCATGGACTTTTATAAAGAGGAGTCCTTACCTCAGTATGTAGGTCCGATGTCCAAAATTCAGTTTCTTCCCTCAGCGACCCTGTTCGTGACGCCAAAATTGTTAGATCTCTTAATTTTCAATGAAATGCGAACTCCGGTTGTAGTTTTAATGTAATTTTATTCTGGCAGCAGCAACAAACTTCTGGCTTTAAGCCAGGCCTTTGTCCTTCTGAGAACGCATGGCCAAAATGGTTGTACTTATACCTGGCTCAGTTTACAGAAAAGAACGCGCCTTCTTTGACCTTATTGGCTCAATTGATAGTCTGTTAACCTTTAATTGGCTCACTACCAAAGGTCCTAAAATGTCAAGTTGATTGATGACTGAATGCAATGTGGTCTGTGTTTTCTCAAAACTGCAGCCAGGCTGCAGAGCTTGAATTCTCTATCAAGCTCTCATGGTTTACATGCTTGATTATGTTGCCACTAATGAGTGCTACAAACCTGTGTTCATAAACCTCGTTATTTTTAGCCAACTTCCAATGTGCAGCAGACTAGTTTAAGCAGTGCACCTCCTGTATATCACCAATAGAAGGGCTGGATTAATCCCAATGAGGGCTCTGTGTAATGAATAGTTTTGGGGAGACAAATTTCCCAGGCAAAAGTATGGTTTCCCAGGGTCTTGTGGTTTCAGAATGCCTCTCTAGGATATCCTGGCATCCCATCTCCCATTGTTTCCAATGGATCTGCCCTGGGATACAGGCTGATGCTCCCTGTTGGTGATGTCACAAAGCAGCCTAGCAGAAATGGAGCCTGAACGTGAGGGTCTACAAGCGACAGTGACAAATATAAGATATTTGTCCTTTCAGGATTTTAATATATTCTCGAAAGCTATAGTGACACTGATCTAACATGGATTCCATTCACGTCCTCAAACCTAAAATGGATTCCTATAGAGTTTCGCCTACCTGTTGATTTCACTATGGATTGGATTCTACATTGTAAGCTGTATTTTATATTATCCGAGACACAAGGGTCTCTCACATTCTGCTGCAACTTAAAATCTTGCTGGCAGGAGCTCCGAATAAAAATCAACAGAACACAGAACCATAAGCATAGATCTTTGTGCAATATAAGCACACTTTTGGATTATAGTCAGCTGGATAGGAGGGATGTGAGCAAGTATCACACTTCCTTGGCTGTAGATACTGAAATTATAAGTAGCGAATGTACCAGAAAGTATTAGAAACCTCCTCATTAACATTCCATAGGGTCGTCTCATTGATAATATTAAGAGGTTAACAAGCAACCTTATCAGCTATTTGAAACATAAGGACTGAACAAACTATTAATTATTAATAGTAACTAGCTCAACCCCAGTGGGGATTGCTCATAGGCCAAATAAAACAAATTGTCTCTTTTTCTGCAACTGCATCTCTGCTTGTCTATCACTCTAGTATTTTTTCAAATTCTCTATGTCTTTCTATTTATCTGCCACGGTTTCTGAATGGCTTTCATACACTATGTGTTGTTGCCTCCGTATATGTCTGTTCGTCCCCCACTCTCTTTGACACTCTTGCATTGTTGCTTTGATCTTCAATGAATTCTCTTAAACTCAATCAGGATTTGAAAAGAATGTTCAACCTAAAGAGCTCCACGACCTTTCACCTTATGTATCTCAAGTACAATTCCCCATGTGATGGATACAGTGATAGAGTGCCCATATTCTATGGTACTTTTTCATTCCAAGAGACTGATAGAGCAGCTTTGACATTCCAGGTCTATTTTTAAAATATCTTTATTGTTGAAGTCTGCATTTAGTATCTTTGCTTCTGTGAATTATTTAACTATAAATAATCGGAATATTCTGTTCAAATCACAAAGTTAAGTACAGGTGAAGGGAATCATTTGGTCCATCTGACTCATCCTTCATTGGATACCATGATTCCCTCCATCTTACCGTCTACAAAGAATCTGGGTTTAGTGTGCGATATTGTTCTTCATTCATAGGAGGGATCTCACGTAAATTCTTGTATGCGAATTCCTGCAATTGCAGCTGGTTGTTAGTCCTGAGCTATAGCAGGATGAGGATCTGAAACTGGAAGGGAAATGGCCCACTTGTAAAAACTTTCATCAGGCCATTGAATAAGAAAATGCTTTCTGAAAATTTCAAATTGGAACATGGGTTATAAAATCTTTCTTTTTAAAGTCAAAAAAGTTTAATGAAGTTATTTTCTTCCATAAAATGGGTAATATTTTGAATAACAAGCACTTCTCCGAGACTTTCCTTTTCCTTTTGTAATGTATTTGCTTCATGGGGTCATTGCTTATGAATTAATAGCAACATATTGCTGTTAAGAACTAGCTGGTTTATTAGCAAAAGGTTTAACAATCACACGGCACATTACCAGTTCATCCACCAGGCTCACAATTACATGCCTCATTGTGGATGACCTAGACTCAACTGGCTGGGGTTTTATTGAGTCTTGTGAACATCATGTGACTGGCTAAACCACTCACAATGCAACAGCTCTACAACTATTTTAAATAAAACGATAAAGCCGAGTGCCTCCTTATTAAAGGGACACTAGAACACACAAATTAACAATAAAACTCTAGACTTAGCGATTGCTGGGGGTGATGATGCACTCCAGTCCCTCCGGCGCCCACCTCTCGTGGAAGGCAGCGAGCGTATGATGGACACCGCGTGCTCTATCTCCAGGGACACCCTGGCTCAGATGTAACCGCAGAAGAGAGGCAGGCAGTCGGGCTGAAGGACCCCCTCGACCGCCTGCTGCCTGGACCGGCTGATGGCCCCCTTGGCCATGCCCAGGAGCAGTCCTACGAGGAGGCCTTCTGACCTGCCTGCTCCCTCCGCACCAGGTGCCCAAAGATCAGGAGCGTGGGACTGAAGTGCAGCCAGAAATTGAGGAGCAGCCCCTTCAAATAATGGAATAGAGGCTGCAACCTCACACATTGCACATAAATGTGGAACACGGACTCCTCCAGACCGCAGAAATTGCAGGTGGCCTGGGAGTCCATGAACCGACAGCCCAAGTCCCCAATAGCAACAGCTCTACAACTATTTTTGTTGTATCTGTAAACAAGTGCCCCCTGGTTAAAGGGGGGGGGGGTCACACTCCAAAAATTTTCAATCAAGTGCCCCTTTGTTTTTTTTTGAGGGCACCGAAAACATAAATTATACACGTGCCCCCTGGCTAAAAGGGGGGGGGGGCACTAAAACCGACAAACTTAGACAAATTACATTTTAGACGTGTGGTTGCCGTGGGTAATGATGCACTCCAGTCCCTCCGGCGCCCACCTCTCGCGGAAGGCCGCGAGCGTGCCAGTGGACACCACGTGCTCCATCTCCAGGGACACCCTGGCTCAGATGTAACTGTGGAAGAGAGGCAGGCAGTTGGGCTGAACGACCCCCTCGACCGCCCTAGCTGGACCGGCTGATGGTCAACAGCGCTACAACTATTTTGTTGCAAAAAACAAAGAAACAATTAATCCAAGTGCCCCCTTATTAAAGGGGGGGGGGGGCACTCCAAACATTTTTCAAGTGCCCAACAGCTCTACAAACCTGTGAACATACTCACAGGTGCATACATTGCACCTTTCACCAAATCAACTAAGTTATTATGAAATGCATGTACTGTACACCAATCTTAGACTTCAGTCTAAGATCGGTACCTACAGTGCCTTATTTATACTCCCTCACATGCAAGCACAGAGTTCCACCCCCAGTTGGTAAATTCTAAACGACCCGAGTGTGTACACCGTAGTGCGTGCTTTCCGAAAACATTTCAATGAGTTCTGCTGAAGTTTATAAAAAGCCCAGGAGGTCTAGCGGGGCTCCTGAGCAATTAGTGAACAAGGCTTGAGGTGGGGTCGCAGTTATACTACGCTGCGTGAAATGTCAAGTCCAAGCGACCTTCCTCGAGGGATCCTGCACTGTTCTGCCCCTGTGTCAAATCGGGACTCAGAGCGGAAGCTACTTTTCAGTGGTGCAAAGGCAACAGTATAACTGCACCCTAAATTCTATTGCCTGATACACGGATTGTGTGCGCACACGGGCGGCTTCGTCGAGAATTTGTAGACTTACCATGAGAATAATAATATTTAATATACTGCCTTTAATAGTGCGTATATTAGAAGTAAATATTTAGTCATTTTAATTTTAAGCTGGAGATACCTTAAACCAGCTCTGGCCAATAGAGGTATTATGAACGAAGAATGAGTAAGACTATAAAGAAAAAGAAATACTTGTATTTATACAAAACCTTTCACGACCTCAGGACATCCCAAAGCTCTTTACAGCCAATTCTTTACTTTACTTTTTCTCGGTTGAATCGGCATATGCAGTCTAGCTGTACTCCATGAACTTAAGTGCTTTAATTAACTATTTTTGAAGTGTAGTCACTGTTGTAATGCAGGAAACATAGCAGCCAATTTGCACACAGCAAGGTCCCACAAACATCAATGAGATAATGACCAGTTTGTGATGTTAATTGAGGGATAAATATTTACCGGGACACTGGGGATAACCCCCCTTCTTCGAAATAGTGCCCTGGGATCTTTTAGGTCCAGCAGAGCAGAGGAGGCATTAATGAAAGGTCATCGACCTGAAACGTAAACTTTGTTTCTCTGTTCACAGATCCTGCTGAGTATTTCCAGCATTTTCTGGTTTTATATCCTTCCTAAGGTGTGGTGAGGCGAGGGCCCAGGGGCAGCGTGGGCCAGTCCACACTGCGATATGTGTGTGCGCTCGGTCTGTGCAGCAGAGCTGGTCTCCAGTCGTTTTGCTTAATCCTTGCTACTGGACTAAGACCTATCTCTGTCAAGCCCGTGTGGTGACTGGTGTGCAACGGTCACCACATGTTAAAAAAATCCACGCACAGGCATCTTCCACCCTTCAAGATTTAGTTCGGGACCTGGAATGTTAGGTCCTTCATTGAAACACCTGTGAACTTTTTGACGTGGAAGCAAGTCATCCTCGACTCGAGGGGCTGCTTATGATGATGAAGGTGTGGTGCCCAGAACAGAACACAGTACTCTAGGTGTGGTCTATCTCGGGCTTTGTATAACTGTAGAATAACTTCCACCCCTTTGTAATCTAGTCCTCTAGATATACAGCCCAGCATTCCATTAACCTTTTTGATTATTTTCTGTACCTGTTCATGACAGGAGAAGATTGCGGAGGCTGAGATGAAGTGGAAGCAATGGTTCTTTGCAAAACATTTTCAGGCCTGTTACTAGAACAAATTGTTTAAGTGAAAGACAAAGTGTTATTGTCTTTATTTATTTGTGATGGTATTAGGCAGCTGGTATTTATAAACGAAGGAATTAAATACTGAAAATGCTGTAAATACACAGCACGTCAGCCAATATCTGTGCAGAGAACAGACAAGTTAATATTTCTGCTGTAATTCTTTGTCAGATCAGGAATAAATGACAGGTGAACAGCATTTAACAAGGGACAGAACAAGGAAGGGAGAGGAAAAATTAAACACAAACGCACACACAAGAGAAGAAATAGAATGATCTGTAAAATGCTTCAATGGAACACAAGAGATGGTTAAATGGCCCAAGTGATTTTCATATGAAATTATAGGAAAAAGCATAATGAAAGAAATTAAAAACATTTACTCGACACAGAGAACGTGGCTGAGGTGGCGATGGAGAGGGTAAGGCAGGTATGAAAGGGAATACAGGGAAAGCTGAAAAATAGCTAAAGTTTAAGGGAGTAAATGGATTTTGTCCGGGCATGGCGCAAAAATCCGCCCCCCCCTCTGCCGCGGAATTGGTGGGGGTTTTGCGGAAGTAACGCCTCGCTCCTGGTGGGTGCGCCCCGCTGGGTTGCGCACGGCGATAGTAAGAACATAAGAACATAAGAATTAGGAACAGGAGTAGGCCATCTAGCCCCTCGAGCCTGCTCCGCCATTCAATAAGATCATGGCTGATCTGGCCATGGACTCAGCTCCACTTACCCGCCCTCTCCCCGTAACCCTCAATTCCCTTATTGGTTAAAAATCTATCTATCTTTGATTTGAATACATTCAATGAGCTAGCCTCAACTGCTTCCTTGAGCAGAAAATTCCACAGATTCACAACCCTCTGGGAGAAGAAATTCTTTCTCAACTCGGTTTTAAATTGGCTCCTCCGTATTTTGAGGCTGTGCCCCCTAGTTCTAGTCTCCCCCACCAATGGAAACAATCTCTCTGCCTCTATCTTGTCTATCCCTTTCATGATTTTAAATGTTTCTATAAGATCACCCCTCATCCTTCTGAACTCCAAGGAGTAAAGACCTAGTCTACTCAATCTATCATCATAAGGTAAACCCCTCATTTCTGGAATCAGCCTAGTGAATCGTCTCTGTACCCCTTCCAAAGCTAGTATATCCTTCCTTAAGTAAGGTGACCAAAACTGCATGCAGTACTCCAGGTGCGGCCTTACCAATACCTTATACAGTTGCAGCAAGACCTCCCTGCTTTTGTACTCCATTCCTCTCGCAATGAAGGCCAACATTCCATTTGCCTTCCTGATTACCTGCTGCACCTGCAAACTAACCTTTTGGGATTCAGTTTCATGCACAAGGACCCCCAGGTCCCTCTGCACCACAGCATGTTGTAATTTCTCCCCATTCAAATAATATTCCCTTTTACTGTTTTTTTTCACAAGGTGGATGACCTCACACTTTCCGACATTGTATTCCATCTGCCAAACCTTAGCCCATTCACTTAACCTATTCAAATCTCCTTGCAGCCTCTCTGTGTCCTCTACACAACCCGCTTTCCCACTAATCTTTGTGTCATCTGCAAATTTTGTTGCACTACACTCTGTCCCCTCTTCTAGGTCATCTATGTATATTGTAAACAGTTGTGGTCCCAGCACCGATCCCTGTGGCACACCACTAACCACTGATTTCCAACCCGAAAAGGACCCATTTATCCCGACTCTCTGCTTTCTGTTCGCCAGCCAATTCTCTATCCATGCTAATACATTTCCTCTGACTCTGCGTACCTTTATCTTCTGCAGTAACCTTTTGTGTGGCACCTTATCGAATGCCTTTTGGAAATCTAAATACACCACATCCATCGGTACACCTCTATCCACCATGCTCGTTATATCCTCAAAGAATTCCAGTAAGTTAGTCAAACATGATTTCCCTTTCATGAATCCATGCTGGGTCTGCTTGATTGCACTATTCCTATCTAGATGTCCCGCTATTTCTTCCTTAATGATAGTTTCAAGCATTTTCCCCACTACTGATTTTAAACTAACCGGCCTATAGTTACCTGCCTTTTGCCTGCCCCTTTTTTAAACAGAGGCGTTACATTAGTTGCTTTCCAATCCGCTGGTACCTCCCCAGAGTCCAGAGAATTTTGGTAGATTATAACGAATGCATCTGCTATAACTTCCACCATCTCTTTTAATACCCTGGGATGCATTTCATCAGGACCAGGGGACTTGTCTACCTTGAGTCCCATTAGCCTGTCCAGCACTACCCCCTTAGTGATAGTGATTGTCTCAAGGTCCTCCCTTCCCACATTCCTGTGGCCTGCAAATTTTGGCATGGTTTTTGTGTCTTCCACTGTGAAGACGGAAGCAAAATAATTGTTTAAGGTCTCAGCCATTTCCACATTTCCCATTATTAAATCCCCCTTTTCATCTTCTAAGGGACCAACATTTACTTTAGTCACTCTTTTCCGTTTTATATATCGGTAAAAGCTTTTACTATCTGTTTTTATGTTTTGCGCAAGTTTACCTTCGTAATCTATCTTCCCTTTCTTTATTGCTTTTTTAGTCATTCTTTGCTGTTGCTTAAAATTTTCCCAATCCTCTAGTTTCCCACTAACCTTGGCCACCTTATATGCATTGGTGTTTGATTTGATACTTTCCTTTATTTCCTTGGTTATCCACGGCTGGTTATCCCTTCTCTTGCCGCCCTTCTTTTTCACTGGAATATATTTTTGTTGCGCACTATGAAAGAGCTCCTTAAAAGTCCTCCATTGTTCCTCAATTGTGCCACCGTTTAGTCCTTGTTTCCAGTCTACTTTAGCCAACTCTGCCCTCATCCCACTGTAGTCCTCTTTGTTTAAGCATAGTATGCTCATTTCTGACACAACTTCCTCATCCTCAATCTGTATTACAAATTCAACCATATTGTGATCACTCATTCCGAGAGGATCTTTTACGAGGAGATCGTTTATTTTTCCTGTCTCATTACACAGGACCAGATCTAAGATGGCTTGCTCCCTTGTAGGCTCTGTTACATACTGTTCTAAGATACAATCCTGTATGCATTCTATGAATTCCTCCTCCAGGCTACCCCGTGCAATTTGATTTGACCAATCGATATGTAGGTTAAAATCCCCCATGACTACTGCCGTTCCTTTTTCACATGCCTCCATTATTTCCTTGATTATTGCCCGCCCCACCGTGAAGTTATTATTTGGTGGCCTATAAACTACGCTGACCAGTGACTTTTTCCCTTTACTATCTCTAATCTCCACCCACAATGATTCAACATTTTGTTCATTGGAGCCAATATCATCCCTCACAACTGCCCTGATATCATCTTTTATTAACAGAGCTACCCCACCTCCTTTCCCTTCTTGCCTATCTTTCTGAATCGTCAGATACCCCTGTATGTTTAATTCCCAGTCTTGGCCACCTTGCAATCATGTTTCTGTAATGGCCACCAAATCATACCCATTTGTAATGATTTGTGCCGTCAACTCATTTACTTTATTTCGAATGCTGCGTGCATTTAGGTAGAGTGTTTTCATCATAGTTTTTAAACCATGATTTTTAGTTTTGACCCCTCCTGCAGCCCTTTTATATTCAGTGGCCCTTCTTGTTTCTTGCCTTTGGTTTCTCTGCCCTCCACTTTTACTCATCTCTTTTCTGTCTTTTGTTTTTGTCTCCTTTTTGTTTCCCTCTGTCTCCCTGTATTGGTTCCCATCCCCCTGCCATATTAGTTTAACTCCTCACCAACAGCACTAGCAAACACTCCCCCGAGGACATAGGTTCCGGTCCTGCCCAAGTGCAGACCGTCCAGTTTGTACTGGTCCCACCTCCCCCAGAACCTGTTCCAATGCCCCAGCAATTTGAATCCTTCCCTGCTGCACCACTGCTCAAGCCACGTATTCATCTGTGCTATCCTGCGATTCCTACTCTGACTAGCACGTGGCACTGGTAGCAATCCCGAGATTACTACTTTTGAGGTCCTACTTTTTAATTTAACTCCTAGCTCCTTAAATTCGTCTCGTAGGACCTCATCCCTTTTTTTACCTATGTCGTTGGTACCAATGTGCACCACAACAACTGGCTGTTCTCCCTCCCTTTTTAGAATGTCCTGCACTCGCTCGGAGACATCCTTGACCCTTGCACCAGGGAGGCAACATAGCATCCTGGAGTCTCGATTGCGGCAGCAGAAACGCCTATCTATTCCCCTTATGATTGAATCCCCTATCACTATCGCTCTCCCACTCTTTTTCATGCCCTCCTGTACAACAGAGCCAGCCACGGTGCCATGAGCTTGGCTGCTGCTGCTCTCCCCTGATGAGTCATCTCCCTCAACAGCACTCAAAGCAGTGTATCTGTTTTGCAGGGGGATGACCAGATGGGACCCCTGCACTACCTTCTTTATACTACTCTTCCTGCTGGTCTTCCATTCCCTAGCTGGCTGTGGATCCTTCTCATGCGGTAAGACCAACTCACTACACATGCCACTTATGTCATTCTCAGCATCGTGGATGCTCCAGAGTGAATCCAGCCTCAGCTCCAATTCCACAATGCGGTCCGTCAGAAGATGGAAGCAGATACACTTCTCACACATGTAGTCGTCAGGGACACCGGAAGTGTCCCTGAGTTCCCACATGGTACAGGAGGAGCATATCACGTGACCGAGCTCTCCTGCCATGCCTTAACCCTTAGAGGAGGCGGGAGCTCGGAGCAGCGCGAGTCCGGGGTCGGCGAGAGGCCTATAAAGGCCAGCGGGAGTCGAGCAGTCAGTCGAGGAGGCGGGAGCTCGGAGCAGCGCGAGTCCGGGGTCGGCGAGAGGCCTATAAAGGCCAGCGGGAGTCGAGCAGTCAGTCGAGGAGGCGGGAGCTCGGAGCAGCGCGAGTCCGGGGTCGGCGAGAGGCCTATAAAGGCCAGCGGGAGTCGAGCAGTCAGTCGAGGAGGCGGGAGCTCGGAGCAGCGCGAGTCCGGGGTCGGCGAGAGGCCTATAAAGGCCAGCGGGAGTCGAGCAGTCAGTCGAGGAGGCGGGAGCTCGGAGCAGCGCGAGTCCGGGGTCGGCGAGAGGCCTATAAAGGCCAGCGGGAGTCAGGCAGTTCGAGCAGTCAGTCGAGGAGGCGGGAGCTCGGAGCAGCGCGAGTCCGGGGTCGGCGAGAGGCCTATAAAGGCCAGCGGGAGTCGAGCAGTCAGTCGAGGAGGCGGGAGCTCGGAGCAGCGCGAGTCCTGGGTCGGCGAGAGGCGTACCGGTGCAGCTACAGGGAGAAGGCAAAAAAACAAAGGTGACGTCACAGCCTAGGGGGTAAGTGATTGGCTGGTGATTGGTGAGTAGTTTTTCTTTTTCTTCTTATATTGGTCAGTAACTTTTAACATTGTTATTACCAGTTTAAGTGTATCTAAGGGTTAAGACATGGCAGGAGAGCTCGGTCGGGTGTTATGCTCCTCCTGTACCATGTGGGAACTCAGGGACGCTTCCGGTGTCCCTGACGACTATGTGTGCGGGAAGTGTATCCGCCTCCAGCTCCTGACGGTCCGCGTTACGGAATTGGAGCTGAGGGTGGATTTACTCTGGAGCATCCACGATGCTGAGAATGACGTGAGTATCACGTGTAGTGAGTTGGTCTTACCGCAGGGAAAGGGTCCACAGCCAGATAGGGAATGGAAGACCAGCAGGAAGAGTAGAGCAAGAAAGGTAGTGCAGGGGTCCCCTGCGGTCATCCCCCTGCAAAACAGATACACCGCTTTGGGTACTGTTGAGGGGAATGACTCATCAGGGGAGGGCAGCAGCAGCCAAGTTCATGGCACCGTGGCTGGCTCTGCTGCACAGGAGGGCAAGAAAAAGAGTGGGAGAGCGATAGTGATAGGGGATTCAATTGTGAGGGGAATAGATAGGCGTTTCTGCGGCCGCAACCGAGACTCCAGGATGGTATGTTGCCTCCCTGGTGCAAGGGTCAAGGATGTCTCGGAGCGGGTGCAGGACATTCTAAAATGGGAGGGAGAACAGCCAGTTGTCGTGGTGCACATTGGTACCAACGACATAGGCAAAAAAAGGGATGAGGTCCTACGAAACGAATTTAAGGAGCTAGGAGCTAAATTAAAAAGTAGGACCTCAAAAGTAGTAATCTCGGGATTGCTACCAGTGCCACGTGATAGTCAGAGTAGGAATCGCAGGATAGCGCAGATGAATACGTGGCTTGAGCAGTGGTGCAGCAGGGAGGGATTCAAATTCCTGGGGCATTGGGACCGGTTCTGGGGGAGGTGGGACCAGTACAAACCGGACGGTCTGCACCTGGGCAGGACTGGAACCAATGTCCTAGGGGGAGTGTTTGCTAGTGCTGTTGGGGAGGATTTAAACTAATATGGCAGGGGGATGGGAACCAATGCAGGGAGACAGAGGGAAACAAAAAGGAGCCAAAAGCAAAAGACAGAAAGGAGATGAGGAAAAGTGTAGGGCAGAGAAACCCAAGGCAAAGAACAAAAAGGGCCACTGCACAGCAAAATTCTAAAAGGACAAAGGGTGTTAATAAAACAAGCCTGAAGGCTTTGTGTCTTAATGCAAGGAGTATCCGCAATAAGGTGGATGAATTAATTGTGCAAATAGATGTTAACAATTATGATGTGATTGGGATTACGGAGACGTGGCTCCAGGATGATCAGGGCTGGGAACTCAACATTCAGGGGTATTCAACATTCAGGAAGGATAGAATAAAAGGAAAAGGAGGTGGGGTAGCATTGCTGGTTAAAGAGGAGATTAATGCAATAGTTAGGAAAGACATTAGCTTGGATGATGTGGAATCTATATGGGTAGAGCTGCAGAACACCAAAGGGCAAAAAACGTTAGTAGGAGTTGTGTACAGACCTCCAAACAGTAATAGGGATGTTGGGGAGGGCATCAAACAGGAAATTAGGGGTGCATGCAATAAAGGTGTAGCAGTTATAATGGGTGACTTTAATATGCACATAGATTGGGCTAGCCAAACTGGAAGCAATACGGTGGAGGAGGATTTCCTGGAGTGCATAAGGGATGGTTTTCTAGACCAATATGTTGAGGAACCAACTAGGGGGGAGGCCATCTTAGACTGGGTGTTGTGTAATGAGAGAGGATTAATTAGCAATCTCATTGTGCGAGGCCCCTTGGGGAAGAGTGACCATAATATGGTGGAATTCTGCATTAGGATGGAGAATGAAACAGTAATTTCAGAGACCATGGTCCAGAACTTAAAGAAGGGTAACTTTGAAGGTATGAGGCGTGAATTGGCTAGGATAGATTGGCGAATGATACTTAGGGGGTTGACTGTGGATGGGCAATGGCAGACATTTAGAGACCGCATGGATGAAGTACAACAATTGTACATTCCTGTCTGGCGTAAAAATAAAAAGGGGAAGGTGGCTCAACCGTGGCTATCTAGGGAAATCAGGGATAGTATTAAAGCCAAGGAAGTGGCATACAAATTGGCCAGAAATAGCAGCGAACCTGGGGACTGGGAGAAATTTAGAACTCAGCAGAGGAGGACAAAGGGTTTGATTAGGACAGGGAAAATGGAGTATGAGAAGAAGCTTGCAGGGAACATTAAGGCGGATTGCAAAAGTTTCTATAGGTATGTAAAGAGAAAAAGGTTGGTGAAGACAAACGTAGGTCCCCTGCAGTCAGAATCAGGGGAAGTCATAACGGGGAGCAAAGAAATGGCGGATCAATTGAACAAGTACTTTGGTTCGGTATTCACTAAGGAGGATACAAACAACCTTCCGGATATAAAAGGGGTCAGAGGGTCTAGTAAGGAAGAGGAACTGAGGGAAATCTTTATTAGTCGGGAAATTGTGTTGGGGAAATTGATGGGATTGAAGGCAGATAAATCCCCAGGGCCTGATGGCCTGCATCCTAGAGTACTTAAGGAGGTGGCCTTGGAAATAGCGGATGCATTGACAGTCATTTTCCAACATTCCATTGACTCTGGATCAGTTCCTATGGAGTGGAGGGTAGCCAATGTAACCCCACTTTTTAAAAAAGGAGGGAGAGAGAAAACAGGGAATTATAGACCGGTCAGCCTGACCTCAGTAGTGGGTAAAATGATGGAATCAATTATTAAGGATGTCATAGCAGTGCATCTGGAAAATGGTGACATGATAGGTCCAAGTCAGCATGGATTTGTGAAAGGGAAATCATGCTTGACAAATCTTCTGGAATTTTTTGAGGATGTTTCCAGTAAAGTGGACAAAGGAGAACCAGTTGATGTGGTATATTTGGACTTTCAGAAGGCTTTCGACAAGGTCCCACACAAGAGATTAATGTGCAAAGTTAAAGCACATGGGATTGGGGGTAGTGTGCTGACGTGGATTGAGAACTGGTTGTCAGACAGGAAGCAAAGAGTAGGAGTAAACGGGTACTTTTCAGAATGGCAGGCAGTGACTAGTGGAGTGCCGCAAGGTTCTGTGCTGGGGCCCCAGCTGTTTACATTGTACATTAATGATTTAGACGAGGGGATTAAATGCAGTATCTCCAAATTTGCGGATGATACTAAGTTGGGTGGCAGTGTGAGCTGCGAGGAGGATGCTATTAGGCTGCAGAGTGACTTGGATAGGTTAGGTGAGTGGGCAAATGCATGGCAGATGAAGTATAATGTGGATAAATGTGAGGTTATCCACTTTGGTGGTAAAAACAGAGAGACAGACTATTATCTGAATGGTGACAGATTAGGAAAAGGGAAGGTGCAACGAGACCTGGGTGTCATGGTACATCAGTCATTGAAGGTTGGCATGCAGGTACAGCAGGCGGTTAAGAAAGCAAATGGCATGTTGGCCTTCATAGCGAGGGGATTTGAATACAGGGGCAGGGAGGTGTTGCTACAGTTGTACAGGGCCTTGGTGAGGCCACACCTGGAGTATTGTGTACAGTTTTGGTCTCCTAACTTGAGGAAGGACATTCTTGCTATTGAGGGAGTGCAGCGAAGGTTCACCAGACTGATTCCCGGGATGGCGGGACTGACCTATCAAGAAAGATTGGATCAATTGGGCTTGTATTCACTGGAGTTCAGAAGAATGAGAGGGGACCTCATAGAAACGTTTAAAATTCTGACGGGTTTAGACAGGTTAGATGCAGAAAGAATGTTCCCAATGTTGGGGAAGTCCATAACCAGGGGTCACAGTCTGAGGATAAGGGGTAAGCCATTTAGGACCGAGATGAGGAGAAACTTCTTCACCCAGAGAGTGGTGAACCTGTGGAATTCTCTACCACAGAAAGTAGTTGAGGCCAATTCACTAAATATATTCAAAAGGGAGTTAGATGAAGTCCTTACTACTCGGGGGATCAAGGGTTATGGCGAGAAAGCAGGAAGGGGGTACTGAAGTTTCATGTTCAGCCATGAACTCATTGAATGGCGGTGCAGGCTAGAAGGGCTGAATGGCCTGCTCCTGCACCTATTTTCTATGTTTCTATGTTTCTATACCCTTAAATTGGTAACAACTTCTGATATAAAAAATAAAAAGAAAAGCTACTCACCAATCACCAGCCAATCACTTACCTACTTGGCTGTGACGTCACCTTTTGATTCCTTTTTACTTCTTTTTTGCTTTCTCTCCCGCTGTAGCTGCACAAGTACGCCTTTTATAGGCCGCTCCGACGCTGTTCCCGCCTCTCGCCAACTGCCGCTGGCTCTCGAGCTCCCGCTGGGCCTTTTATAGGATGCTCCGACGCTGCTCCTGCCTCTCACCAACTGCCGCTGGCTCTCGAGCTCCCGCTGGGCCTTTTATAGGCCGCTCCGACGCTGTTCCCGCCTCTCGCCAACTGCCGCTGGCTCTCGAGCTCCCGCTGGGCCTTTTATAGGATGCTCCGACGCTGCTCCTGCCTCTCGCCAACTGCCGCTGGCTCTCGAGCTCCTGCTGGGCCTTTTATAGGCCGCTCCGACGCTGCTCCCGCCTCTCACCAACTGCCGCTGTGCACATCGCCCCTTACCGCCCCGGAAGTTAAATTGCCCCGCGCAACCTTCCTTAGCTTCAGCTGTCGAGTTGCAGTTGGGAACCGGATGGAGCAGCGCTAATTAAAGGCGCCATCTTGGAAATTATTTTCTGTCAGCCATTACTTTTTTCTGCTTTCCAACAGACAAGCAGAGTGGTTGGTGGACCGATAGCAGTGACTTTTACTTTAAGGAGCCTTCTGCCTCCTAACTATTCCCCTGTATAACTCAAGGCATTTTTGAACTTACAACATTTCTGTCACTTCATGGGTGCTGCGCTGGCACTCGACCTCCTATTCCGATGTCACCGTCACAGGATGCTTGGGCAAAGACAAAGGTGGTGCCAATTACTGAGGGAAAGGCATCGAGAAAGGGAGAGAGAAAAGCACAAAGAGAGGGAGCACCACAGGGAGAGGCCCATGGAGAGAGGCCCATGGAGAGAGGCCCAGGGAGAGAGGCCCAGGGAGAGAGGCCCAGGGAGCACGCCACAGGGAGAGGCACAGGGAGAGGCCCATGGAGATCCCATGGAGCAAGGCACTGGGAGAGGCCCATGGAGAGAGGCCCATGGAGAGAGGCCCAGGGAGAGAGGCCCAGGGAGCACGCCACAGGGAGAGGCATAGGGAGAGGCCCATGGAGAGCCCATGGAGCAAGGCACTGGGAGACGCCCATGGAGAGAGGCCCTTGGAGAGAGGCCCATGGAGAGAGGCCCATGGAGAGGCCCATGAAGCAAGACACTGGGAGAGGCCCATGGAGCAAGGCACAGGGAGAGTCATAGGGAGAGGCCTATGGAGAGGCACAGGGAGCAAGGAATATGGAGAACCACAGAAAAAGGCATAGTCAAAGAGGGTGAGACCCATGGAGAGAGGCCCAGGGAGAGAGGCCCATGGAGAGAGGCCCAGGGAGAGAGGCCCATGGAGCAAGGCACAGGGAGAGGCATAGGGAGAGACCTATGGAGAGGCACAGGGAGCAAGGCAAATGGAGAACCACAGACAAAGGCATAGTCAAAGAGAGGGAGCCCCATGGAGAGAGGCCCAGGGAGAGAGGCCCATGGGAGATGCCCATGGAGCAAGGCCCAGGGAGAGAGGCCCAGGGAGCGAGGCCCAGGGAGCGAGGCCCAGGGAGCGAGGCCCAGGGAGAGAGGCCCAGGGAGAGAGGCACAGGGAGCAAGGCACAGGGAGAGCCACAGGCAAAGGAACAGACAAAGACAGGCAATAGGGCAGGGAGAACCACAGCAAAATGTGGCCAGAGGAAGGAGGTGCCACAGGGCTGGCAACAGGAAACCTTACTCTCCCCGGGTATTCCAGCAGCAGTTCTCCTACATCAATTTCACTGAGGAGCAGTGTGTGAGAAGGCTGCTTTTCAGCAAGACCGTGGTCACAGTGCTCTGCCATGTTCTGCAAGGAGGAGGGACTACATTTCCTTCCCCATGAGCAGAGAGAAGCAGCACGAGCGTGCATGTGGCTTTACCAGCATAGCGGGCTTTCCCATGGTGCAGGAGGTCATTGACTGCACCCACATCGCTTTGTGGGCACCGCATCACAATCCTGAGATCTTCCATAAACGCAAAGACTTCCACTCACTGAATGTGCAGTTGGTCTGCCCGAGAGTACGCAGAATACTCACCGTGAATGCTTGCTATCCTGGTTGCAGCCATGATGCCTTCATCCTGCGCCAGACCGATGTGCCAGCTCTGTTCCAGCTCCCAAATGAAGCTCGCTGCTTGGCAATAAGGACTATCTGCTCTCCACCTGGTTCAGGACTCCCCTCCGCAACCCCATCACTCCTGCTCAGCACTCGTACAATGTGAGCCATGCCACAACCAGGAACATCATTGAGCAGACCATCGGAATGCTGAAGCAATGGTTCCGCTGCCTTGACCCCTCAGGAAGAGTCCTCCAGTACGTGCCTGAGTGGGTGTCCCTATTTGGCATCGTCTGCTGCATGCCGCACAACCTGGCCATCATGTGGGCACAGCCAGTGCCACCAGGCATAGCCGCACCACCTCAGGAGGAGGAGGACCAGGAGGAGGAACAGGAGGAGGAGGAGAAAAAACAGCCGTGATGGAGGAGGCAGCGCCTCCATCGTGATCCTGCAAGGGAGGTCCATGACCGTCTCATCAGAGCTCGTTTCCCCAGATTTCCATCCCACGTCCCGGTTCCTCTGAACGTCCCCATCACCACATCAATTTGCCCTTCCACAACAAAGCCCCAAAACTGAAATGAGAGCAAACATTAAACATTCCAATCAACATTTATCAAACAACAATAAAATGTATAACTCTGTATTTATTGATCACCCTTGTGCATTTCCTTATATCCCCTCTTTCGTTGACCTATTCTAAAACTCCTCCGCAGTGTGTCCCCTGTGGCTGCAGCATGGCTGGTGGAAGGCTGCTGTGTGTCAGGGCCAGAGACTGCAGATGGCCGGCAGGACTCCCTCGACCAGCTCTGGGCCTGGAAGGCCCGGCTGTAGACGGCACCACTTCAGGCTGGGCGGCGGCAATCTGGGTGACAGGTAACAATAAGTGCAATGGCGGAGTGACAGTGGTGTGATCAGGAATGCTGTCATCCTGAGAGAGGACAGCAGGTTCCTGCTCCACTGACCCACTGCCACTCCCCCGGGGCAGCACCTCAGCATCCCCACTAATCTGCTGCAGGACAGATTGCTGGGCTGCTGCAACACTGTGAGATCCCCGATGGACAGTGGTGGACCCAGCGATGGTGGCTGCAATCAGAGCTGCGTGGCATTTTGCTGAGACTGCATGAGAGTAGACTGAGCTTCTGTGTGAGTAACCATTGACTCCATTACAGCACTGTGACATTGTGTTGCTGCCACATTGCCCAGAACATGCGTCATGAAGTCTGGGTCACCACGGTCTCTCTGGGAGTCGACCATTGTCTGCACACTGGCAATGATGAGCTCCATGGTGTGTGCAGAGCACTGTACAATGCGGGAGGTGGACTTCTCCATGTTCCTTACCATTTCCAACAGGCTCTCGGACACACTTGTCATTGCACCTCTCATGTCGGAGTGCATGGTCATCACCCTTTGTGTAAATACCACATTGAGGTCCTGTGCAGCAGAACACGCGCGCGAACTCTCCTTCCAGGGAGCTGGCTTCCGAGGTTCCCTTACCCCTTGACCTTGCTGTAGCCTGCTAGATCCCAGTGCATTGCCCAGTGCAGACCCCTCTACTAACCTAACCTCTAAGGAATGCGTAGTGCCAGTATCTGAGCTGGTGCCTGCGGGTAAGAGAAACAGTGATGCAGTGCTCGCCTCCCCCTCTCCTCCTCCTTATCCTCGTCCCCCTCTTCTCCCTCGTGACTCAGTTGGGTGGCTCAGGCACAGGCTGGTCATCTGCTGCATGGTTATCTGAAAGCATAAATGGCACAAGAGTCGCGTTAATGTGAGGGCAGGGGAGCAGGAATGGAGCAAGGAAGGCAGACAGTATGAGAAGCTGGAAAGTGATAAGGTCTTCTGGTTTAACGGGGACGTGGGCTGAGAAGAGGGGATTAAGTTACCATTGTTGCCCCCAGTGGGCTTGACGTCTCCGCCGGCCATGGCGCCCACCACCTGCAGGCCAATCAGCCACAGCACTCGCTCCTCCAGGTCAATCAGCTGCCGCAGTTCAGCTTCCCCCCTCCAGTCCGCTGCTGCTGCCTTCTGTTATGTGCCATCATGGCCTGAAAAAGAAAGGAACCTTTGTGAGTAAGGGTCCAGTTATGTATGTGGAAGATATGCTTGCTGTGGTTGAATAGCTGTGAATGTAGGCAAGGCATGAAATGAGAATGTGGCTGTGAGTAGGTACGGATGTTTGGTGGTTGCCTGTTGGGTTAAGTGCTGGTTTGCAGAGTGTGCACAGACAGAGGCTCAGAGGCTGGTATGTAAGAGTTGTGCAAACATGTACTCACCCTGACCACCCGACTGAGGTTGTTGAATTTCCTGCGACACTGTGTTGGGCTTCTGTCGACCACGGTGCTGGCTGACACCTCCGCGGCCACCTCTGCCCACATGGCCCTAAAAACCTGCGGCATTGGCTTCTCCCAGATGGAGGGAACAGTGCATCCCTCTTTCTCTCCACTGCCCCCAGCAATGCCTCCAATGCCGCGTCAATGAACTGAGTGGCCCATCTAAGAGGATTTGGAGCAGCCATCTCAGAACTTCCTTCTAGCTCTCAGTGAAGTCCAGTAATGCTGAAAATGACCAGGTGCTGTCTGAAACGACATCCCCTTTAAGAACTGGAATGAGCAGGAGGCTGATTGTTGCTGAATGAAAGTCACCTGAAATTGGGTGCAGCTCTGGTAATAACACTGCAGCAGCAACCCACTAAGGCCATTAACACTTCAGATACCATCTCTCTTCATTTTTGATACGAAAATGCCCAATTTTCCACAATTTTACAGCTCATCTCACTGGGTCACAAACAGGGTGCTGCACAATTTCGCCCCCTAAGTCTGAAGTAATTAACGTCAATATTAAGGCCAGAGGGCTGCAATGCGCATAATACAAAGATAGCTTGCATTATAACAGAGTAAAAGGCCAAAGATGGAGATCAGAGTCGAAGGGGGATGGGGAATTGAAGTGGTAGCAAAAGGAGCTTGGGGTCGCACATACAGACAGAATGGAGGTGTTGACAATGTTATAACCCAATCAGCATTTGGTCTGTCCAACGTAGAGAAGGTGGTACCATGAGAAGTGGTCACAGTGTGCTAGATTGGAGGAAGTACACGTAAATGGAAGGAGTGTTTGGGGCCCCGGATAGTGGTGTGGGAGAGGTGCTTGGAGTGTTGCATCTTCTGCGCTTACGTGGGGAGCTGCAGGGGATTGGAAAGCAGGTGGTGGAAGAGTGAAGCAGGGCACCTTTGCAAAGCAGAGTGGGGAGGGGAGAGGAGGGAAGTTGAAGTTGGGTAGTGGGATCATATTGAAGGTGGTGGAAGATGATCTGCCAAATGCAAAGGCTGTTGGGGTGGAAGGTGAGGACAAAGAAAGACCCTATCACAGTTAAGGGAGGGCGGCAGGGGGGCGGGGGGGTGGGGGGAGTGGTGAGAGCTGAACACTGCAAATGGGTGGACTTTAGAGAGAGTCATATCTACCATGGCATTGTCAGCTAGTACGGGCACCAGAGAGGGATGCTGAGCAGCCAGAAATTCAGTGGAACTAGTTTTGAGGCTACCCTCATTTGGCTGGTAATCTATCTGTGTTCAAGCTAGCAGCAAATCGATTGTGCACTCACAATTGTCTAATACCACATTTAGTAACAATAAATAATAAATCAGGATCTTATAACTTCGCAAAGCCTTGAGGAGGAACCTGTGGGAGGAAAACAGATAAAGGAGCCGAAATATAAAGCATGGGCACACACTGACACAGAGTGGGAGGACGGGCTAGACTACAGAAAAGGCGTGTGAAGTAGGTTGAATAATGAGGTGTTCAGGGGAAATTAAAAAGATAGATGAGGTGATGGTGGGCAAGGGGCAGATCCTGGAGGTGAACAGGAATGAGAATACAAAAGAAACTAGATGGGAAAACAAGAAATAAAACTGCATATGGATAGGTGAGAAAAAAAAATCAAAAATAGGAGAATAAGGAGGAAGAAGAAGCATAAAATAACAAAGAGATCTTGATAGATTAAGTGAATGGGTAAAACTGTGGCAAATGGATTTCAATGTAAGCAAATTTGAGGTCGTCCACTTTGGATCTAAAATGGATCGAACAGGGTACTTGCTAAATGGTAAAAAAACTAAAACAGTGGATGTCCAAAGAGACTTGGGGGTTCAGGTACATATTATGGGGGTGTAATTGGGTGCCGTTGCGACTGCCGTTAACGCAAGTGGGTTTTGCGACCGGGCGCGGCGATGACATCAACTCCCGCCAAATTTGGCAGGCGTTTTGCGGCGGCGCTATGGTGTTGCGCCCGGAGATCGTGACGGCATCGCCGTGCGCATCGCCCCGGTAGCGCCCCGGTCCCAAACTTGACTTCCGCCCCCTACGGCATCGCCGGCCGAAAACACCGACAGCTGCAGGAGGCGTGCATCGGGAGGCCGGGCGCTTCGGGGGCGACGCTTAAAGGTGAGGTGGCCGAGGTAAGTCCAAACAAAAATGACTTTTTTTCTTCCAGCTGCGCACGATCGGTCAGCCCGGCACTCTGCTTGAGCTCCGGGCTGATCGCACGGGATCACAGCTGCCATCGTGGCCAGGGTAAGTTGTTTTTATTTTGCAGAGCTTGCAGCGATGGCCTTTCCCTTTAAGGGAGGGAAGGAGCCTTTCAACATGGTGGCGCTCGATTCACCACCCCGCCTGCGTCCTGTTGCGCTCCAGGAAGGAAGTGGACCACCTGATTTAGCACCCCACTTCCTTCTTGCAAGTGGAAATGGCAATTTAAAAAAAATGTTTGAAATCATCAGCGCCTGGTGCTAACTTTTCAAACTTTTAAAAGTTAGTGCTCCAAACGGGACGATAGTGAATTTCTCCCCCATAGATCATTAAACAGATACAGAAAATAATCAAAAAGGCTAATGGAATGCTAACCTTTATATCTAGAATACAAGGGGTAGAAGTTATGCTGCACCTGTACAAAACCCTGGTCAGACCACACCTGGAGTACTGTGAGCAGGTCTGGGCACCACACCTTAGGATATATTGGCCTTAGAGGGAGTGCAGCGTAGGTTTACCAGAATGATAAACCAGAAGGACTAAGTTATGAGGAGAGATTAGACAAATTAGGGTTGCATTCCTCGAATTTAGAAAGTTAAGGGTTGATCTGATCGAAGTTTTCAGGATATTAAGGGGAACAGATAAGTTAGGTAGAGAGAAACTATTTCCGCTGGTTGCCGATTCTAGGACTAAGGGGCATATTCTAAAAATTAGAGACAGATCTTTCAGGAGTGAAATTAAGAAACATTTCTACTCTCTTCCGCAAATGGCAATTGACGCTAGATCAATTGTTAATTTTAAATTGTAGGTTGATAGCTTTTTGTTAACCAAAGGTATTAACGGATATGGGCCAAAGGCAGGTATAGATCACAGATCAGCCATGACCTGATTGAATGGCGGAACAGGCTCAAGGGACTGAATGGCCTACTCATGTTCCTATGCTTCCATGTTCCTACGAATGGAATCAAAGCTAATATAATGGGATGGGTGGATGGTGAGAGATTCGATTGTTCCTGCTGTTCAGGAAAACTTGCTTGAAAGCACAAGGTTCAGATCACCAAAGGCTCATTGACTATATCAATTGAGGTGCTGTACCCTAGGAATATAGGAACAGGAGGAGGCCATTCAGCCCCATGAGCCTGTTCCGCAATTCAATTAGATTGTGGTTGATCTGTACCTCAACTCCATTTACAGGCCTTAGCTTCATATCCTTTGGTATATTTACCTAACAAAATCTATCGACTGTATTGCAATCTTGAAAGCTCCAATTGACCCCCAGCATCCACAGCCTTATGGATTTCCAGATTTTTACTGTCTCTGGCTCTGACTTATTCCACGTGGATTCCAACTGAAATTCCACCCTTCATATTTCGGATCCACCCGGGATTACAGATATCTCCGAGATATTCAGCGTCCCTCAAACCATTGCTCTCGCTGCAGCCTGGGATCCACATTCAACGGCATGCGCCGTCACATGCACCCCTCTCTTTAGCAGCACCGACTCACTCTATCTCAGAGCTGTCCTGGCCCGCAGTTCCATTTCATCCTTCGCTTCATCTGGCGCTTTAACAAAAAACTTTTTTTCTTCCTTTCAGGTGTCAAGAATCGTAAGCTTCAACAACTCTTGGACACCAATGTCCCTTCGGACTCCTTCCCCCATACTTCCCTCTGACCCCATCTCTTCTTCCAATCTCCCCCCTGTCGTGTTTTCACTATCCCCTCTGACCTTCCCCTCTCTGACTCCGAACGATCAGTCCTCAGCAAAGGTCTGAGCTTCATTCCCTTACGCCCCCACCTCAATGGATTTCGAGCTCGGCACGATACTGAGCCCTTTTTCCACCGCTTTTGCCTCTGTACCCACTTCTTTAGCCAGGACTCTTCTGCCCCACACAGCTGACCCTGTCTCCCGTTTTCAGAATTCATGTTCTACCTGGACCCCTCCCTCTGGCCTCTTACCCTCTCTAGATCTTTTTATTGCGAACTGCCGGCATGACATCGGCCATCTCAATTTCTCTGCTCCCCTCACTCACTCCAACCAGGCTCCCTCTGAACTTGCAGCTCTCCGTTCTCTCAGATCCAACTCTAACATTGTCATTAAACCTGCTGACAAGGGTGACGCTGTTGTTGTTTGGAGAACTGACCTCTACCTTGTGAAGGCTGAACACCAACTCTCTGACACCTCCTCCTACCTCCCCCTGGACCATGACCTCACTACCAAACATCAAGTCATCATTGCCCAGACCGTCACTGACCTGATCTACTCTGGAGATCTTCCCTCCATGGCCGCTAACCTCATAGTCCCCCAACCCTGCACAGCCCACTTCTACCTCCTTCCCAAGATCCATAAACAGGACTGCCCTGATACACCCATCATTTCAGCCTGTTCTTGTCCCACAACACAGAACTGATTTCTTCCTAGCTCAACTCTATTTTTTTCTCCTCTTGTCCAGTCTCTTCCCACACCCTCCACCACTTTAACAGTTTCCAGTTTCCTGGCCCCAAGCATCTCCTTTTCTCCATGGGCATCCAATCCCTCTACACTTCCATCCCCCACTAGACGGCCTGAGAGCGTTCCGCTTCTTCCTCAAGCAGAGGCCCAACCAGTCCCCATCCCCCACCACCCTTCTCCGCCTGGCTGAACTTGTTCTCAAATTGAACAACTTCTCCTTTGAATCCACTCACTTCCTCCAAATTAAAGGTGTTGCTATGGGAACCCACATGGGTCCTAGCTATGCCTGCCTTTTTGTGGAGTGCGTGGAACATTCTTTGTTCTAGTCCTACTCGGGTCCCCTCCCTCACCTCATTTTCCGGTACACTGGTGACTTGTATCGGTGCCGTTTCCTGCTCTCGCCCTGAATTAGAAAGTTTCATTCACTTTGCTTTCATTTTCCACCCTTCCCTCACCTTCACATGGTCCATCTCTGAGTCCTCCCTTTCCTGCCTCGACTTCTCTGTCTCCATTTCTGGGGATAGGCTGTTGACCAACATCCACTATAAGCCCACTGATTCCCACAGCTCCCTGGACTACATTTCCTCTCACCTCACTTCTTGTAAGGACTCAATTCCTTCTCCCAATTTCTCCATCTTCAAACTGGTAAAAGGTAGAGTTGTACTTCATGCAGAGAGTGAGCAATACTTGGGCAGAGTGGTGGACATGAAAAGTCTGGAATCATTAAAAAAAACTAGATACAGCCAAGAGGAGTGTGTAAGATTGTTCTGAAGAGATGTATTAAGATGGGCTGAATGGCCTTTCTCATCCATTGCAGTCAGTTGGTGAAGATCAGACAAGTTCAATAATAGGAGGGTGTTCCTCTCTGCCACATCACCACCCAGGAGGTGAAGTTGAAAATGACCCTCCATGACCTCTGGATATTCTTACTGCCAGCTCACTCCCAACCTAATGACATTTTCCTGCAGCAAGCTGACTGTTTCATTGAAGGTGCTGTGGTGGTGGAGGTTTTAGGTATTGTTCTCGTCATTGGGCCAATTCTTGCAACTGTTGAAAATGAACTCCTGTTTTGGATAATAGCTGTCTGGTATTTTGGGAATAATCAGAATTTTACATGTGCTTGGAGCGTTTCCAATGGATTATTGCAATTTGTAGATCGACTTCACGTTTCCGCAACCTGAGAATGTGTGTGTGCATGTGTGAGTGTGAGTGTGAGTGATGGAGTGAGTGAGTGAGTGAGTGAGTGTGAGTGAGTGAGTGAGTGTGAGTGAGTGAGTGAGTGAGAGTGAGAGTGAATGTGAGTGATAGAGTGAGTAGATGAGTGTGTATGTGTGGGTCGTGGGCCACCCTGACCTGCGAGAGGACACCACCGCAGGTCGGGAGTATAAGAGCTGGAGCGGCCACTGCAGCTTCCAGTGCAAGCCGACACAAACGTGCGAGGGCTTTGAGGTGGGCGACTGGGTGATGTCATCAGGACCCAGGTCGCCGTTTGGAGCGTGGGCAGAAACATCGACCGGGTCCTGGTACAGCGGAGGAGTGGGAAGGTCGTGGCGGACTTGCGACGAGTGATCGGGGCGGAGGAGTGATGAGGGATCGTGGCTGAGATTTGGTGGGTGATCGTGGCGGAGGTGCGGCGAATGTTTGTGGCGGAGGAGCGGTGAGAGTTTGTGGCGGAGGTACGGCGAGAGTTCGTGGCGGAGGTGTGGCGAATGTTTGTAGCGGAGGAGCGGCAAGAGTTCGTGGTGGAGGTGTGGCAAATATTTGTGGCGGAGGAGCAGTGAGAGATCGTGGCGGAGGTACGGTGAATGAAGGTACGGGGCCCAGAAGAGCTGAGGGCCCCGGGGCAGCATGCGCCCAGCCCACCCTGCGATATGTGTGCCCACTAGGTCCGTGCAACAGAGCGGATCTCCAGTCGTCCTGGTTAACCCTTGCCACTGGATAAAGGCCTAGCTCTGTCAACCCGTGTGGTGGCTGGTGTGCAACTGTCATCGCACATTAAAAATATCCATGCACAGGCATCTTCCACCCCCTCAACTGAAGTTCAGGACTGGAACATCAGGTCCTTCATTGAAACATCTGTGAATCCATGTGGAAGTAAGTCATCCTCGACCGCCTATGATGATGTGTGGGTGAGTGTGAGTATGTGTGTGTGTGTGTGTGTGAGTGAGTGAATGAGTGTGTGAGTGAGTGTGTGTAAGTGAGTGAGTGAGTGAGTGTGTGTGTGTATGTGTGTGAGTGAGTGTGTGTGAGAGTGAGTGTGTTTGGGAGTGTGTGAGTGAGTGTGTGTGTGTTTGTGTGAGTGTGTGCGTGTGCATGTGTGTGAGTGCATGTATGTGTGAGTGATGAGTGAGTGAGAGACTAAATGTGTGCGTGTGAGTGAGTGATGTGTGTGTGAGAGTGAGTGAGTGTGTTTGTATGTGCGTGTGTGTTTGAGTGCATGTGCATGTGTGTATGTGTGAGTGAATGTGTATCTGTGTATGAGTGTTTGTGTGTGTGAGTGAGTGTGTGAGAGATTTAGTGAGTGAGTGTGTGTGTGAGTGAGTGTGTGAGTGAGTCTGTGTGTGAGAGTCTATAGGCCCAAGTTTCGAGCCGCGCCTAGAACGGTGCAGCCCCGACCTGGACGCCAGTTTTTCGCGCCACAAAGTGCGCCTAAAAAAAACTTACAGATTCTCCGGCTCCCTGCTGGTCCTCTGGATCCAGGCGCGGCGCAGCACGAGCTGTAGGGGGCAGAGCTAGGTCCCTGCGCTGAAAACATTGCCGGGACCTCTGCACATGCGTGCTACAGTGGGCGCGCATGTGCAGTAGCTCCAGGCGCCCAAAACTGTGTGGGAGGGGCTCGAAGCATGCAGCCCCTAGCCCTGGCCGAATGGTCTCACTGGGGCTGCGTGCATAAGGCTTCCCCACCGTCCCCCCGCCCCCGGACCGGACCTGACCCCGACACCGACCCGACTCCCGCCCCCGGACCGGACCGGGCCCCCCGGATTGGACCTGACCTGCGCTCCCCCCCACCCCACCCGACCTGACCTCCCTCCCTCCCCTCCCACCCCCAACCCGAACCGACCTCCCTCCCACCACCCCCCTGACCCGACCCGCGCTCCCGACCCCAACCCGCGTTCCCCCTGACCCGACCCGCACTCCCGACCCCGGACCCCGGACCCCAGACCCGACCCGACCCAATGCCACCTACCTGTAAATCTGGTGCTGGGGACGGGCCCTGCCCGAAGTCTTGGGGCCCGGCCGGGCCCGGCCCGTTCAGCCTCCCTCCTCCTTCTCCTACCCCCCCCTTCTCATCCCCCCTTCCCCTTCTCCTCCTCCCCCGTTCCCCTTCTCCTCCTCCCCCCCTTCCCCTTCTCCTCCTCCCCCCCTTCCCCTTCTCCTCCTCCCCCCCTTCCCCTTCTCCTTCCCTCCCCCTTCTCCCCCATCCCTCCCTCTTCCCTACTTCCCCCTCTGCCTCCCTCCCTTCCCTCCCCCTGCCCCCCCTCTCTCTCCCTCTACCCCGCTCCTCCCCCTCCCCTCGCTGTCAGAAACACAGACACTGACAGACAGAGAGTGAGACACAGACAGACAGACAGACAGAGAGACAGAGACACTGACAGAGACACACTGGGGGGGCGGGTGGGGATCCCAGCACGCTGTTGGAGGGCTCCCGGTGCTGCAGTTGGTAAGTAGAAAATGTTTTATTTATTGATTTAAAAAAAAAATTATTTCTTATTAATTTTTTTTGATTGATTTATTGGTTGATTTATTGATGTTTTTATCATTTATTATTGATGATGGCTCTTTATTTGTAAAACTGAAGTGTTTAATGTTTGTAAACTTCCCTTTAAACCCCCCCCCCCCATTCCCTACGCCTGATTTGTAACCTACGCCTGATTTTCTAAAGTGTAGACAAGGTTTTTTCGGGCGTACAAAAATCTTCACTTACTCCATTCTAAGTTAGTTTGGAGTAAGTTTTCACTGCTGAAACTTTGAAAACAGGCGTAAGTGGCCGGACACACCCCCTTTTGAAGAAAAATTCTGTTCCAAAGTGAAACTGTTCTAACTGACTAGAACTGGAGCAAACTAAATGCCAAGAATTTGAATTTCTTAGCTACTCCGTTCTGCACCAGTTGCTCCAAAAAATCAGGAGCAACTGAGGCCGGAACTTGGGCACTGTATGTGAGAGAGTAAGTGTTTGTGTATGTTTGTAAGCATGAGTGTGTGTGAGAGTGAGTGAGTTAGTGAGTGTGTGTGTGTGTGTATGTGTGAGTGAGTGGGAGAGTGAGTGAGTGACTGTGTGTGTGAGTGTGAATGAGTGAGTGTGCATGTGTGTGTGTGAGTGAGAGAGAGTGAGTGAGTGTGTGTGTGAGTGTGAGAATGACTGATTGAGTGTGTGTGTGTATGTGCGTGAGCATGAGTGGGTGAGTGAGTGAGTGAGTGAGTGTGAAAGCACTGGATAATTACCCGCAATGCTGCTTCTGCAAGATCCTGCAAATCCATTGGCAGGATAGGCGTACCAACATCAGTGTCCTCGTTCAGGCCAACATCCCTAGCAGTAAAGCATTGACCACGCTCGATCAGCTCCGATCATCGTCCGCATGCCCGATACTAGACTCCCAAAACAAACGCTCTATGCAGAGCTTCGCCACTGCAAGCGAGCCCCAGGTAGGCAGAAGCAATGCTTCAAGGACACCCTCAAAGCCTCCTTGAAAAAGTGCAACATCCCCATGCTGCACATTTAAGAAAACTAGCTGCACTGTGTGATTTTGGAGACCACCTTAATGAACTACTAAGGGACATATTTGTCATCGGAATTGGCAAGAGGGCCTCCTACACAAATTGCTCTCTGCCGACATCACAGTCACCCTGCAGAAAGCAATTAAAGTGAGCCAGGCTTACATGGTTTCGGCCGGCGACTCCAGGCGCATACTGACCCAGGACTCTAAACTGATGAACGCAGTGCACCGCATGGATACTTCTAAAGGCAGAAATGCTGCCCCGAGTCCCGCAACCCTGAGTCCGCCACATGGGACAAACCGGATGGCCCTGTGCTGGGGCTGTGGAGGAAACCACAGGGCCCACCAGTGCCGCTTCAAAGACATGCAATGGCTGCAAAGAGAAAGGGCACCTTCAAAGAATGTGTAGAAAACGCTCTACTCACCATGTCTCTGATGAGTTGGCTGATCACCGGGGCTCCGACACAGATAAAGGTGAAGCTGCTTGTTTTGGATCGATAATAATAGACCCAGGTTCGGGATCTGGATGAATGTTAAATAAGAGACAAGACAAATGAAGTAAAGATAAAACACCGTTTACTGAGAGAAAAGAAACATAATACAGTTTCCGAAGAAAAGAGATGTATGATAAGATGCAACAAAGCTCACAACCTTTGGCCCGTCGGGAAATCCGCAACGACGGCTGGTCAGGAGCCTTGGGGGTCCCGGCACCACTCGCGAATCACGGTCCAAGGTGAAGTTCAAAGAACTACTGGACAGTTCCGTTCCTTTATACTATTGAACAAACATGGGTGCATGTGGCTTATGGCCAACTCCTAATCTGTAAGGCCCCAGCTGTTCTTCCACAAAGCATGAGACCTCGAGGCGCCGATCGTCCCATAAACAAGATGGTGTGCGCATCAAGATCTCGCTCTCTCTCTCTCTCTCTGCATCAACAACATTCCACGAGGCATGAAGCAGAAAAAACACTGTAAATGTCGGAATATCATAATTAACCCGATGTGATTAATCCTATACAATACACTGCTCAACCCCTGGAAGAAGAGTATGGAGTTTATACCTGCTCCACCGAAAGTTCTCTGTAGACGACAGAAGTAGACATCGATGGGGTCCCAGTTTCCATGGAGATCGACACAGGGGCGAACCAGTTTCTGATAAGCCAAACGACCTTTGAAAGAATTTGGATAAATCCCGCCAATCGACCAAAACTGCAGCCTGGGAGTTGTGTACAGACCTCCAAACAGTAGTAGTGATGTTGGGGAGGGCATCAAACAGGAAATTAGGGCTGCATGCAATAAAGGTGCAGCAGTTATAATGGGTGACTTTAATATGCACATAGATTGGGCTAGCCAAACTGGAAGCAATACGGTGGAGGAGAATTTCCTAGAGTGCATAAGGGATGGGTTTCTCGACCAATATGTCGAGGAACCAACTAGGGGGAAGGCAATCTTAGACTGGGTTTTGTGTAATGAGAGAGGATTAGTTAGCAATCTCGTTGTGCGAGGCCCCTTGGGGAAGAGTGACCATAATATGGTGGAATTCTGCATTAGGATGGAGAATGAAACAGTTAATTCAGAGACCATGGTCCAGAACTTAAAGAAGGCTAACTTTGAAGGTATGAGGCGTGAATTGGCTAGGATAGATTGGCGAATGATACTTAAGGAGTTGACTGTGGATGGGCAATGGCAGACATTTAGAGACCGCATGGATGAACTACAACAATTGTACATTCCTGTCTGGCGTAAAAATAAAAAAGGGAAGGTGGCTCAACTGTGGCTATCTCGGGAAATCAGGGATAGTATTAAAGCCAAGGAAGTGGCATACAAATTGGCCAGAAATAGCAGCGAACCCGGGGACTGGGAGAAATTTAGAACTCAGCAGAGGAGGACAAAGGGTTTGATTAGGGCAGGGAAAATGGAGTACGAGAAGAAGCTTGCAGGAAACATTAAGATGGATTGCAAAAGTTTCTATAGATATGTAAAGAGAAAAAGGTTAGTAAAGACAAACGTAGGTCCCCTGCAGTCAGAATCAGGGGAAGACATAACAGGGAACAAAGAAATGGCAGACCAATTGAACAAGTACTTTGGTTCGGTATTCACTACGGAGGACACAAACAACCTTCCGGATATAAAAGGGGCCAGAGAGTCTAGTAAGGAGGAGGAACTGAGGGAAATCCTTATTAGTCGGGAAATTGTTTTGGGGAAATTGATGGGGTGGAAGGCCGATAAATCCCCAGGGCCTGATGGACTGCATCCCAGAGTACTTAAGGAGGTGGCCTTGGAAATAGCGGATGCATTGACAGTCATTTTCCAACATTCCATTGACTCTGGATCAGTTCCTATCGAGTGGAGGGTAGCCAATGTAACCCCACTTTTTAAAAAAGGAGGGAGAGAGAAAACAGGGAATTATAGACCGGTCAGCCTGATCTCAGTAGTGGGTAAAATGATGGAATCAATTATTAAGGATGTCATAGCAGCGCATTTGGAAAGAGGTGACATGATAGGTCCAAGACAGCATGGATTTGTGAAAGGGAAATCATGCTTGACAAATCTTCTGGAATTTTTTGAGGATGTTTCCAGTAGAATGGACAAGGGAGAACCAGTTGATGTGGTATATTTGGACTTTCAGAAGGCTTTCGACAAGGTCCCACACAAGAGATTAATGTGCAAAGTTAAAGCACATGGGATTGGGGGTAGTGTGCTGACGTGGATTGAGAACTGGTTCTCAGACAGGAAGCAAAGAGTAGGAGTAAATGGGTACTTTTCAGAATGGCAGGCAGTGACTAGTGGGGTACCGCAAGGTTCTGTGCTGGGGCCCCAGTTGTTTACATTGTACATTAATGATTTAGACGAGGGGATTAAATGTAGTATCTCAAAATTTGCGGATGACACTAAGTTGGGTGGCAGTGTGAGCTGCGAGGAGGATGCTATGAGGCTGCAGAGTGACTTGGATAGGTTAGGTGAGTGGGCAAATGCATGGCAGATGAAGTATAATGTGGATAAATGTGAGGTTATCCACTTTGGTGGTAAAAACAGAGAGACAGACTATTATCTGAATGGTGACAGATTAGGAAAAAGGGAGGTGCAACGAGACCTGGGTGTCATGGTACATGAGTCATTGAAGGTTTGCATGCAGGTACAGCAGGCGGTTAAGAAAGCAAATGGCATGTTGGCCTTCATAGCGAGGGCATTTGAGTACAGGGGCAGGGAGGTGTTGCTACAGTTGTACAGGGCCTTGGTGAGGCCACACCTGGAGTATTGTGTACAGTTTTGGTCTCCTAACTTGAGGAAGGACGTTCTTGCTGTTGAGGGAGTGCAGCGAAGGTTCACCAGACTGATTCCCGGGATGGCGGGACTGACATATCAAGAAAGACTGGATCAACTGGGCTTGTATTCACTGGAGTTCAGAAGAATGAGAGGGGACCTCATAGAAACGTTTAAAATTCTGACGGGTTTAGAAAGGTTAGATGCAGGAAGAATGTTCCCAATGTTGGGGAAGTCCAGAACCAAGGGTCACAGTCTAAGGATAAGGGGTAAGCCATTTAGGGCCGAGATGAGGAGAAACTTCTTCACCCAGAGAGTGGTGAACCTGTGGAATTCTCTACCACAGAAAGTTGTTGAGGCCAATTCACTAAATATATTCAAAAGGGAGTTAGATGAAGTCCTTACTACTCGGGGGATCAAAGGGTATGGCGAGAAAGCAGGAAGGGGGTACTGAAGTTGCATGTTCAGCCATGAACTGATTGGATGGCGGTGCAGGCTAGAAGGGCCGAATGGCCTACTCCTGCACCTATTTTCTATGTTTCTATGTTTCTGTCCAAGCGAAGCTGCTCACCTACACCAAAGGTAAAATTCGGGTTGTCGGCAGCGTGGACGTCTAGGTCTCCCAGGGCGGCGTGTTGAATAAACTCTCCCTGTGGATCATGGCTGCCGACAGTCCCACGCTGCTGGGAAGGAATTGGATGAACCAGGTCCAGGTCGATCGAAGTGGCGATGGCCTCCGGGCTCCAGCAATCGACATCAAACATGGATCCATCGCTGCATCCAGAGATCCCACCGTCCAGCTCAACTGTGCGGCGACAACTCCACAACATCGCACTGAAATCTCCAGGACCGAAAACCCAAACTCCACCTTTCGGGCTGGGGCAGGACTCCAAGAGGTGAACAGCGTCGAAAGAAGTGGATTCCCGACGTCCATGGCCAAACCCGAGGAAGAAAAGACCACCACAGCCTACCTGGAGGAGAGCCAGAAGATGGCGGCCGCACCACGAGGAGAAGAACCTGCAAACAAAATGGCTGCGGCCAGACCACGAGGGGCAGCGTTGGAGGAACGACACGTGGCACCGAGTGGCCAATCGGATTAGAAGGCTCACTGAAAGGAGACCGGTAACCAAAAAAATTTAAAGGGACAGTTTCAACTCAATGATGACAATGACTTTAAAGCTAAAGACGCAGTAAAAGGGAGCAAATATGATAATGTAACCATGAATTGTTACACTGGTGTATCTAATGTGACAAATGAGATAAATGCTTGTGTAAGTAAGGTTAAGAACAAGTTTGGTATGTGTGATGATTATGACAGAGAGTTTGAAATGCCTAATATAACCATGTCTGGTGAGATCATGACACCAAAAGGTGATGCAAATGCTGTAATTTATAATGCAAAGGCAGTCAATAATGTAGGCTCGACTATGTGTGATCAGAGCCAAGGTGTCATGTATACAGGTAGGACACTGCTGAAGGACACTGGGTTCTACAGGGACCATGCAAATTCTAGAAGAATCCCCCTGTGGGAGACCACAGGTCCAGCTGGCTACCAGACCATGTAGCCTGGACCTTTGGAACAAGTGTGATGCTGCAGGAAGGGCCCACACACACACCCAGTGGGAGCAGACCCACTACAGGAACAGTGGTCAATGGGCAGCACAGCCACCACCACTGGCAACCTGCCCCAGACCAGCCCTACACCCCTGGCCACTGGGGCCAACACCAGGTGCGCGAGGCCAATACCATCCAGCTTCCCTGGCAGACCCTGGGATGACCAGACTTTCATTCCAATTGGAGGACAAGCAGCCCACCCAGTCCTGTGGCCCTGCCCACCACCACACAATTACCCACATCAGAGTATGCACCCTACCCACTGCTGCTATGGCTACCCCCCTGAGGGATCCCACAGCAGTGACACCCACATGGTCTGTGTGTGAGGGCGGGGGGGGGGGGGGGGGAAATGTATGAGGCCAGCCTTAAGTACAGGGATCACACCTGGCACCCACACAACCCTCACCACTCAGAGCCCTACTGATCACCTCCCCAGGTCATGACAATAAGGATATTAAAAATCTTAGGGGGAGTGTGGTTATATATGCATGTTTGTTTAGTTGTATGATGTCTGTAACACTGAATGCACCCTTACACTGTTCACACCTTACCTGTGCACCAGAGGGTGCTGCTGCTGGAGACCTAAGGGTTACCTGCACACTGCAGGTAACCCAGCATAAAAGGAAGCTCACAGCTTGGTGTCCTCACTCGAAGAGCTGCAAATAAAGGACTACAGTCTACAGAGTTTAAGTATCATACCCTGCCTCGTGGAGTCATTACCAAAGGTGCCTACATACACCACAGCCAGCTGTCGGGATATGCACCCCAATGCATCGAGGAGAAGGCCACCAATGTCTACAGTCCTCCTGGACAAGTCTACCATCTCTCCGCTCTCATGTCGCGCTCGTGGGCCAGACCTGCCGCGTCCACAAAACCTCCACGGGGTCACGCCGTCCTGGGGACAAATGGGGTGCCCTGTGACGAGGTGCTTGGGGCCGGTACCTCCAGAGTGGAGACGGGAATGACTGGAGGACCACTAGATGGCCTTGGGGTGGAATGGCTTCTGGAGCATGGTGATGCAGGTTCCTCGAAATCCGCGCTCTCATCCGTAGAGAACAGACCCAGAGGATTGACGGGTGAGAATCGGAGTTCCTCAGCACCAGATGTTGGATCGTCCGGAGAGTCGGGCCCTGTGCCCCCACCTTCTGGCCTCTGTGGTCTTGTCTTGGGACGCGCCGCTGGCTGAGCTGCAAAACACAAATGATGTCACAAGGTGAGTCCAGCACTACACTCAGCATATGCACGACAAAAGCACCACCGCTCTCAAAATCATTGCAGACATCACATTTCATGACCATCAACACATTTGCATTGCAATGATTTTCATTAGGCCAGCATTATTTCTAAGACAATTTTAGAAGTCATCTATCATATATGATTGTTCGGATATGAGTGGGTGTGGCATCTGTTGACATTACATCATGCAATGTGTAAGTTTTACTCACGTGGCATCACTTCAGGGTCAGCAGATGCGTTGGTGGCTGTCCCGGGGTGCATCCCCACGAGTGTGAGCACTCGCTCCTCCATGTCAGTGATGTCGCTGGGGACTGGTGGCCCCCACCCTCTGCACGGACCTCATCATCGATAGCTTCTTCTGTAAAAGATGACAGGACGACATGGCATGAGATCATTGCGTGATATCATTGCTAGGTACTGTCACAGAGACTGATACAACACATAACCGACAGATGTAATCATGATTATTATGAAAATTGTCATTCTTTACCTAAAGACGTACACCGTGACCGCAGGTTTTGAGTAAAACATACCCTGTAAAAGTGAAAGACCTCACATCTGATGATAGTCACTCATGACTGTTACAAATCAAATTATATAAATACATAAGTACATGTAAATCAATGAAATACTTACTCTTGCGGATCCCACAAGGTCATTCCAGCGTTTGCGGCATTGGTTGCCCTCACGCACCTCGTTGGTCGCTGACGAGACCACCTCTGCTCTCTCGGTCCAAATCCTCTGGTAAGCCTTTGGGGTGGACTTCCCACGCCCTCCCTGTGTCAAATCACTCGATCTCCTGCAGGAGGGAGACATTTGCCTCGTCCGAGAAACTCCAGGCTCTTTTGCGTCTTCCAATGTACTCCTCTCCCACCTCACTGCTCTCTCCAGCGTCAGTCTCCACAGCGTGCTGTGATGCCTCCTCCTCTCTCTCCTTATAGGCCAAATTTGGGCAAATATGTGGCTGGTAACAGCTCATTTTTGTTTGCCTACTTGCTGTGAAACTCTAAAGTCTCCCTCCTTCCTCCCAAAGCAGCCACACCACACCCAGACATGCCTTCAGTCCCTCTGAGCTCCCTCTCTGTCTCCTCTTCTGCGTATGTCATGATGACCCTTGACTTCCTGAATCGTGAGAATCGAGTGTTGCCATGCCATTGCTAAGGATGGCCACACTTTGCGGCAGAAGATCAATATAATTTAACGCTACCGTCCATTTCATATCGCTCGCCGTAATGCCCATTTTCAAAAATGGAGACTAGGTGCTTTGAGAATGGGCGAGAAGCCAGCAATCTGAAAACCCTTTTTTAATTCCCACGCCAGAAATAACGCCCATTTTTGGGCGATAAGCACAAAAGTGGAGGGTCTAGCCCTATATCTTTGTCTGGACCTGGCCACCATAAGTAACTGCGTACAAAACTCTTGGTCAAACACATTCCCAGGCACTGGTCATGAAGATCTCCTAACAATTTGGACCTGAACTTATTTGGAATAATTATTCTTGCACCCCACATGATACAATCTTTATCCACTGATAATTCATTCCTACAAACGAAGTATAGATGAATATCTTTCTCTGACACCCGGTTTGGCCAGCCAATTGGTATGTAATCTTTGACATAACTGGGTCACATTTGGTTGCCCTACCAATCTCTTCAGCTGTGACTGGCAGTTCATCATTGTATGAAAAATAGAATACTGCTTCCCTATTGGGTGTAACTTGTGACAAGGATGGCAACATGAACATAGCATCAGCTATGACTTAGGTACAACAACAATGGGCGTTACTTAGATCTAGCTTAGAGATAATGTTCTCAGATTCTAGTCTTTTGAGTTCTTGCTCAACTTTATCCTTGATATTGGGAAGATTGCCCATCTCCGCCCCTGCCTCAGCTCTTCTGCTGCTGAAACCCTCATCCATGCCTTTGCTACCTCTAGACTTGACTACTCCAATGCACTCCTGGCTGGCCTCCCACATTCTACC
This sequence comes from Pristiophorus japonicus, assembly GCF_044704955.1. Classification (NCBI taxonomy): domain Eukaryota; kingdom Metazoa; phylum Chordata; class Chondrichthyes; family Pristiophoridae; genus Pristiophorus; species Pristiophorus japonicus. Next base: position 72,739,149 of record NC_091993.1, on the reverse strand, counting down.
CTACGTAAACTTGAGGTCATCCAAAATTTGGCAGCCCGTACCCTAACTCGTACCAAGTCACGATCACCCATCACCCCTGTGCTCGCTGATCTACATTGGCTCCCGGTTAAGCAACGCCTCGATTTCAAAATTCTCATTCTTGTTTACAAATCCGTCCATTGCCTTGCCCCTCCCTATCTCTGTAATCTATTTCAGCCTCACAACCCCACAAGATGTCTGCACCTCAAATTCTGCCCTCTTGAGAATCCCTGATTATAACTGCTCAACCATCGGTGGCCGTGCCTTCAGCTGCTTGGGATCTAAGTTCTGGAACTCCCTCCCTAAATCTCTGTGCCTATCTACCTCTCTTTCCTCCTTTTAGATGCTCCTTAAAACCTACCTCTTTAACCAAGCTTTTGTTCATCTGCCGTAATTTCTTCTTATGTGGCTCAGTGTCAAATTTATCTGCTTTTCTCATAACACTGCCATGAAGCGCCTTGGGGCACATGACTTCGTTAAAGGCGCTATATAAATAAAAGTTGTTGTTGTTGTTGAGTGCATATGGTATGGGACATGGCTTGCAGTAAATAGGTCTAGTGTCCTTCTGTACACTGACATTTGCCTTGAAACCTTGGACCGGACTGTTTCGTGGAACACCTTCGGATACTGCACAATGACATCATCCTTCGATACAAATCTCGTTTCAACATGAAAAATCTCATTCCAATCCAACTTCAGTGATCCCAACTAGTTTTTACTTCTTAATGCAGGCTTGTCTCCTGCCATTACTAAGAGAGGCAAATTCTGATATTGATTCTTGTATTTCACCGGCATGACGATACATGCTACCAGGGATTTGCTCTCCTAAGTAGCCTTGCAGCTCTATCTTCGACTTTTCCAGTGGAAAATCACTCAACTTGTTGAGATATAGTGATTCCGGTGCTACACTCAAGGATGCACCAGTGTCGATTTCCATGGGTATACTGGTTCCTGCATCATCTACTTGGACGATGATACTTCACGAATCATTGTTAGGTACCCTTGTGCTCCTGATGACATGTAACTCCTTGTCCTGTTGCTTCTCTTCAATGCTATGGAGTGTCTGGCGATTTCTACTTATAGCATTGAAAGTTGGTTTACTATTCAGTCGGCATGCCTTCGCAAGATGCCCAGTTTTCTTCCAGAAGGAACACTCTGCCTTCACATATGGACAACTTTGAGCAATATGTTGCCCCAGTCACCTTTAGCCTGACTTCAATGCTCTGTTACCCTCACCAGTTGCCGAGACCTTGGGGCCCAACTGCCTTTTACTTTTAACCTGCAGGTGATTCACGTCAGGGAGGTGTACAGGAGGGAGGGGCATAGGCGGGTGGGGCACAGGAGAGGAGCCGAAGTTTCAGGGTTTACAGGCAGAGGCTCAGCTTCCTTGAAATCTCAGAAGAGCAGTGCTTCCACGTGATGTTGTTATGTCAGCTGATGAGAAAAATTTGCATCCTCCGAGAGGAATATCTGCTCCCCACTGGATGTGGTGGCCACACATTACCAGTGGCTGTGAAAGTGACCAACCCCTCAACATTTTTGTTTCTGGAACCTTCCAGGGTGCTACCGGCGACATATCCAGCATCTCCCAGTCAGCTACACATCAATGTGCAAAGCAGGTCACTGATGACTTGTTAGCCAGGGCCGACAATTATGTAACTTTCTGTGTGATGACAATAACCAGAATGTGCGGCCACTTGGGTTGCGATTTTAATTACCTCGGTGGGTCTGCGGCAAGCGATGTCATCGTGGCCCCGCTGCTGGCTCCATCCTGCTCTGTGAAATTAATTTCCCCTGATTGGGCTTGTTAAGCCCAATGTGTTTCCCAGGCCAATTAGAGGAAGGAGGTCTGGTGACGTCATTTGATGATGCCTTAATGATGATTTAAAGATACCTTGTCCATCTTTCTTTTGACAGTTGTGCTGTCAGTGTTTCACAGCACTGAGGTACTGCAAAGACTGACAAGCACTGCACAGAGCTGCACGGCTGCACCCAGGCTCTCTCATGAATCCCCCCATATGATTATGGAGGGAGTCACAGCACACATGGAGGTCCTCTTCCCTTCCCATGGGCGGAAGAGACCTCCCCAGGAGATCAACACAGCCTGGTTGCACATTGCACAAGCAGGGATGTGGTCAGGGGACCTGAGTGCAGTGCTGCAAACCTTTCTATGATCTCTGTAGATTACGAAAAGTTAGTACAAAGCCACACTCAACCGCATCCTGCTGTGCTTCTCATCACATCACTCTGCCTTCCCTACCCTACTCCTGCACATCCTTACTCACACCAACTTACCTTGCACCTTCACCCATCCCTCTCTATCCACGTTATCACATCTCCATCTCACTCACCACCCCTCACACTCATCCTCATCCTTGTCCAATCATACCAACTAACAACATACAAGGGTCGGCACTTGAGTGTTTTATGCAATGTTTATGTAAAGTTTCTGTTAATATGGTGTCAAACATTGAAACATTTATTTTCAACACTTTGCATTCTTGGACAGATTTGAGAGCATCTTTGGAAGTGGCTTAGTAAGCTCCAGTGAATGGTGAGACATAACGGTACCCCCCGCAATAGTGATGAGTGTGAAAGGAATGGCTTGGGCATTGTAGGGATGCTTTATGCATCCCTACAAGGTTCCTGACCCGCTGTCAATTACTTCAACTTTAACACCCGACCTGCCACCGATCCCGTCTGCTGAGCACCAGCATAATTGATTCGCCTTGCTGACTGGATTCCCCAGGTACACAGTGCCATTGGCCAACACACATGGCAATTCAAGCACTGCCATAGCATCCAGGGGTGTTCATAAACCGCAAGTAATATTCCTCCATTGATGCATGGCTGATCTGCAACCACAAGTTGAGGTTCATGCAGGTGTGCGCCCGATTCCCTGGGAGCTGTCTTGTGCCTTCATACGGCGGCAGTTCAACATTACAGACCCTTTTGCTCCAGGAAGCAGGCATAAGGGCTAGTTCGCAGGAAACAAGGGCTACCCCCTTCAAACTTGGCTCACGGCACCTATGAGGAACCCCACCAATGAGCCACAGGATTGCTACACTGAGAGTCACATGACCACCAGGTGTGCCATGGAGCAAGCCATCGGAATGTTGAAGATGTGCTCCAGGTGCCTAGATAGGTCTTCTTTAGCTGAACTATTTTGTGAACATAGCTTGAAATTTATGTAATTTATACAGATATACACAAATAGATGTACAGTGAATATTTACCGTTTTTGTCAAAATATGATTTTAAATCTCAGATTCCTTTTCTGGGAAGCAGTAGGTCAGCAGCACAACTCTCCAAGGACATGACTAGCCCATGAGAAGCATCAGCCACCATGTTGGCCATTGGCTTGCAAGAGGCAGGCAACTTCAATCTCTGGTGTCCTGGGTTCTAAAAGATTTTCTTAGAAGGAACACTCTTTGCACAACGTCCAACTGCATTGAAAACAACTGCTTTATAACCTGCATGTGGTATGTGTTAACTGCCTTATGTCCTCTGAGACCTAATCCGATACTTTATCTAGGTTTTACCTCAGAGGCAGGTGTTCATGCGTTGACTGGCTGCTGTGTATCCAGAAGAGCCTCTTGAGATTGAACTTGCTCCAACTCTGGCATCTGGGATCAACCATCTTCAGGCTTCGTGGCCAGGCACCTGTGCAAACATCCGAGGGGGTTGGCGGTAACGTGTTTCCATCCTGGTACAGGCCAGGTACAACTGCTGTGAAGATCAGAACATTGGACTCATCAGCTGAGGTGGGAAACAAGCTTGCTTTTTAGGAAGTAGGTTATTTCATCCTCTGACATCACCACCAGCTCCTGCTCTGTCTTTCACTCTTATTGATATCTACCTTTTAATCTTTTATAGCCTGAATTCATAATTCTCCAACAGCCAGGGTGGGCTTTGAGCTCATATTCTTTAGATTATTAGTCCAGACCACGGGGATACAAGTCCAGTAACATAACCACTACACTACCGCACATGTCCTCTTTCTATATGTGTTGTTTATCTGCTATTATAGGCTGCCTTCTCCAAAAACCAGAATCAAACAAGTGAGCCTGGGAATTGTCATGATAATATATTGTCAGTGTGCAGTTCACAATGGATATGACAACATGTTGTGGCATCTATTACATGGGAGGATTACTTTGGGCTGCATGCATGAAAGATGAGAGTGAAGGAGCAGTTAGGTTGGATGGTTGGAGAAGCTAAAATATGCATTTAAATCTCTTGTTTATTTTCTAATATGATCTGAGTTACTGGGGTGGTGGAATCTCCTTCATGTGTATCTGAGAAAGAACGCAGTAACAAGAACAGCGTGGAAAGGGTTAAGTTGAAGGCAGGAGTTCCTGGAAGACCAATACTGTTGTATATTTAATCCCTTGTAACCTGCATCACACCTGTCCACCAGAGGGCCTACCTGTTGGAGTCCCAAGGGATCCCAGCATCCCTTGGGAGTATAGTATATAAGCAGGCCACCCATGAGGTACCTGCACCCCGGAACTACAATAAAAGAGCTAAAGTCACACTTGCTCATTGCACACAGTACTCGGTCTGACCATTTATTATGAGTATAACAATAGGTGACGAGGTAACGAACCGCGCGATAATGCAAAGAACAGTCGGTATCCTGGAGAAGTTCTCGGAGGGGGACGATTGGGAGGTCTTCGTGGAGAGACTCGACCAATACTTCGTAGTCAACGAGCTGGAAGGGCATGAGAACGCGACCAAACGAAGGGCGATCCTTCTAACTGTCTGTGGGGACACTATCTGTGGCCTCATGAAGAATCTCCTGGCCCCGGTTAAACCAACAGAGAAATTCTATGAAGAGCTGTGTACGCTGGTCCGGGAGCACCTAAATCCGAAGGAAAGTGTTTTGATGGCGAGATATCAGTTCTACACGTGTCAACGATCGGAGGGCCAGGAAGTGGTGAGCTACATCGCCGAACTAAGGCGCCTTGCAGGACATTGTGAGCCCAACCAGCTGCAGAAATAGATAGAGGGGTGCGAAATCGAGAGGTGACGTCACAGCCAAGCTGGTAATGGTTAGTTGTTCGACTGGTGAGTATAACTCTCTTTTAGACTGACTTTTAGATTGATTTAATTGGCAGCGAACTACTAAGTAGCTGTTTGGTGTTTAAGTAAATTTTAGTAAGTAAATTAATTTAAGGGTTAAGTCATGGCAGGAGAGCTCGGACCCATGTCATGCTCCTCCTGTGCTATGTGGGAAATCAGGGACTCTTCCAGTGTCCCTGACTACGATGTGTGCGGGAAGTGTGTCCAGCTGCAGCTCCTGACAGACCGCATGATGGCACTGGAGCTGCAGATGGACTCACTCTGGAGCATGCATGATGCTGAGAATGTTGTGGATAGCACATTTAGTGAGTTTGTCACACCGCAGGTAAGGGTTAGGACAGATAGTGAATGGGGAACCAAGAGACAAGGCAAGAGCAGGAAGATAGTGCAGGAGTCCCCTGCGGTCATCTCGCTCCAAAACAGATATACCGTTTTGGATACTGTTGGGGGAGATGACTTACCAGGGGAAGGCACCAGCAGCCAGGTTCATGGCACCATGGGTGGCTCTGCTGCACAGAAGGGTGGGAAAAAGAGTGGGATTTCGTTATAATCTACCAAAACTCTCTGGACTCTGGGGAGGTACCAGCGGACTGGAAAACAGCTAATGTAACGCCTCTGTTTAAAAAAGGGGGCAGGCAAAAGGCAGGTAACTATAGGCCGGTTAGTTTAACATCTGTAGTGGGGAAAATGCTTGAAACTATCATTAAGGAAGAAATAGCAGGACATCTAGATAGGAATAGTGCAATCAAGCAGACGCAGCATGGATTCATGAAGGGGAAATCATGTTTAACTAATTTACTGGAATTCTTTGAGGATATAACGAGCATGGTGGATAGAGGTGTACCGATGGATGTGGTGTATTTAGATTTCCAAAAGGCATTCGATAAGGTGCCACACAAAAGGTTACTGCAGAAGATAAAGGTACGCGGAGTCAGTGGAAATGTATTAGCATGGATAGAGAATTGGCTGTCGAACAGAAAGCAGAGAGTCGGGATAAATGGGTCCTTTTCGGGTTGGAAATAGGTGGTTAGTGGTGTGCCACAGGGATCGGTGCTGGGACCACAACTGTTTACAATATACATAGATGACCTGGAAGAGGGGACAGAGTGTAGTGTAACAAAATTTGCAGATGACACAAAGATTAGTGGGAAAGCGGGTTGTGCAGAGGGCACAGAAAGACTGCAAAGAGATTTAGATAGGTTAAGCGAATGGGCTAAGGTTTGGCAGATGGAATACAATGTCGGAAAGTGTGAGTCATCCACCTTGGGAAAAAAAACAGTAAAAGGAAATATTATTTGAATGGGGAGAAATTACAACATGCTGCAGTGCAGAGGGACCTGGGGGTCCTTGTGCATGAATCCCCAAAAAGTTAGTTTGCAGGTGCAACAGGTAATCAGGAAGGCGAATGGAATGTTGGCCTTCATTGCGAGAGGGATGGAATACAAAAGCAGGGAGGTCCTTCTGCAACTGTATAGGGTATTGGTGAGGTCGCACCTGGAGTGCTGCGTGCAGTTTTGGTGACCTTACTTAAGGAAGGATATACTAGCTTTGGAGGGGGTACAGAGACGATTCACTAGGCTGATTCCGGAGATGAGGGGGTTACCTTATGATGATAGATTGAGTAGACTGGGTCTTTACTCATTGGAGTTCAGAAGGCTGAGGGGTGATCTTATAGAAACATTTAAAATAATGAAAGGGATAGACAAGATAGAGGCAGAGAGGTTGTTTCCAATGGTTGGGGAGACTAGAACTAGGGGGCACAGCCTCAAAATATGGGGGAGCCAATTTAAAACCGAGTTGAGAAGGAATTTCTTCTCCCAGAGGGTTGTGAATCTGTGGAATTCTCTGCCCAAGGAAGCAGTTGAGGCTAGCTCATTGAATGTATTCAAATCACAGATAGATAGATCTTTAACCAATTAAGGAATTAAGGGTTATGGGGAGCGGGCGGGTAAGTGGAGCTGAGTCCACGGCCAGATCAGCCATGATCTTGTTGAATGGCGAAGCAGGCTCGAGGGGCTAGATGGCCTACTCCTGTTCCTAATTCTTATGTTCTTATGTTCTTATGAGAGAGCTATAGTGATAGGGGACTCTATTGCAAGGGGAATAGATAGGAGTTTTCGCGGCCGCAACCGATACTCCAGGATGGTATGTTGCCTCCCTGATGCAAGGGTCAAAGATGTCTCGGAGAGGCTGCAGAGCAGTCTGGAGAGGGAGGGTGAACAGCCAGTTGTCGTGGTACCTGTAGGTACCAACGATATAGGTAAGAAGCGGGAAGAGGTCCTACAAGCTGAATTTAGGGAGCTAGGAGTTAAATTAAAAAGTAGGACCTCTGGATTGCTACCAGTGCCACGTGCCAATCAGAGTAGAGGGAGCAGGATAATTAGAATAAATACGTGGCTTGAGCAGTGGTGCAAGAGGGAGGGATTCAAATTCCTGGGATATTGGAACCAATTCTGGGGGAAGTGGGACCTGTACAAAAGGGACGGTCTGCACTTGGGCAGGACTGGAACTGATGTTCTGGGGGTAACATTTGCTAATGCAGTTCTGGAATGTTTAAACTAATATGGCAGGGGGATGGGAACCTATGCAGCGAGACAGGGCGAAGTAATATGGAGTCAGAAACAGATCGTAGAAAGGTAAAAAGCAATAGTGGAAGGCTGAGTAAACAAAGGCAAGAAACAAAAAGGGCCACACTATATTATAATTCTAAAAGGGCAAAGGGTGTTAAAAAAACAAGCCTGAAGGCTTTGTGTTTTAATGCAAGGAGTATCCGTAATAAGGTGGATGAATTAACTGTGCAAAAAGATGTTAACAGTTATGATGTGATTGGGATTACAGAGACGTGGCTCCAGGATGATCAGGGCTGGGAACTCAACATCGAAGGGTATTCAACATTCAGGAAGGATAGAATAAAAGGAAAAGGAGGTGGGGTAGCATTGCTGGTTAAAGAGGAGATTAATGCGATAGTTAGGAAGGACATTAGCTTGGGTGATGTGGAATCTATATGGGTAGAGCTGCAGAACACCAAAGGGCAAAAAACATTAGTGGGAGTTGTGTATAGACCTCCAAACAGTAGTAGTGATGTTGGGGAGGGCATCAAACAGGAAATAAGTGCATTATGCAAGAAAGGTACAGCAGTTATCATTGATGACTTAAATATGCATATAGACTGGGCTAACCAAACTGGAAGCAATACAGTGGAGGAGGATTTCCTGGAGTGCATAAGAGATGGTTTTCTAGACCAATATGTCGAGGAACCAACTAGGGGGGAGGCCATCTTAGACTGGGTGTTATGTAATGAGAGAGGATTAATTATCAATCTTGTTGTGCAAGGCCCCTTGGGGAAGAGTGACCATAATATGGTGGAATTCTACATTAGGATGGAGAATGAAACAGTTAATTCAGAGACCATGGTCCAGAACTTAAAGAAGGGTAACTTTGAAGGTATGAGGCGTGAATTGGCTAGGATAGATTGGCGAATGATACTGGGCAATGGCAGACATTTAGAGACTGCATGGGTGAACTACAACAATTGTACATCCCTGTCTGGCGTAAAAATAAAAAAGGGAAGGTGGCTCAACTGGGGCTATCAAGGGAAATCAGGGATAGTATTAAAGCCAAGGAAGTGGCATACAAATTGGCCAGAAATAGCAGCGAACCCGGGACTGGGAGAAATTTAGAATTCAGCAGAGGAGGACAAAGGGTTTGATTAGGGCAGGGAAAATAGAGTACGAGAGGAAGCTTGCAGGGAACATTAAGATGGACTGCAAAAGCTTCTATAGATATGTAAAGAGAAAAAGGTTTATAAAGACAAACGTAGGTTCCCTGCAGTCAGAATCAGGGGAAGTCATAACGGGGAACAAAGAAATGGCAGACCAATTGAACAAGTACTTTGGTTCGGCATTCACTAAGGAGGACACAAACAACCTTCCGGTTATAAAACGGGTCAGAGGGTCTAGTAAGAAGGAGGAACTGAGGGAAATCCTTATTAGTCGGGAAATTGTGTTGGGGAAATTGATGGGATTGAAGGCCGATAAATCCCCAGGGCCTGATGGACTGCATCCCAGAGTACTTAAGGAGCTGGCCTTGGAAATAGCGGATGCATTGACAGTCATTTTCCAACATTCCATTGACTCTGGATCAGTTCCTATCGAGTGGAGGGTAGCCAATGTAACCCCACTTTTTAAAAAAGGAGGGAGAGAGAAAACAGGGAATTATAGACCGGTCAGCCTGACATCGGTAATGGGTAAAATGATGGAATCAATTATTAAGGATGTCATAGCAGCGCATTTGGAAAGAGGTGACATGATAGGTCCAAGTCAGCATGGATTTGTGAAAGGGAAATCATGCTTGACAAATCTTCTGGAATTTTTTGAGGATGTTTCTAGTAGAGTGGACAAGGGAGAACCAGTTGATGTGGTATATTTGGACTTTCAGAAGGCTTTCGACAAGGTCCCACACAAGAGATTAATGTGCAAAGTTAAAGCACATGGGATTGGGGGTAGTGTGCTGACATGGATTGAGAACTGGTTGTCAGACAGGAAGCAAAGAGTAGGAGTAAATGGATACTTTTCAGAATGGCAGGCAGTGACTAGTGGGGTACCGCAAAGTTCTGTGCTGGGGCCCCAGCTGTTTATATTGTACATTAATGATTTAGACGAAGGGATTAAATGTAGTATCTCAAAATTTGCGGATGACACTAAGTTGGGTGGCAGTGTGAGCTGCGAGGAGGATGCTATTAGGCTGCAGAGTGACTTGGATAGGTTAGGTGAGTGGGCAAATGCATGGCAGATGAAGTATAATGTGGATAAATGTGAGGTTATCCACTTTGGTGGTAAAAACAGAGAGACAGACTATTATCTGAATGGTGACAGATTAGGAAAAGGGGAGGTGCAACGAGACCTGGGTGTCATGGTACATGAGTCATTGAAGGTTGGCATGCAGGTACAGCAGGCGGTTAAGAAAGCAAATGTCATGTTGGCCTTCATAGCGAGGGGATTTGAGTACAGGGGCAGGGAGGTGTTACTATAGTTGTATAGGGCCTTGGTGAGACCACACATGGAGCATTGTGTACAGTTTTGGTCTCCTAACTTGAGGAAGGACATTCTTGCTATTGAGGGAGTGCAGCGAAGGTTCACCAGACTGATTCCCGGGATGGAGGGACTGACATATCAAGAAAGACTGGATCAACTGGGCTTGTATCCACTGGAGTTCAGAAGAATGAGAGGGGATCTCATAGAAACATTTAAAATTCTGACGGGTTTAGAAAGGTTAGATGCAGGAAGAATGTTCCCAATGTTGGGGAAGTCCAGAACCAGGGGTCACAGTCTAATGATAAGGGGTAAGCCATTTAGGACCGAGATGAGGAGAAACTTCTTCACCCAGAGAGTGGTGAACCTGTGGAATTCTCTACCACAGAAAGTTGTTGAGGCCAATTCACTAAATATATTCAAAAACGAGTTAGATGTCGTCCTTACTACTAGGGGGATCAAGGGGTATGGTGAGAAAGCTGGAATCGGGTACTGAAGGCATGTTCAGCCATGAACTCATTGAATGACGGTGCAGGCTCGAAGGGCCGAATGGCCTACTCCTGCAACTATTTTCTATGTTTCTATGTTTCTATGTTTCTATGAGGGATTCCTAGAACAAATGCTCAGAAATTTTTTTTACTGGGCATCGGACATGAGACAATCCTTTGCAAACTGTTGACTGTAGAAACTCCGAATCTGAGTAAAGCCATAATGATAGCCCAGGCATTTATGTCCACCAGCGACAACACCAAGCAGGTTTTGCAGAACAAAGAAGTTTCGGCATAAAGTAACGTCGGTTTTGAGCAGAAATGTACAGGGCAGAATGTACACGCCGGCTGCTGTGGCCCAACCTCAATTGACCCAGAGTCCGCCATCATCTGTTAATGCGAGGCAGTTAACACCCTGTTGGCGCTGCGGGGGTGATCATCGGCCCCATCAATGCCGCTTTAACCACTATGCGTGCAATGGCTGCTGAATAATGGGACACCTCCAACGAATATGCAGGTGAGCTGCAAATCCTGCAAACACTGCAAAACCTGCAAACCACCACGTTGCAGAGGAAGATCAGTCCACAGTGGATCAGACGGAATTGGAAACTCATACGGAGGAGGCAGAGGTGTACGGGGTACACACGTTCACGACGAAATGCCCACCAATAATGTTGAAAGTTGAACTGAACGGTATTCCAGTGCCTATTGAGCTGGACACGGGGGCAAGTCAGTCAATAATGAGTAAAACGGCTTTCGACAGGCTGTGGGGGGAGAAGGCTCAGCCCCATTCACATGAAGCTAAGGACTTATACAAAGGAACTAATCCCTGTAATTGGCACTGATGAAGTCAAAGTCTCCTATGATGGAGCAGTACACGAACTCCCGCTGTGGATTGTGCCAGGGGATGGCCCTGCGTTATTTGGCAGAAGCTGGCTGGGGAAAATCTGCTGGAACTGGGATCGCATGTACCCAGGTTCTAAGCAAGTTTCCATTGTTATTCGAGCCAGGCATTGGAAGTTTCTCGGGGGCGAAAGTGCAAATCCATTTAGTTCCTGGTACGCGACCCATCCACCACAAGGCTCAGGCGGTACTGTACATGATGCGTGAAAAAGTTGAAATCAAGCTAGATAGGCTGCAACTTGAAGGTATCATCATGCCAGTGGAGTTCAACGACTGGGCCAGTCCGATTGTTCCGGTACTCAAGGAGGACGGTACAGTTAGAATTTGCGGTGACTATAAAGTAACAATTAACCGTTTTTCGCTGCAGGACCAGTACCCACTACCCAAGGCAGACGACCCTGGCTGGAGGGAAGACGTTCACCAAGCTGGACCTGACCTGGAGGAGTCGTCGAAAGGCCTCACTTGAATCAACACGCACAAAGCTCTATTTATTTACAACCGCTGCCGGTTCGGGATTCGGTCGGCTGCAGCGATCTTCCAGCGAAACATGGAAAGCCTGCTAAAGTTGGTTCCTTGTACAGTGGTCTTCCAGGACGACATATTGGTTACAGGTCGGGACACCATGGAGCACTTGAAGAACCTGGAGGAGGTTCTTAGTCAGTTGGATCGCGTGGGGCTCAGGTTGAAACGCTCGGTGCGTTTTCCTGGCACAGGACGTCGAATTCTTAGGAAGGAGGATCGCAGCAGACGGCATCATGATCCACCAATATCAAGACAGAGGCCATCAAGAACACACCGCGACCACGGAGCTGCGGTCGTTTCTGGGATTCCTTAACTACTTCGGTAATTTCCTACCTGCTAGAACCCCTGCATGCGTTATTGTGCAAGGGAGACGACTGGGAATGGGGGAATTCAAAAGAGGCTGCCTTTAAGAAAGCCAGAAATTTACTGTGTTCTAACAAACTGCTTGTCCTGTATAACCCATGTAAACGACTAGTGTTAGCTTGCGATGCGTCGTCATATGGGGTCGGGTGTATGTCACAACAGGCTAATGAATCGGAAGTTTTGCAACCAGTTGAATATGCATCCAGTAGTTTGTCCAAGGCTGAAAGAGCCTACAGCATGGTTGAAAAAAAGGCTCTGGCATGTGTTTACGGGGTAAAAAAAATGCACCAGTACTTGTTTGGCCTCAAGTTCGAGCTTGAAACAGACCACTATTCTCGGAGAGCAAAGGGATCAATACCAATGCCTCTGCCCGCACCCAAAGATGGGCGCTCACACTGTCGGCATACAACTATGTAATTCGCCACAGACCGGGCACAGAGAACTGCGCAGATGCTCTCAGTCGGCTACCATTGCCCACCACAGGGGTGGAAATGGCACAGCCAGCGGACTTGCTTATGGTCATGGAGGCATTGGAGAATGAGAAATACCCTGTTTCGGCCCACTAGATAAGGACCTGGGCCAGCCAAGATCCTTTACTGTCCCTGGTAAAAAAGACTGTGTCCTCCATGGGAGCTGGTCCAGTGTCCCAGTGGAGATTCAGGAAGCGGTTAAGCCATTCCACAGTCGGAAAAATGTGCTGTCCCTGCAGGCAGATTGTCTCTTGTGGAGTAATCGTGTGGTCTTGCCCAAGAAAGACAGAGACACGTTTATTGGGGAACTACACAGCACCCACCCAGGCATCGTGATGATGAAAGCCATAGCCAGATCCCACCTGTGGTGGGCAGGCATCGACTCAGATTTAGAGTCATGTGTACGCCAGTGCAACGCTTGCTCTCAGTTGAGCAATGCATCCAGAGAGGCATCGCTAAGTTTATGGCCCTGGTCATCCAAACCGTGGTCGAGGATCCATGTAGACTATGCAGGCCCATTCTTAGGCAAAATGTTTTTGGTTGTCGTGGATGCTTACTCAAAGTGGATTGAATGTGCAATAATATCTGGAAGCACGTCCACAACCACCGTTGAAAATCTAAGAGCTATGTTTGCCACGCACGGCCTGCCCGACGTCCTAGTCAGCGACAATGGGCCGTGCTTCACAAGTGCCAAATTCAAAGAGTTCATGACCCGCAACGGGATCAAACATGTCACATCTGCGCCATTCAAGCCCGCATCCAACGGCTAGGCAGAACGGGCAGTCCAGACCATCAAGCAAAGCTTGAAACGCGTGTCGGAAGGCTCCCTGCAGACCCGGTTGTCCCGAGTACTGCTCAGCTACCGCACCAGAACCCACTCACTCACAGGGATTCCCCCAGCTGAGCTGCACATGAAAAGGGCGCTTAAAACAAGGCTCTTTGGTCCACCCTGATCTACATGATCACATGGAGGACAAGCGGCTTCAACAGTGTGTACCATGACCGCGCAAACTTGTCACGCGATATTGAGATCAATGATCCTGTGTTTGTGATCAATTATGGACATGGTCCAAAATGGCTCGCTGGCACGGTCATGGCCAAAGAGGGGAGTAGGGTGTTTCAGGTCAAACTGGCCAATGGACAAACGCACAGAAAACACTTGGACCAAATTAAACTGCGGTTCACCAACAGCCATGCACAACCTGAAGAGGACCCCACCAACTTTGACCTTCCAACACAAGTGGCAACCGACATCACAGTTGACCACAAAACAGAACTCATCATCCCCAGAAGCCCAGCAAGGCCAGCTGTCCAACAGCCTAATGAAGAACTGACCAGCCCAACCATACCAACGATCGACAAGGGAGCGCAAAGCCCCAGATCGTCTCACCTTGTAAATAAGTGTATTGTTGACTTCACGGGGGAGTGATGTTATGTATTTAACCCCTTGTAACCTTGTAACCTGCATCACACCTGTCCACCAGAGGACCTACCTGTTGGAGTCCCAAGGGATCCCAGCATCCATTGGGAGTACAGTATATAAGCAGGCCACCCACGAGGTACCTGCACTCTGGAACTACAATAAAGGAGCGAAGGTTACACTTGTTCATTACACACAGTATTCCGTCTGACCATTTATTATGAGTATAACATATACTATCATTCGAGTAAGATGGGGAGGTCTGTGTAGAAAGTCCTGCATTTACACATCTCACCTAAACAGTCAGTGAGAGAGAATTGCAACTGATGGCGGTCTGACCTCGGACACCCATTGACGTTCAAGGCCAGCCTGATGCCTTAATCAGATGGGCCTGTAACTAGGCGAGCATTCTGCCCGCCTGAAACGGACATAAGGCTCCGTTGTCTTGCATATTGGAGCTCTATGTTAGTTGTTGGACCCCAATTCAAAGTCCAACCTGTGCCAGCTGCACCCAGTTGTAGCAGGGCCCGAGAAGACCGACCAATGGGACTGCTGCGGACCGTTCAAAACACAAACGCAATTTGTTTTCAAGGTTATAGTTTTCTGGAGCCAGAAGAAACAGGAGTGCTTCTCCTTGCTCTGCAATCATACTGTGGGCCACTGGGTTCTCCACCCTCGGCTTCACTTCACACCCCACCCCACCCACTCCCTTCCCAGGACCTGGAATTGGTCAAACCCCAACCGGCGAGCTGCATCAGGATTTCCGTTTGGCAGCCGCATGCCGCTCCGTTCACATTTGGCATCAGGCCTCAGGCCGGCACGGATTGGCATGTGGAGCATTTGTCTGCTGACTTGCTGCCCATTTTGTCCATTGCAACTGACCTCGGCCACACATTGACCCATATTGGGTGCGTCAAATTTTCCTCCAATAAGTCCTACTGTGAAATTTTAGGACATAGACAGGCTGGTGCAATGGGCGGACCCATGGCAGATGAAATTCAATGCAGAAAAGTGTGAGGTGATACATTTTGGTAGGAAGAATGAGGAGTGACAATACAAGCTACAATGGTACATTTTTAAAGAGGGTGCAAAACCAGAAAGACCAGGGGATGTTAGTGCAAAAATCTGAAGGTGGCAGGGCAGGTTAACAAAGCAGTTAATAAAGCAAATAACAGCGCGAGCTGGTGCAGGTGGGCGACAGCAGCGAAGAGTGACGTTATCAAGTTCCAGGTCGGTGATTGGAGCGTGGGCAGGTACAGCAGGAGCGGCGAGGTCGGGGCGAAGGAGTGGCGAGAGATTGTAGAGGGATGTGATTGGGGCCCAGGAGAGGCGTGAGTTCGGGGCCAGAAGAGGTATGGGCCCGGGGCAGCACGGGCCAGCCCACATTGCGTTATTTGTGCGCACTAGATCCTTGCAACAGAGCAGGTCCCCAATCGCCATGGTTAATCCTTGCCACTGGACCAAGACCTAACTCTGTCAAGCCCGTGTGGTGGCTGGTGTGCAACGGCCACCCCACGTTACAAAATCCACGCACAGGCATCTTCCACCCTTCAGGATGTAGTTCAGGACCTGGAATATTAGGTCCTTCATTGAAACCTATGAACTCATCCTTTTTTGGCGTGGAAGCAAGTCATCCTCGTTTCGAGGGACTGCCTATGGTGATGATAATAAAGCATATGGGATTATAATTATAAAGCATATGGCTTTATAAATCGAAGCAAAAGCCTTGAAGTTATGCAAAACCTATGTGAACCGCTGGCCCCAGCTGGAGTATTGTGTCCAATTGTGGGCAGCACATTTTAGAAAGGACGCAAAGGCTTTCGAGAGGGTGCAGAGAGACTTATTATAATGCTTCCAGGAATGAGGGATTATAGTTATGTGGAGAAGCTGGGGCTGGTTCTCCTTAGAGCAGAGAAGGCTAAGAGGAGATTTGATAGGGGTGTTTTAAATCATGAAGGGTTTAGATCAAGCAAGTAAAGAGAAACTCTTTCCAATAGCTGAAGTTTCGATAACCAGAGGGCAGAGATTTAAGGTGATTGGCAAAAGAACCAGAGGAGCCATGAGGAAAAACTTTTCTACACAACGAGTGTTAGGATTTGGAATGCACTCCCTGATAGGGCGGTGGACACAAACTCAATAGTAGCCTTCAAAAGGGAATTGGATAAATACTCGAAAGAGAAAAAATTGCAGGGATATGCGGACAGAGCGGAGGAGGGGGACTAAGTGGATTGTTTTTCGAAAGAGCCGGCACAGACTCGATGGGCCGAATGGCCTCCTTTTGTGCTGATTCTATTCTATGATTCTATGAAATATTGGTGACGAAGAAAAGCTGTCAATTAGTTTAACATTTTGTTAAGTTTTGGGTTATTGATTTTCTGTATAAAACCCACCATTTTGCCTGTTTGTTCAATTATTATTGGCAGAAATTGTTCATCCTCTCGGGAATATGTAATCATTGGTATTAATTTTGTTCAGAACATTATATTTTGCACCTCTAAACATATAGGAAACAAGGAACTAATTTAAAGACAGATTATTTAATATCTGAGACCATGGACTTGCCGAGGAAAATGCCCAATTTTCAGTGAATCTGTTCGATTTTCATAATGTGATCAATTTGATGAAATCATTTCACAGGCAAGAAAGAATTGCTTTTATTCGTATTGAGCTGACTTCTGTGTCTAAGGTGGGGTGGGGAGAAAGAGAGATACGCCAAGGAGGAAGAAAAGTCTTAAACATAATGCAGAATATCCATTAGACCTGGACAGACAGATGCTGGAAAGTAGAAGTGCCTGTTACAGTAATTCCTGTAGCATAATAAGCAGTCAGGCCAGCATTAAAAGCTCTTTACGAGAGTGTGATGGAGAAGCAATTGTGAGTGCGATGAATGCTTCTACTCTGACTTAATGGAAGATAATAGTGGGTTCTCTTACCTTGCCTGACCTGGTGTGCAATATGGCCCTCATAGCATTTGCACTGTAGCCATCTCTTGCCTTGCCTTTGGGCAGCACTCCTGGGGCCCTCCACTGCTCTGTCCTCAACAGAGTCTTCTCCTCTCCCTCACTTCCTGCGGCAGAATCTATTCGGACCTAGCCTGGAAAACGGCGTGTTCTCTGTGTACTGGTCTCTCCTTCCAGATGTCTTGGGTCGCTAGGTAAGTTGGAAATCAAATAGTCTTCCTTTTTCAGCTGATGCCAGACTTATATCTGCTGCAGCACCTGGGGCTCCCACAGCAGAGCCTGTGCTGACAGGCGTTCCTCATGGTGGCGGGTCACCCTGATGATGCAAGTGACACTGACCTTGAAAATGCGTATGGGGACGGTACATTATTTACACCGTCCTACTTCCAGTCTACACCTGATCGGAAAATCTAGGCTTCAAAAGTCTGTTTTGAACGAAAAGTCCATTCTTTCTACTTCTGTGTCTTGTGATGTGGCATCAATTATTGAGCTTATTACAGATTTCCATAAACATCATCAGCAGAAAAACTAACTTTGGAACTGAAACCTTGTTCTCCCCCTATCCTGCCCTGTGTCAGGGCTGATAATATTCCCTCGCCGCCCAACACTGTCTCCAGTGTGCCAGTGCAGTCTTCGGTTGCCTGAGGAAGAGAGTGTTTGAAGACCAGGAACACACACCCGGCACCAAGCTCATGGTCTACAGAGCAGTAGTGATACCCGCCCTCCTATATGCTTCAGAGACATGGACTATGTGCAGCAGGCACTGGAGAAGTACCACCAACACTGCCTCTGCAAAATCCTGCAAATCCATTGACAGGATAAGCACACCAACGTCAGTGTTCCCTCTTAGGCCAACATCCCCAGCATTGAAGCATTGACTACGCTCGATCAGCTCCAATGGAGGGGCCACATCGTCCACATGCCCGATACTAGACTCCCAAAACAACCGCTCTACGCAGAGCTCCGACACGGCAAGCGATCCCCGGGTGGGCAGAGGAAACGTTTCAAGGACACCCTCAAAACCTCCTTGAAAAAGTGCAGCATTTCCACTGACACCTGGGAATTCCTGGCCCAAGACCGCTCAAAGTTTAGGAGAAGCATCCGGGAAGGCGTCAAACACCTCGAGTCTCTTCACCGGGCGGAAGCGGAGGCCAAGCACAAACAGTGGAAGGAGCGCACGACAACCCAAGCCCCCCACTCACCCATCCCTTCAACCATCGTCCCTTCAACCACTGTCTGCCCCACTTGTGACAGACTGTAGTTCCCACATCGGACTCATCAGTCTCTTGAGAACTCATTTTTAGTGTGGAAGCAAGTCATTCTCGACTTCGAGGGACTGCCTAAGAAGAAGAATATTCCCTCAACCAACACTGCCAAAACTTAGATTAACTGTCCATTCGTCCCATTGATGTTTGTGTGATGCACGAAAAGGTAATCTGATCATGCTCAACCCAAGAGTCGAGTCACAAGTGGGTGAGAGGCGCCGCCTGACAGCCAGCCTTGGTGAACCTGGTCAGGTTACTTTGTGGTGTGCAAGATGCATACGCCGGTAACTGGCGGCACTAGGTATTTTTATATTGTACTAATAGGGCTGGCTACTGCCTCGTGGGTCTCCTGTAGCCGATTGCCATGCGAATGTGAACTACTTGTTTTACCAACTCTCGCTCAAGCGGCACCATGAGATCTTTAACGGCCCGCTTAAGTGCCAGAACTGCCTCACTCAATCTCATTTTGTCTTCCGAAGGGCAGCATTTTCGACAATTCCGTATTCCCTCAGTAGAGTCGCAGGATGGCCATTAGGAGCAGGAGCACTAGCAGAGGTTTCTCCCAGAAACAACAAAACCAATTACAGCTGTGGTTCTGAGAGAGCACTCTTGCAATCTGAGTCAGATAAGTGATGGGTTCAAGTCCCCCTCCAAAGCCTTGAGCACAAAATCTAGGATGACATTCTAGTGCAGTATGGAGGGAGTGCTGCCATCTTTTGGATGAGTTGTTAAACGCAAACCCCATTTGCCCTCTCAGCTGGATGTAAAAGCTACCACGGCACTATTTCGAAGAAGAGCAGAGAGTAACTACACGGCAAAATTACTTCATTAACTGAGAAGCGCTTTGGGTCATCCTGAGGTTGTGAAAGGTGTTAAATAAATGCAAGTCTTTCTTTTTATCCAAAAGGCAAAGAACAGCTAAATCAGCACCAATCAGGGATGGAACCTGGTCTATGTGGTTCGACTCTTCACTTGCTAACCATTGGAGGTGTCAATTCAGCTGACGGTTTGCCCTTGCTAGGAGCAGGAACCTGTTGCAAATATGTCAGCTGCACTTGCCACCTCAAACCAGCAGGGCATCGTCACAGATGAATCCTTCCCCTCGCCTGGTCCATCATCATCATCATAGGCGGTCCCTCGAATGAGGATGACTTGCTCCCACACCAAAAGGGATGAGTTCATTGATGTTTCAAAGGAGGACCCGATATTCCAGTCCTGAACTCCAGGGGTGGAAGATGCCTGTGCATGGATTTTTTTAACGTGTGGTGACCGTTGCACACCAGCCACCACACAGACTTGACAGAGCTAGGTCTTTATCCAGTGGCAAGGGTAAACCAGGACAACTGGAGACCTGCTCTGCTGGTCCTGGTCCACACAGCTCAGTACCACACAAGCAGTATGCATCTGTTGACATTCTTGACTTCACCATCACGGATCATAGAAACATAGAAACATAGAAAATGGGTGCAGGAGCAGGCCATTTGGCTCTTCGAGCCTGCACCACCATTCAATATGATCATGGCTGATCATGCAACTTCAGTACCCCATTCCTGCTTTCTCGCCATACCCTTTGATCCCGTTAGCCGTAAGGGCCACATCTAACTCCCTTTTGAATATATCTAACGAAGTGGCCTCAACAACTTTCTGTGGTAGAGAATTCCACAGGTTCACAACTCTCTGAGTGAAGAAGTTTCTCCTCATCTCGGTCCTAAATGGCATACCCCTTATCCTTAGACTGTGACTCCTGGTTCTGGACTTCCCCAACATTGGGAACATTCTTCCTGCATCTAACCTGCATCACCACATCTCCCCCATTGCTCAAGCTGTCTCCAAGACACTCACAGTGCCCTCTTTTGTGCCAAATGATTATTTCCCCCTCTACGGGCCCAAGTTTCGGGCCGCGCCTAAAACGGCGCAGCCTGGACCTGGACGCCTGTTTTTCGCGCCAGAAAGTGCGCCTAAAAAAAACTTACCTGTTCTCCGGCTCCCTGCAGGTCTTCTGGAGCTGCGCACAGCGCAGCATGAACTGTGGGGGGCGGAGCCAGATCCCTGCGCTGAAAACAGTGCCGGGACCTCTGCACATACGTGCTACAGGGGGCGCGCATGTGCAATAGCTCCAGGCGCCCAAAACTGTTGGAGAGGCCCGAAGCAAGCATCCCCTAGCCTTGGCCGAATGGCCTCACTGGGGCTGTGTGGATAATGTTCCTCCCACCTGACCGGACCCAACCCGACCCCTGCCTCCCCCCCGGCGGCCCGACCCCCACCCCCCCCGGCGACCCGACCTCTGCTCCCCCCCCCCACCCCAGGACCTCCGCGACTCTCTCTCCCCCCCCCACCTCCGGACCTCCGCGACTCTCTCTCCCCCCCTCCTCCCCCTGGACCTCCGCGACTCCCCACCTCCTCCCCCCCCCCGGACCTCTGTGACTCCCCACCTCCTCCCCCCGGACCTCCGCGGCCCACCCCCCCCCCCCCCCCCCCCGAGACCGACGCCACCTACCTGTAAATCCAGCCCGAAGTCTTCGGCCCGGCCATTCAGCCTCCTTCTCTCCCTTTCCCCCCCTCTCTCCTTCCCTCCTCTCTCCTTCCCTCCCTCCCTACTCTCTCCTTCCCTCCCTCCCTCCTCTCTCCTTCCCTCCCTCCCTCCTCTCTCCTTCCCCCCTCCCTCCTCTCTCCTTTCCTCCTTCCCTCCCTCCTCTCTCCTTCCCTCCCTCCCTTCTCCCCCTCTCCTCCCCCTTTTCCCCCTCTCCCCCCTTCTCCCCCTCTCCTCCTCCCCCTTCTCCTCCCCCCTTCTTCTCCCCCCTTCTCCTCCCCCCTTCTCCTCGCCCCTCCTCTCCTCCCCCCACCCCCCTCCTCCTCCCCCACCCCCTCCTCCCCCCCTCCTCCCCCACACCCCCTCCTCCTCCCCCCCACCCCCCTCCCCCTTCCCCCCAACCCCTCCTCCTCCCTCCCCCACCCCACCCCCCCTCTACCTCCCTCCTCCTTCCTCCCCCTCCCCCCCACCCCGCCTTCTCCTCCTCCCCCCACCCCCCTTCTCCCCCCAACCCCCCTTCTCTCCCTCCCCCACCACCCCTTCTCCCCCTCCCACCCCCCACCTCCCTTCTCCCCCTCCAACCCCCTCCCACCCCCCTTCTCCCCCTCCCCCTCCCACCCCCTTCTCCCCCTTCCCTCGCTGTCAGAAACACAGACACTGACAGACAGAGAGTGAGAGACACACACACAGACAGACAGAGAGATAGAGACACTGACAGAGACACCCTGGGGGGGCCATCCCAGCACGCTGTTGGAGGACTCCCTGTGTTGCAGTCCGTAAGTAGAAAATGTTTTATTTATTGATTTTTTTTTTTAAAATTATTTTTTATTAATTTTTTTTGATTGATTTATTGGTTGATTTATTGATGTATTTATCATTTATTATTGATGATGGCTCTTTATTTGTAAAACTGAAGTGTTTAATGTTTGTAAACTTCCCTTTAAACCCCCCCCCCCCATTCCCTGCGTCTAATTTGTAACCTACGCCTGATTTTCTAAAGTGTAGACAAGGTTTTTTCGAACGTACAAAAATCTTCACTTACTCCATTCTAAGTTAGTTTGGAGTAAGTTTTCACTGCCTAAACTTTGAAAACAGGCGTAAGTGGCCGGACACGCACCCTTTTGAAAAAAAAATTCTGTTCCAAAGTGAAACTGTTCTGACTGACTAGAATTGGAGCAAACTAAATGCCAAGAATTCAAATTTCTAAGATACTCCATTCTAAACCAGTTGCTCCAAAAAAACAGGAGCAACTCAGGCCGAAACTTGGCCCCAACAACTGGTAACTTCTTATAAGGTCTTGACAGTGCAAGACATGAATACTGCTCCCTGTCTCTATCTGGGAGAGTCTAAACCACTCATGCTATATATGTGTGTGTGTGTATTCTTTCCTTGACTGAATTAATGTGCAGGTCCATCTTTTAGTTTTCAGTTTTGAAGAACTAGCTGTGTATGAAATGCTAACTTATCAGTTCTCTACACAGATGATGACTGGCCTGCTGTGTATTCCCAGCATTTTCTGTTTTTGTTACAAAAAAAAGCTTGTTCTCTGTTAGATAAACCTGCTCTTACCTGTAACCTTCAACCCCTCTCTCTGTCACAAGCTAACTTGTCTAAATTATTAAACGATTACAGTAAGTGCTCCTCTGAACTTTCCTCTCTTGTTCCTTGCACTGTCCTATACATTCTCCCCTCTCCCTACACCCCCACTGAATTGAAATCAAGACTCATTGCTCTGGCTCCCGCTGCAACTCATTCTTCCTAGGACCTCCAAACTGTGGAACTCCTTACCTCCCTCACTCTTTTTATCCTCCTGTAATCTTGAGGTGTTAAAAACTTGAATCCTGATATTTTGATGGTTTAATAGGGCTTAAACCTGGTTGATCTATCTGGGGATGGGGTGGGGGGTGGGGGGCTTGGGGCTTTTGCACCCCATTTAAGTTCTTCCCTAATTTCTGCTGGAAATAATGGAAGCTGCAATTATGCGCCTGTCCTAGCTAAGGTACAGCCATGTAAATGATGGGTTTGGACCTAAATACTTCCTAAATTCCATCATTTCTGCCCTAGGATCTGAAAATCTAACTTATGCTTATGCTACTATAAAACAGGACCAACTGCTGAGGTAGGCTGATGCTGGGACGGACTACTGTGTTCCATTGTGCTGTTAGACAGGCTCATAATTTCACTTTGGATTGGTCCTTTGTCAATTTTTTTTTGCTCTTTATTTTTCAAGCTCCGAGCTCAAGGTCTACCTTGAGACTATTTCTTGTTTGGTGAATTTGCCTGAAATGAAGGGGCACCTGACTGCACCATGGTTTTCCCCATGGGCGGTCCATTTGTTGGGGAGGAGGAGGAGGAAGAACTGCAGGCATCCCAGTAGCCAGGCTCCTAACACAGCACTGCAGGAGATCTAGACTCTCCTACATGAACCGAGCCACCAGGGTGTGATGTGCCAGAAGATTGCGTTACAAAGTTCGACAAAGATTTGGCTTTCCATGGCAGCACCCCTGAGATCATCGTCTGAATGTGTAACAGCTTGGTCCGAAATCTCCTAAGTCTCCATCTGTCTCCTCCACTTACACCGTCTGTGGTTATTGCGGACAGCTGTAAAAACCAGCAATTAAACAAGCCTTAGGCTCAGCCACCTAAGGACTCATTTTAAGAGTGGAAGCAAGTCTTTCTCGATTCCGAGGAACTGCCTATGATGATGATTTCCCATTCCCATGGATGTCAATAAAAGGCACCGTTTATATCTATTAAGCATTTTGGGCATTTCGGGCAGACTCAGCTGTTCAACCACATCTGTGTACCCTCCACTTTATATAGAGGGCAAACAGCGATCATACTAACGTGCCTGGTATAAATGTTGGGATCTGTACATTATGCTCCATTTCCAATATCACATCCTCACGCGTCCTTGTGAGTTATGCATCAACCTATGTCCTCATCTAGATCAAGTTAACTAATATGGCCTGATGAGTACAAGTGATAGGGTTTTCTCCAGCTCGACAACCCTCTGAAATCTCTGCTCCAATTCTGGTCCTTTGCATATCCCTGATCCCTGG
The DNA here is from genome assembly GCF_044704955.1 of Pristiophorus japonicus. NCBI lineage: Eukaryota > Metazoa > Chordata > Chondrichthyes > Pristiophoridae > Pristiophorus > Pristiophorus japonicus. The sequence goes on along the minus strand of NC_091993.1, from coordinate 72,715,033 downwards.
CCTTCAGCCGCCAAGGCCATAAGCTCTGGAATTCCCTCCCTAAAACTCTCTGCCTCTCTTTCCTTCATTAAGTCATCCCTTAAAGCCTATCCCTTTGACCAAGCAGCCTGTCCTAATATCTGCTTATGTGGCCCGGTGCCAAATTTTGCTTGGTAACGCTCCTGCGAAGCACCTTGGGATGTTATACTACATTAAAGGCGCAATATAAATGCAAGTTGTTGTTGGTTCATGCCAGACTGGATCAATTTCTGCTGGCAGTACCAGATGTTAAGAGCTCTAGTATTGGTTCATTCTCTCTGTCTATCTCTCTCTTGCACCTGTATTGTGGAGATATGAATGAGAAAGGTACTGATTTTCCTTCCGTCCACTTTTCCCTTCCTGTTAGGCTCATGCATGGGTTTCCTCAAAGTCTGAGCCTCAGTTATAGAAATGATCCCTGACTTTTGAGCGTTAGTTAGCACAAACCACCACGGGACTGATGCCCTTTTACCTCCATCCCCTGCACCATTTGTTGGCTGATTTCCTTTGATTTACTTTGTCTCCTCTTCCTGTAGCCTGTCCTTCTTGGGAATTCTGTGCAATTGTTTCCTGCAGGACAAAGGAATACTTCTTATTGTTAGTCACTGACTGTTTCATCAAAGAAAGAAACAGTCCAAAGCATATCACAGCCAATGAAGTACTTTTGGAGTGTAGCCACAGTTGTAACGTGGGAAACGTGACTGCCAGTTTGTGCACAGCAAACTCCCACAAACAGCAATGAGATAATGACCAGATAATCAGTTTTAGTGTTGTTAGTTGAGGGATAAGTATTAGCCAGGACATCAGCAAAAACTCCCCTGCTCTTCAAATGGTGCCATGGGATCTTTTACATCTAACTGAGAGGGCAGATGGGTCCTCAGTTTAACATCTCATCCAAAAGACAGCACCTCCGACAGTGCAGCACTCCCTCAGTACCAGACTGGAGTGTCAGCCTGGATTGTGCACTCAAGTCTCTGGAGTGGTACTTGAAGCCACAATCTTCTGACTCGGAGGCCAGAGTGCAGCCACTGAGCCAAGACTGACACCAGGGGTGTTCTTTATGTTTCAACTTGATTAATGAGTGTCAGTGAGCTATTCTATCATGGGATAGGTCCTCGGCAAGTTCTCTCTGTCGGGGGCAGAGACCGTGGGTAAGTTTCACCTCCATAACTCAGTGGCTCTGGAGGTGATTATAACACCCTGGCGGCGATCAGCTCACTCAGCAGAAACTGGGATCACGTAGGATCTCGCTCAGTGGAAAGTTGTATGAACGTAGGATAAAAATCCTGAACAACCGCAACTTCGGACAGAAACTGCAGCTATCAGCTGCCAAACCTTCAAAAACCTGAGACGCCTTAAGCAAGCTCACTACCGAATGATTAAAGGAACGGTGGTAACTTGGGTACGTAATTGGCTGAGGGATAGGAGGCAGGGAGCAGTGGTGAACAGGTGTTTGTCTGACTTATGCTGTGGGGGTCCCCCAGGGGTCAGTGTTAGGACCAGTGCTTTTCTTGTTAAATATAAATGGACTTGAGTATATGGAGAACAATTTCGAAGTTTGCAGCTGATACAAAGCTTGGCAAGGTAGTAAGTAGTAAGCAGGATAGCAGCAAACTTCAGGAGAACACAGACAGACTGGTGAAATGGGCAGACACATCGCAGATGCAAGTTAATGCGGATAACAACAATAACAACTTATATTTATATAGCGCCTTTAACATAGTAAAATGTCTTAAGATGCTTAATAAATAAATAAATAAGGCACTAAGTATGCACTTTGGGAGGAACTACATGGAGAGGCCGTATAATCTAAATGGTACAATTTTGCGGGTTGGGGGAGGGACCTGGGCATGCATATTCTCAAATCTTTGAAGGTGGCAGGGCCAGTTGAGAATGCGGTTAAGAAAGCGTATGGAATATTTGGCTTTGTAAATAGGGGGATTGGATACAAAAATAAAGAAGTCATGCTAAGCCTTTACAAATCTCTGGTAAGACCTCAGCTGGAGTATTGTGTACAATTCTGGGCACCGCACTTTAGGAAGAATGTGAAGGCCTTGGTGAGGGTACAGAGGAGGTTTACCAGTTATGTGGAGAGGTTGTAGAAGCTGGGATTGTTCTCCTTAGAGCAAAGAAGGTTAAGGGGACACCTAATAGAGGTATTCAAAATAATGAGGGGTTTTGATAGAGCAAGGAGGGAGAAACTGTTTCCTCTGGCAAGGGGGCCGGTAATCAGAGGTCATAGATTTAAAATATATGACAAAAGAACTGGAGAGGAAACGAGGAGACATGTTTTCACACCGTGTTGTTCAAATCATTAGTGCCCTACCTGAAAGTGTGCTGAAAGCAGATTCCATAGGAACGTTCAAAAGGCAATTGGACATGTGCTTGAAGAGATCTAATTTGGAGGGTTATGGGGAAAAAGCTGGGGTGTGGGGCCAAATTGGATAACTCTTTCAAAGAGCCGTCACAGGCACGATGGAAGAAAATACCCTCCTTCTGTGCTGCAAGATTCGATGATGAGACAAATCAAACAATTTAAACAAGTCACACACTCCAGCGAACTAAATAATTCAGATGCACAACCTGGCTATTCTATCTAGGTAACTTGAATGAAGGGTGATGGTACAACCAATATTGCCTCACTTAACAGATCACACAGCAAAAACGCTCTTTTTCATGTGCAGTTAAGTGTCTCGGAGTAACATTCTGTTAAGATCTTGGGGGTATTAATTGGTGATGGACGACAGCGCAAGATGGGAGAGAGAGAATCGCTGTCCGTTCTACACCCCGCCCGGTTTTCTGCTCCATCGAAGTCAATTGAAAATAAAACCTGGCGGAGTGCAAAGCAGGCTGCTGATTCGCTATCGCCCATTTCGCACTAGCCGCTAAGACGATTTTGTTTCCGCTCTGCCATCAATTTGGGGAAGGTGTTGGTGCTGTGAATCACAGATAGATATATTTTTAACACAGATAGATAGATTTTTAACCAATAAGGGAATTTAGGGTTACGGGTAGTGGGCGGGTAAGTGGAGCTGAGTCCACGGTCAGATCAGCCATGATCTTGTTAAATGGCGGATCAGGCTCGAGGGGCTAGATGGCCTACTCCTGATCCTAATTCTTATATTCTTATGTTCTTATTAGGAATGTGTTTATAGTGTACCTTTCATGTCCGCAGGATGTTCCAAAGCGCTTTATTTATTCTTCAATCAACATAACAAAAACAGACTCTCTGCTCATTATCACATTGCTGTTTGTGGGAGCTTGCTATGCGCAAGTCAGCTGCCCCGGTAACCATTTCCAGACCCTCTGGGGCGCTAACAGAGGTGGAATCCAAATAAAATTCCACTCCCATATTTGTTTCATTATGGGAGATGGGAAATTCCCTCTGTTCCCTGGGGACTGATGATCACAATACAACGGAATTCCCCTTTACCCAACTAACTCTCTGAGTCAGGAGCCATTTCCAGGCAGCCACTGGCCTGAAGTTTCAAGAGGAAGTGCAGTTAATCACATCTCCGTAGGTTCTCCTATAAACCTCATTGAGTGTCACTTTGATTACAGAGGCTGATTGAAGGAGATGGATTGAGAAAGACTTTGGGCTAGATTTTCCATTATTTTTGTATGCATATCGCCCATTTAATGTCCATTTTAATGCTGAAATTAGGTATAACACCCGAATATTGCCCATTTAGCCACAAAATGGAAAGTAACAGCCATTTCTCGGTCATTTATCGCCGAGCATTACTTTCGGCATGTACGTAACGTCGATAAAAAATAATACTGCCCGCCCACCTTTTTTGGGCAGAAAGATCAGAATGGGCGAAACCAATGCCCATAATATCCCCCAGTGTTACTTTCAGCATGTAATTAATGGCGAGATTTAATAGTACCACCTGGCCACTGTTTTTTGTCGTAAAGATCACATTTGCCGAAATTAATGCCCAGAAAATCGTCATCTTTACTTTCGGCACCTTGCACAGATCTCGCCGACTATATCATTCACCGAAAAAACCGCTGTGAAAAAGTTGAACTGACCTGAACTACTCACAGCGGAATGGACACCATTTTCTAAATCGCAGGTCGCATCATTTAAAAGGCTGTTCTGCTTCAACTTCGGGGGAGTTTGGATATATTCTGGAGGTCTTTTAAGGTGATGTGAACATCTGAACAAACATCTTTTCATACTGTGGTGATTGGAATTTACTTTAGGTATCTTAGTGAGGACATTTATTGCTTGTGAACAATCGGTGTAATACTGATAGTTATTGGAATGGGGCCAGCCATTTCTCAGTCTGTCTTGATGACAACGCAGATGCTGCAGAGTACAGATGGCAGAAGATAAATTCGACAGCATTATGTGCCCAATCTAAGACGTGCCAGACTGATGAGGAGGACGAGACCGTACACCCTCCGCATTTACAGGGAGAAGCGGTCATACCTCAACTTATCTGAGCACACCTGCCTTCGGAGACTGCGCTTCCACAAAGAGCTTATCAGTGAGATATGCCAGCTCATCAGGGCGGATCTGCAGCCTGCCAGCACCATCAGGACCGCACTGTCCGTCGAGGTCAAGGCGACTGCAGCACTTTCGTTCTACGCGTCCAGTTTCTTTCAGGCCTCTGCTGGCGACATTTGCGCTATATCTCAGCATGCCACATATTGCTGCATTAGACAGATCACTGAAGTCCTGTACGCACGTAGGATGGGCTTTATCAGCCTCCCTATGACCACAGAGGTTCAGACTGAGAGGGCTGTAGGATTCTGTAAAGTCCTGACCCTGCAGTACAGACTTACACGAGGCACATGCTGAAGTCAAGGTCACTCTGGACCTGCACCTTTATTTCACAGCTCTCGAGTGCCACACTTGCCTGAGACCTGCCTTTATATATCTGTGTGGAACAGGTACGCAGTGTCTCCTGCAAGTGCACCCCTGGTGGTAAAGTATGCTTGTGGTTACAGGTCATATCTAGTTACAGTCATGTATAGCATGGTAAGATACAGTTATATACAGTAGTGTGAGATACATGACATCACCCTCCCCCAAGGTCTTATTGTCTTTATAGATTCAGTCTCTCAGGTGGACTACGCTCTCGCGTGGAGCGTCTTGGTTGTGGTTCAGTTGTTTGCCTTGGTGCCTGTGTTTCTTTCGGTGTGATTGCTGGTATCTCGCCTGGGCTGTCTGTTTCGTTCAGTGTGATTGCTGGTATCTCGCCTGGGCTGTCTGTTGAGACTGCCCTTTCCTCAGGTTGTTCCCTCTGTCTGTCCACCAAGTGTGGTGTGAGTTCCACATTGTAGTCTGCCTCTGGTTCTGCAGTGTTGTTGGTGAATCTACTTTTTACTTGGTCTACATGCCTCCAGCAGGTTTGGCCATTGTCCATTTGTACGACCAGTAGCCTGTTTCCTTCCTTGCCTGTTACTGTCCCTGCAAGCCATTTGGGACCCCTGCCATAGTTTAGCACAAACACTTTGTCCCCTATTTCATTCCACCACCCCCTCGAATTTCGGTCATGATACTCATGGAGCTTCCGGCGCTTTGCCTCAACAATTTCATGCATGTCTGGGAGGATTAACGAGAGCCTCGTCTTTAAGGTTCGTTTCATCAATAGTTGCGCGGGAGGAACCCCAGTCAACGAATGTGGACGAGATCTGTATGCCAGTGAGGATGTTGCACTTTATCAAGGAGGCTTTGAGGGTGTCCTTGAAACGTTTCCTCTGCCCACCTGGGGCTCGCTTGTCGTGTAGGAGTTCCGAGTAGAGCGCTTGCTTTGGGAAGCATACAGACATATACACAGACAGACAGATACACACACACTCAGATATACATGCGCACAGACACACAGGCATATACACACATAGACATACACACTCAGATATACACACACACAGACATATTCACACACCAATACAGTTATACACACACACACACATGCACACAGACACACACACATATACAGATATACACACAGACATATACATACACAGACAGATACACACACACTCAGATATACACACACAAACACACATACATATACACATATATACATACACAAATACACATACACGCACACACTTAAGTATGCAATACAGAGATCGATAGATTTTTGGATATTAATGGGATCAAGGTATATGGGGATAGTGCAAGAAAGTGGAGTTGAGGTTGATGATCAGCCATGATCTTATTGAATGGCGGAGCAGGCTCAAGGGGCCGAATGGCCTATTTCTGCTCCTAATTCTTACACACACACACACAGACAAAGATACACACACACAGTTATACACACACATAAACGCACACATACACAGATATACACACTCACGCGCGCACACATACACACACATAACAATAACAACAAATTGTATTTATATAGCGCCTTTAACCTAGTGAAGCTCCCCAAGGCGCTTCACAGGAGCATTAAGCGATAAAAAATTTGACACCAAACTGCATAAGTAGAAATTAGGGCAGGTGACCAAAAGCTTGGTCAAAGAGGTAGGTTTTAAGGATCGTATTGAAGAAGGAAAGAGAGGTAGAGAGGCGGAAAGGTTTAGGCAGGGAGTTCCAGAGCTTGGGGCCTAGGCAGCAGAAGGCACGGCCACCAATGGTTGAGCGATTATAATCAGGTATATTCAGGAGGGCAGAATTAGAGGAGCGCAGACATCTCGTGTGGTTGTGGGACTGGAGGAGTTAGGGAGGGGCGAGGCCATGGAGGGATTTGAAAAGAAGGATGAGAATTTTTAAATCAAGGCGTTGCTTAACCGGAAGCCAATGTAGGTCAGCGAGCACAGGGGTGATGGGTGAGCGGGACTTGGTGCGAGTTAGGACACCGGCAGCCGAGTTTTGGATCACCTCAAGTTTACGAAGGATAGAATGTGGGAGGCCAGCTAGGAGTGCGTTGGAATAGTCAAGTCATACACAAACAGATATACACACACACTCAGCTATACACACACACGCATACAAGAGGTAACAAAGGATAAGGGTTTCAGCAGCAGATGAGCTGAGGCAGGGGCAGAGATGGGCGATGTTATGGAGGTGGAATTAGGGGTTCTTAGTTATGCTGCGGATATGTGGTCGAAAGCTCATTTCAGGGTCAAATATGATACTAAGATTGCGAACAGTCTGGTTCAGCCTTAGACAGGAGTTTGGGAGAGGGCTGGAGTCAGTGGCTAGGGAACGGAGATTGTGGCAGGGACTGAAAACAATGGCTTCAGTCTTCCCAATATTTAATTGGAGAAAATTTCTGCTCATCCAGAACTGGATTTCGGACAAGCAGTCTGACAATTTAGAGACTGTGGAGGGGTCAAGCGAATTGGTAGTGGGGTAGAGCTGGGTGTCGTCAGTATACATGGGAAACTGACGCTGTGTTTCTGGGTGATGTCGCCAAGGGACAGCATGTAGATGAGAAATAGGAGGGGGCCAAGGATAGATCCTTGGGGGACACCAGAGGTAACGATGCGAGGGCGGGAAGAGAAGCCGTTGCAGGTGATTCTCTGGCTATGGTTAGATGGTAAGAATGGAACCAGGTGAGTGCAGTCCTACCCAGCTGGACGACAGTGGGGAGGCATTGGAGAAGGATGGAGTGGTCAACCGTGTCAAAGACTGCAGACAAGTCAAGAAGGACGAGGAGGGATAGTTTGCCTTTGTCACAGTCACAAAGAATGTCATGGAATTGCGGGAAAGATGGGCATGGATATGGAAGGTGACAACACATTCAAGTACTTTGGAGAGGAAAGGGAGGTTGGAGATGTGGCGGTAGTTTGCAAGGTAAGGTGTCATGTATTCAACCAGCATTGTAACCCATGTATAATCTGACCTAAGTTGTACACTGTGAGAACACTGACCACTAGGTGGTGAACTTGTGGGAGACACTCCTAACCTAGACCTTCAGATATAAAAGGGGAAGCTCCACCCACTTCCATCACTTGAGTGCTAAGGAATAAAGGACAGGTCACAGACTGACCTTCTCTCAAGCATGGGCCTCGTGTGCATTTATACTGTACAGTAAGGACGTATCATGAGGGATCGAGGGTTGTTTTTTGGAGGAGAGGGGTGAAGACGTCAGATTTGAGGGAGAGGGGGAAGTACCTGAGGAGAAAGAACCGTTAACAATGTCAGCTAACATGGGAGCCAGAAAAGGAAGTTGGATGGGAATAGGGTCAAGGGAGCAGGAAGTGGGTCTCATGGGCAGGATGCGTTTGGAGAGGTTATGAGGGGAGATTGGAGAGAAACTGGAGAAAGATGCGAGTTCAGGGCTAGGGCAGGGGGCTTCCTTAGAGGAAGTTTGGCCCGGTGGGCTGGGGGAAGGAAGGCAGAGGCAGCCGAACAGATGGTCTCAATCTTAGAGACAAGGAAGTCCATGAGCTCCTCACACTTATTGTCGGAGGTGAGGGTGGAGACGGGGAGAGGGGTTTAAAAAGATGGTTAGCAGTGGAGGATAGAAGTCGGGGTTTATCTTTACATTCCAAAATGATTCTGGAATAATGAGCGATTTTGGCAGACGAGAGCAGGACCTGATAGTGCATACACACACACACACACACACACACACACACACACACACACACAGATACACATATACACACACACACACATACACACACACACATACACATATACACACACACACACAGATACACATATACACACACACACACACAGATACACATACACACACACACACACACACACAGGTACACACGCACAGATACACACATACACACACACACAGACACATATACACACACACAGGTACACATACACACACACACACACAGATACACATATATACACACACAGGTACACACGCACAGATACACATATACACACACACACACAGATACACACATACACACACACACACACACACACAGATACACATATACACACACACACACACACACACACAAACACAGATTCACATATATACACACACACACCACACACAGGTACACATGCGCACACACACACAGATACACACATACACATACACACACACACACATGTACACATGCACACGTACACACACACACACAGATACATATATACACAGACACACACACACACACACACACACACACACACACACACACAGGTACACATGTACACACACACAGACACACACACACACACACACACACAGAGGTACACACCAGGTCTGGCCTATTAGCAGCTGACCTCACAGAGGAATGCGCCACAAAATACTGACTGTTGGTACGCATGGCTGAAGAAGAAACCTTACTGGTGGGCCTGGTCAATTTTGATTGACAACCCAGAGCAGTAAGTCTGAGGCAAATGCAGTAGGCGTGGGGCAGATAGGCAAAGAAATCAGCTGGGAGCCAGTTACAATGGGTCCTGCCTTTCTTTGAGAATTTTTGTGGCCTCTGTTTGGGGCACAGTTTCCTCCCCTCCCAAACAAAGCCATGGACACAGGGGTGAGAGGGCAGGGCTGGGGCAGTGATTCCCTGTACTAGTAGTTCCTACAACCCCCGCTCTCTCAGAGGCTTTGGTGGATCTTTGGAGGTCAGCATAGCAAGAAGAGAAAGGTGCCGGCCTCAGAGATGGCGGACTTGGTGTCCACATTGGGGGTCACAGCCTGGACCCCTGAAGGACATAAAGTGGCTGCCTTAGTGAGGGATCTGCTGCTGGTATTTCTGTGGACCGGTGGCCCGATATTCCCCACCCATCCCAGGACGGCCATCAGCACAGCATTTGTCAGCCTCCTGGAGCAGACAGGCACCTGAGATGCACCACTATTGGTGCCCCATGAGTGCCCGGCAGACCCATGCAAATTAGGTGCACACCCCCTGACTTTGCATTCACAATGAGGTCAGTGCTGGAGGCCACCAATGGGTGTAATCCCACTGTGAGTGCCGGAACCACGACCCGTGCAAGTTCAGATCCGTCTCTCTCTCTCTCTCTTCCCCTTCCTTTATCAATCTCTCGGTTTCTCACCCTCCTCTCTCTTAATCTCTCTTTATCAATCTTTCTCTCTCTTAATCTCTCTTTGTCAATCAATCTCTCTCTTTATCAATCTGTCTCTCTTTCCCCTCTCTCTCCATTTCCCGCTCTCAATCTCTCTCCCCTCTAGAAGAAAGACGTGCATTTCTATAGCGCCTTTCACAGCCTCAGAACACCCCAAAGTGCTTTACAGCCAATGAAATACTTTTGACGTGTAGTCACTGTCCTGCGGGCCTAGCCTCAGGACATGGCTGATCTCCTTCTCCATTATAGGAGTGCAGCTGACAATAGGTGTCCCATTCTCCTTCCATAGTGTGTGACCAACCTCTAGAACTGATGATATTGTAGACCCATAAACATGTTATAATAGGTAGTATAAAGTTGCCTTATAATAGCTAGTGCAAAGGTATCTAAACATCAACACACAGACTAAAACTAGTAAAGAACATATATAAGAACATAAGAAATAGGAGCAGGAGTAGGCCATTTTGCCCCTTGAGCCTGCTCCGCCATTCAATAAGATCATGGTTGACAAACAGCTTCACAAAAACTGACAACTCAAAAACAGCCTTGAATATAAGCTTATGAAATGTCATTACACTGAAGGTGCAGTGGAGCACAGGCTTCCCATAAAGTCAGCGCTGGTTATATCCAACATTCCAGCTCTTGTACAGCAGGACGGGACCATCAGAGGGAGCAGCATGCGGTGGCCGGGCCCGGAAATCGACGTGGTCCCGGACTGCAAGACCATCAGCAGGCCGGGGCCACTGCAGGGAGCAGCGCGTGTTGCTGCAGGAGGTTGACCGCTGTGAAGCCAGGTCACTGATTGCAGTGCGGGCAGGCACAGCTGGAGGGGCGAAGGAGTGGCAAGAGTTTGTAGAGGGAAGTGATCGGGGCCCAGGAGAGGCGTGAATCTGGGGCCCAGAAGAGGCGAGGGCCGAGGGGCAGCACGGGCCAGCCCACACTGCGATATGTTTGCGCACTAGGTCCGTGCAGCAGAGCTGGTCTCCAGTTAGTCTTGGTTAATCCTTGCCACTGGACCAAGACCTAGCTCTGTCAAGCCCACGTGGTGGCTGGTGTGCAACGGTCACCACACATTAAAAAAATCCACGCACAGGCATCTTCCATCCTTCAGGATGTAGTTCGGGATCTGAAATATTAGGTCCTTCATTGAAACACCTGTGAACTCATCCTTTTTTGAACATAATATAAGAACATAAGAATTAGGAACAGGAGTAGGCCATCTAGCACCTCGAGCCTGCTCCGCCATTCAATAAGATCATGGCTGATCTGGCCGTGGACTCAGCTCCACTTACCCGCCTGCTCTCCATAACCCTTAATTCCCTTATTGGTTAAAAATCTATCTATCTGTGACTTGAATACATTCAATGAGCTAGCCTCAACTGCTTCCTTGGGCAGAGAATTCCACAGATTCACAACAATCTGGGAGAAGAAATTCCTTCTCAACTCGGTTTTAAATTGGCTCCCCTGTATTTTGAGGTTGTGCCCCCAAGTTCTAGTCTCCCCGACCATCGGAAACAATCTCTCGGCCTCTATCTTGTCTATCCCTTTCATTATTTTAAATGTTTCTATAAGATCACCCCTCATCCTTTTGAACTCCAATGAGTAAAGACCCAGTCTACTCAATCTATCATCATAAGGTAACCCCCTCATCTCCGGAATCAGCCTAGTGAATCGTCTCTGTACCTCCTCCAAAGCTAGTATATCCTTCCTTAAGTAAGGTGACCAAAACTGCACGCAGTACTCCAGGTGCGGCCTCACCAAAACCCTATACAGTTGCAGAAGGACATCCCTCCTTTTGTACTCCATCCCTCTCGCAATGAAGGCCAACATTCCATTCGCCTTCCTGATTACCTGCTGCACCTGCAAACTAACCTTTTGGGATTCATGCACAAGGACCCCCAGGTCCCTCTGCACCGCAGCATGTTGTAATTTCTCCCCATTCAAATAACATTCCCTTTTACTGTTTTTTTTCCCACGGTGGATGACCTCACACTTTCCGACATTGTATTCCATCTGCCAAACCTTAGCCCATTCACTTAACCTATCTAAATCTCTTTGCAGCTTCTCTGTGTCCTCTACACAACCCGCTTTCCCACTAATTTTTGTGTCATCTGCAAATTTTGTTACACTACACTCTGTCCCCTCTTCCAGGTCATCTATGTATATTGTAAACAGTTGTGGTCCCAGCACCGATCCCTGTGGCACACCGATTTCCAACCCGAAAAGGACCCATTTATCCCGACTCTCTGCTTTCTGTTAGCCAGCCAATTCTCTATCCATGCTAATACATTTCCTCTGACTCCGCGTATCTTTATCTTCTGCAGTAACATTTTGTGTGGCACCTTATCGAATGCCTTTTGGAAATCTAAATACACCACATCCATTAGTACACCTCTATCCACTATGCTCGTTATATCCTCAAAGAATTTCAGTAAATTAGTTAAACATGATTTCCCCTTCATGAATCCATTATGCGTCTGCTTGATTGCACTATTCCTATCGAGATGTCCCGCTATTTCTTCCTTAATGATAGTTTCAAGCATTTTCCCCACTACAGATGTTAAACTAACCGGCCTATAGTTATCTGCCTTTTGTCTGCCGCCTTTTTTAAACAGAGGCGTTACATTAGCTGCTTTCCAATCCGCTGGTACCTCACCAGAGTCCAGAGAATTTTGGTAGATTATAACGAATGCATCTGCTATAACTTCCGCCATCTCTTTTAATACCCTGGGATGCATTTCATCAGGACCAGGGGACTTGTCTACCTTGAGTCCCATTAGCCTGTCCAGCACTACCCCTCTAGTGATAGTGATTGTCTCAAGGTCCTCCCTTCCCACATTCCTGTTATCAGCAATTTCTGGTATGGTTTCTGTGTCTTCCACTGTGAAGACCGAAGCAAAATAATTGTTTAAGGTCCCAGCCATTTCCACATTTCCCATTATTAAATCCCCCTTCTCATCTTCTAAGGGACCAACATTTACTTTAGTCACTCTTTTCCATTTTATATATCTGTAAAAGCTTTTACTATCCGTTTTTATGTTTTGCGCAAGTTTACCTTCGTAATCTATCTTTCCTTTCTTTATTGCCTTCTTAGTCATTCTTTGCTGTCGTTTAAAATTTTCCCAATCTTCTATTTTCCCACTAACCTTGACCACCTTATACGCATTGGTTTTTAATTTGATACTCTCCTTTATTTCCTTGGTTATCCATGGCTGGTTATCTCTTCTCTAACCACCCTTCTTTTTCACTGAAATATATTTTTGTTGAGCACTATGAAAGAGCTCCTTAAAAGTCCTCCACTGTTCCTCAATTGTGCCACCGTTTAGTCTGTGTTCCCAGTTTACTTTAGCCAACTCTGCCCTCATCCCACTGCAGTCCCCTTTGTTTCAGCATAGTATGCTCGTTTGAGACACTACTTCCTTACCCTCAATCTGTATTACAAATTCAACCATACTGTGATCACTCATTCCGAGAGGATCTTTTACTTGGAGATCGTTTATTATTCCTGTCTCATTACATAGGACCAGATCTAAGATAGCATGCTCCCTTGTAGGTTCTGTAACATACTGTTCTAAGAAACAATCCCGTATGCATTCTATGAATTCCTCCTCAAGGCTACCCCGTGCGATTTGAGTTGACCAATCGATATGTAGGTTAAAATTCCCCATGATTACTGCCGTTCCTTTTTCACATGCCTCTATTATTTCCTTGATTATTGTCCGCCCCACCGTGAAGTTATTATTTGGGGGCCTATAAACTACGCCCACCAGTGACTTTTTCCCCTTACTATCTCTAATCTCCACCCACAATGATTCAACATTTTGTTCATTAGAGCCAATGTCGTCTCTCACAACTGCCCTGATATCATCCTTTATTAACAGAGCTACCCCACTTCCTTTCCCTTCTTGTCTGTCTTTCCGAATCGTCAGATACCCCTGTATGTTTAATTCCCAGTCTTGGCCACCCTGCAACCACGTTTCTGTAATGGCCACCAAATCATACCCATTTGTAATGATTTGTGCCGTCAATTCATTTACTTTATTTTGAATGCTGCGTGCGTTAAGGTAGAGTGTTTTAATACTCGTTTTTAAACCATGATTTTTAGTTTTGACTCCTCCTGCAGCCCCTTTACATTCAGTGGCCCTTTTTGTTTTTTGCCTTGGGTTTCTCTGCCCTCCACTTTTCCTCATCTCCTTTCTGTCTTTTGCTTTTGTCTCCTTTTTGTTTCCCTCTGTCTCCCTGCATTGGTTCCCATCCCCCTGCCATATTAGTTTAACTCCTCCCCAACAGCACTAGCAAACACTCCCCCTAGGACATTGGTTCCAGTCCTGCCTAGGTGCAGACCATCCGGTTTGTACTGGTCCCACCTCCCCCAGAACCGGTTCCAAAGCCCAAGGAATTTGAATCCCTCCCTGCTGCACCACTGCTCAAGCCATGTATTCATCTGAGCTATCCTGCGATTCCTACTCTGACTAGCACATGGCACTGGTAGCAATCCTGAGATTACTACTTTTGAGGTCCTACGTTTTAATTTAGCTCCTTGCTCCTTAACTTCGTCTCGTAGGACCTCATCCCTTTTTTTTACCTATATCGTTGGTACCAATGTGCACCACGATAACTGGCTGTTCACCCTCCCTTTTCAGAATGTCCTGCACCCGCTCCGAGACATCCTTGACCCTTGCACCAGGGAGGCAACATACCATCCTGGAGTCTCGGTTGCTGCTGCAGAAACGCCTATCTATTCCCCTTATAATCGAATCCCCTATCACTTTTGCTCTCCCACGCTTTTTCCTGCCCTCCTGTGCAGCAGAGCCAGCCACGGTGCCATGAACTTGGCTGCTGCTGCCCTCCCCTGATGGAGTCATCTCCCTCAACAGCACTCAAAACGGCGTATCTGTTTTGCAGGGAGATGACCGCAGGGGACCCCTGCACTACCTTCCTTGCACTGCTCTTCCTGCTGGTCTTCCATTCCCTATCTGGCTGTGGACCCTTCACCTGCGGTAAGACCAACTCGCTACACGTGCTATTCACTTCATTCTCAGCATCGTGGATGCTCCAGAATGAATCCACCCTCAGCTCCAATTCCAATTTGGTGTGGAAGCAAGTCATCCTCACTTCAAGGGACCGCCTATGACGATGATGTACAGCGTAAGGTTGTGGCAACCATTGCAGGGGCTTTCCCATTCCTCTTATGGAGACATTGTGGGTTATTTTGGATATGTGTTGTTAAATTGCTGAAATAATGTTTACATAGTGCTCTTCCTCACCCAGTTCAAAGAAGCTTTATGTTTCACAATAAATATACCGAGGGAGCGCTGCACTGTCGGAGGTGTCATCTTTCAGATGAGACGTTAAAACGAGGCCTCGTCTTCCTTCTTAGGAGAATGTAAAAGATCCCACGGCACGATTTCAAAGAGGAGCACTTCCCGGTGGCCAATATCTATCCCTCAACCAACGTCACTAAAAAACAAATTATCTGGTCATTATCACATTGCTTTTTGTGGGAGCTTGCTGTGCACAAATTGGGCTGCTGCGTTTCCTAGATTACAACAGTGACTACACTTCATATAGAACTTCATAGGCTGCAAAGCTTTATTGGAAGTCCTGAGGATGTGAAAGCCGCTATATAAATGCAAGTTCTTCCTTTTGTTTTAATGTTTACATGGTTGTCATGGCGCACTTCATCCTCCAGTTCCCACAGGCTTCGCTCTTCTCCCTTCGCGATCCCTCAGAGCAATCTCACTGATACCAGTGTCTGGTTCACTCGAACAGCAACATGGGAGTTTTCCCAATGTATTGACCAGCCTTTATCCTGCAACCAACACTATCGAATCAAACATCTGCTCATTTATCTCAGGTGTGGGACCTTGCTGTGCACAGTTTGACTGCAACGTTTGCCCACAAAACAATAGCGACTACATTTCAAAAGTATGCAATTGGCTGTGAAGTAATGTGGCAACATCTGAGGACGTATATAAATATGTGGCCCCCGGCCTGCGAGGACCATCGGAGCAGACCGGGGAGTGGAAGGAGCAGCGTGGTGACGTACCACTCCAGGGAGCAGCACGTGCTGGAGCAGGAGAGCAACGGCAGCGAAGAGGGACATCACCAAGATCCAGGTCGCTGATTGGAGCGTGGGCAGGTACTGCAGGAACGGCGAGGTCGGGGCGAAGGAGCAGCGAGAGTTTGTAGAGGGATGTGATCGGGGCCCAGGAGAGGCGTGAGTTCGGGGCCCAGAAGAGGCGAGGGCCCAGGGGCAGCACGGACCAGCCCACACTGCGATATGTGTGCGCACTGGGTCCGTGCAGCAGAGCAGGTCTCCAGTCGTCCTGGTTAATCCTTGCCACTTGACCAAGACCTAGCTCTGTCAAGCCCATGTGGTGGCTGGTGTGCAACGGTCACCACACGTTAAAAAAAATCCACGCACAGGCATCTTCCACCCTTCAGGATTTAGTTCAGGATCTAGAACATTAGGTCCTTCATTGAAACACCTGTGAACTGTTTGACGTAGAAGCAAGTCATCCTCGACTCGAGGGACTGTTTATGATGATGATGATGATGTTCTTCCTTTCAATGTGATTTTAAATTAGCATGGTAGTTAGTTGGAGCACAAAGAACACATTACTTAAAAATGCTTGCTAAAAACAGAAAATGCTGGAAATACTCAGCAGGTCGGGCAGCAGCTGTGGGAGAGGAACAGAGTTAATGGGCTGGATTTTGGGCTTTTGCGATTTCGGGGCGTTAATGGCGGCAGGGCGTTAAAGATAACAGCTACAAATAGTTAGCGCCTTTGACTGTAAGTTTCGGCAAAAATGTAAGTTGGAGGAACATTGGCATTAACTCAGGCGTTGCCCAATGGAATTTGAGTGCCCGAGCCGAAACTTGCGGCGGTGAAGGAGGCGGCCATTTTGTACATGCCCAGTAAAAAGAAAATGCTAATTCAGGGCGCGACAAATTCCTGCGTGCATGCGCACCTGAACCGCCCCACTGCAGCAACTTCTGCAGAGATGGAGGAGCAGGAGGGAAGGCAGCGTGTCAGGCCCTTCTCTAATGAGGCCAGTGAGACCTTACTCCACACAATGGAGAGGCGGAGGTCCTCAATCCTTCTTGCTGGGGGAGCCAGACCGCTGTCACCAATATTCAAAAGGATGTGGAGGGAGATTGCACAGCAGGTCTCTGCTGTAGACACTGTACCCAGAACTGGGACACAATGCAGGAAAATGTTCAACGGCCTTACCAGAGTCATCAGGGTGAGTCCTATTCACATTTATGTATGCCTCCTATCCTTCTAACATGAATCTCAAACACTATGTGAAGTCTTTCATGCATATGATCCCTCTCAAAAGTCTGGCAGTCTGTGGGTGGTTTTCACAATGCGTAAGAAAGATGAAGGATGACTTCTCTACCCATTGCCGCCTAATGATCGATGCACATAAGCGCAATCATTTAGATCCTTCCTCGCAATACACTCCACTGCTGCCAAAGGTGTCATAAAGATCACCTGCATCCCCTATATTACATCCCTCTCACCTCCTAATAATCGCTCACAAAGCTCATGCAACATCCACACATTGAACGGAAGTCAATAGAACATCCACAGTCTCACCTATTGTAGTATGGTTGGCATACGTGGCACAACAGGAGAGGAACCCTTTTTGAAACCTTCCTATTTTTTGCTTTGCATTCGAAGCACTCTCACAACAGGAGGAAGTAGCTGCGTACTGGCTATTACAGCTAACTGATGTCGAGGAACGGACATCTGCCCTCACCGGAGTACCAGCTCGGGCGGTTGCCGGGGGTGATGATGAGCCCCCTTTGAGTAGTGAGGGTATGTAAATGGATAGGGCGACTGAAGAGACTGCATTGAGACGTATAATGAAGTGGTGGCGGGCCTTCAAATGAACATGTGCAACTCCTGTCACCCTGCCCCCTCCCCTGCTGCTAACCACACACATGTGTGTTTTTGAGCTTGCAGAGGAACAGCCACAATCGCGCCAGCCCTCCCAGGACGCCGCCACCTCTGGCCATGGCGGAGATGATAAGGCTGGTGAGGAAACTTAGATGGCTGAGCCACCAAGCCCACCAGTTGCCCTGACTCAAGAGACCACATCTGGCAACTAAGACAATTCTGCGGGGTTTGAGTCTTGGGAGGCTCCTGGCCCCAATCGCCGACAGCAATGCAGTGCAAGAGGGGAATCCCAGAGGCCAGCTCCCCGGAGGTTGAGTCGGCAAAGTCGGTCTGCTCAACGCCAGGCAGACATGGAACTGGACTGAGCGGAAATGTCCAGGGAAATCACAGTAATGCACCTAGAGCTCATAGCTGCATTGGGTCAGATCCCAGAGAGCATCAACAAGCTTTCTGCGACTGTTGCAGAGGCAGCATCATGGATTGTCGGTGCAACTCAGGGCTCCAGCGAGTCCATCATTGTCCACTCACAGAGGCAGGTAGCCTCCAGTAGCGACAGTGGAGTTTCAGAGTGTGTGGTGCATGCCCTTGATAACGCCGTGGCTTTCGGCGCATCGCAGGCACAAGCAATGCTGTAGCTTGATGATGTGATGCGGTCGATGACTGCTGCCATCCTCTTTGCGTTCCCCACTGTCCAATGGGGAAGAGACTGTGCCGAAGCAGACCAGCAACTGGTGGAGACACAGCATGCTCTGGATGCTGAGGCTCAGCCCTGTCGGAGTGTCAGTGGCTCCCAGGAAATGGAAGATGCTGTCCTTCCTCAGGATGACAGTATTCCGGCTCCCACCACTGACTCTCCAACCAGGCACCCGACACGGTACACACCCGAGCCACCCCAGTGACTGCTTCCGCCGATGATGAGGCGCAGCAGTCCGCAGCTGGGCCTTCCAGGCCAAGAGCTGGTCCAGGGCGTCCTCAGTCCACTGTCTGCCCCTCTCCCCCCCCCCCCCCCCCGCCACCCCCCAACACAGTAGCCCTCTAGCAGCCTTGCTGCAGTCACTGAGGCCTCCTTGAGGAGGGGCAGCAGGTGTGGGAGGAGGATGAAGAGAAGGGGGGTGGGGGGGAGTATGGCTAAGAGCCATTAAGGGGTGGCACAAGGTTGTGCTGATGCATTTCTGTTGAATGAATAAAAGTGTAAATAGTTGTATGTGAACAAATGACTTCTTTTGGATTGACTTGCTGCAGGAAGCAGCTGTGTGTTTAGTTAGGTTTTGTTTCATCATGTATCATTTGGGGTTGTTGGGGGGGTGTGGCATTGTTTATTATTAATCTTTATAAAAATGTATCTTAGACCTTTGACATTGATGTCTTGTGTCTCATTGCAGAATTCAGTGTAGATGAGCCATCATGGTGGCACAGAGTCATGAGTCAAAGCTGCAACCCCACCTTCCCCATTCAAGCAAACTGGTCAATGATGAGCTGGCGACGTAAGGCTCTTGCTGCGGCTGCATCTCCACGCTGCCTGCCCTGTGCGGATGTGGTGGCTCCGCAATGGGTTCCTCGCCAGGCCTGTCTTCCTCATCCTCCTCCTCCTGATGTGCACACCACAATGAATTCAGAGACCTGTTGAGGGGAGTATTGAAGGCAGCCTCCAGAGCGGTCCAGGCAGCGTAAGCGCTGCTTGAACACTCCAATTATCTGTTTGATGATGTTGCGGGTGACTGCATGGCTCTCATTGTAGCGCTGCTCGGCTTCTGTGGTGTGGTTGCAGAGGGGGGTCATGAGCCAGGTTGCTAGGTCGTATCCTTTGTCCCTGATCAACCAGCCGTGTCCTTGCCTTTGTCACTGAAACATTCATGAGACAATGCTCTCATGCAAGATGAAAGCATCATGTGCTCCCTCGATAGCGGGCATTCACTATGAGGAGTCGCTGCGTGTGGTCGCAGATTAGGGAGTGGTATCCCTTTCGATTTCTGAATACCTCTGCATTGTGTAATGGAGCTTACAAGGCGACGTGTGTGCAATGGCTCCTTGAACTTTCGGGAAGCCTGAAAAAGGTCCGAACCCTATAGCCCTCTCATTTTGGCTGTCCCTGGTCATTGGGAACTTTATGAAGTCTATTCTGCGGATGTACAGTGCCCTTGTAACCTGGCAAATGCAGCAATGTGCTGTGTGTTGAGAGATGCTGCATATATCCCCTGCTGCTGCCTGGAAGGAGCTGGAGGTATAGAAGGCCATCACCACAGTCACCTTCACTGCGATGGGCAGCGCAGTCCTGTTGGCACTGGAAGGCTGTAGGTCTACCTGTAGGAGATGGCATATCTCCGTCTGCACTTCCTTTCGGAAGCACAGCCTTCTAACGCACTGCGTCACAGAGAGCTGGAGGTATGAGCGATGTTCCCTGTAAACCCGTGGGGGGGTAAGGCCTCCTCCCATACGTCTGCGACCTCTTCGAATCCGTGGTCCGACATGGCCGATAACGCTTCTTCCAGCTTGAAGCCATCTGCCAATAGCAACCAGCATGATACGCTGGCAAATTAGTATTGCCTCCATTAAAATTTCTCACTGGCCTTGTAAGCAAAGTGTCATGGCCGATAAATGTGCCGTTTGCAACTTTCAGCCTCACGCAGCGTGCTGCGCTTAACCGTACCAGTCACTGATAACTGCGATATCAGATCTCCAATCTCCGTTTAAAGCAACCAATCAGCACCTGCTCCACTCTAAGACTGCCTGGTTTTTGGGGTGTTTTCTGGGGCTGGTGTTTCGGGTCTTAGATGAGGCGTTAGGGCCAAAAGTTCCATCCGGGGTGCTAGCGCAGCATTGCACAACGATTGACGTCATCATCACGCTAAAATTGGATGGCGTGGTGGCAAGTTTTTGCACCGGTGCAAACCAGTAGCCAAAACTACCGGTCGGGCGGTGAATCCTGGACACCCGGCATTACGCCCAGAAACAGTTTTTAACGCCCTACCGGGGCGCTAACCGAGGCGCAAATGAGCTGAAAATCCAGCCCAACGTTTCAGGCCAAAGACCTTTCATCAGGCATTCCGACAAAAGCTCATTGATTTGAACCTTAACTCCATTTCTCTCTCCACAGATGCTGCCTGACCTGCTGAGTATTTCCAGCATTTTCTGTTTTAATTTCAAATTTCCAGCATCGCAGTATTTTGCTTTTGACTTAAAATTGTTGATTCGGCAAAGGGTTAACAATGACGTCCCTGGGACCGAATGAGGTGTTAAGTCTAAGGTGGCCGACATGGAGTGTGTGGCAACTCCAGAGCTTTCTTCAGCACGCGCCCCCCCACCCCCCCCCACCTCCCCGAGACAAGAGAACCAAAGCCTCGTTTGGGGTCTCTCTGGGCTGCTATTGAGAGTTTGAACAGCAATCTCCAAGAGACTTTCTTGCCTGTCTGGTGGACTGGCTTGAGAGAGAGAGCCAACACAAAGTGTTTCACTGCCCTGATGGGTGCCTAGAGGTCTGCTCCCAAGCAGTTCAATGGACATGCTGAAGGGGTACTTTTCGTGTCAGTCCAATTAACCGTACTTATCTCTGGGCTGTTGGTGAGAGGCAGTTCTGAGGTGACAGCTCAGACCCGACAGAGTCCTGTAACATTACATCAGAGATACTGAGCTAAGATAGGCATGTGGAATTCGTCATAAGCTTTCTCAAGAAACAGACAAAGTTAGCTCAGTTTATCTGGTGTGATGTTATAGGATTCTGTCAGTTCTGAGCTATCACCTCAAAACATGCTCTCACCATCATCATCATCATAGGCAGTCCCTTGAAATCGAGGAAGACTTGCTTCCACTCTTAAAAATGAGTTCTTAGGTGACTGATCAGTCCAATACGAGAACCACAGTCCCTGTCACAGGTGGGACAGATAGTCGTTGAGGGAAAGGGAGGGTGGGACAAGTTTGCCACATGCTCTTTCCGCTGCCTGCGCTTGATTTCTGCATGCTCTCGGCAATGAGACTCGAGGAGCTCAGCGCCCTCCCGGATGCACTTCCTCCACTTAGGGCAACCTTTGGCCAGGGACTCCCAGGTGTCAGTGGGAATGTTGCACTTTTTCAGGGAGGCTTTGAGGGTGTCCTTGTAACGTTTCCTCTGCCCACCTTTGGCTCATTTGCCGTGAAGGAGTTCCGTGTAGAGTGCTTGCTTTGGGAGTCTCGTGTCTGGCATGCGAATGATGTGGCCTGCCCAGCGAAGCTGGTCGAGTGTGGTCAGTGCTTCAATGTTGGGGATGTTGGCCTGATCGAGGACACTAATGTCCGTGCATCTGTCCTCCCAGGGGATTTGCAGGATCTTGCGGAGGCATCGTTGGTGATATTTCTCCAGCGACTTGCGATGTCTACTGTACATGGTCCATGACTCTGAGCCATACAGGAGGGCGGGTCCTGTAGACCATGAGCTTGGTGGCAGTTTTGAGGGTCTGGTCTTCAAACACTCTTTTCCTCAGGCGGCTGAAGGCTGCACTGGCGCACTGGAAGTGGTGTTGAATCTCGTCGTCAATGTCTGCTCTTGTTGATAAGAGGCTCTCGAGGTATAGGAAATGGTCCACGTTATCCAGGAATGGACAGAATTCCTCATCAGCGCCAAGCCCCGAAACCTCCCACGGGAGCCGGCGGCTCACAACTTGAGCCTCCTTCGGGAAATCCCCTCCGTGCCTTTCAGTTCTGCGCGGAGGGGATTCCTGCACGGGCTGCTCTTGCACACTCTCCACTTTGCCATCCTTGTCTGCCATCCAAACACACCATGGCGCACCATCTTGCTGTCTGGAGGAGGCGGGGATTCCCAATGAAGTGCTCTGTACGTGGGAATTCTCCCTTTATTTATTGGAGACTCGGCCTGGAGGGTGTTGCACGGGGCAGTTCCATGCAATTGGTTTTTAAGTGGGTTCACGAACTCCCAGGCCGCTTGCAATTTCTGCGGTCTGGAAGAGTCCGTGTTCCATGTCTATGTACAGTGTGTCAGGTTGCAGCCCCTATTCCATTATTTGAAGGGGCTGCTCCTCCAAATTTAGCTGCACTTCAGTCCCACGCTCCTGATCTTTGGGCATCCTGTGCGGAGGGGAGTGGGCAGGTCGGAAGGCCTCCATGTGGGACTGCTCTAGCCTGGCCAAGGTGGTCCAGGCAGGGCGATTGAGGGGGTCGTTCAGCCCGACTGCCTGCCTCTCTTCCGTGGTTACATCTGAGCCAGGGTGTCCCTGGAGATGGAGCACGCAGTGTCCACTGGTACGCCTTCCGCGAGAGGTGGCTACCGGAGGGACTGGAGTGCATCATCACCCCCGGCAACCAAATTTTAATTTGATTCGTTCTATGTTCAAAAGTTTAATTTGTTAATTTGTCGGTTCTAGTGCCCCTTTAATAAGGAGGTACTTTATTTTATGTTTTGCACAAAATAGTTGTAGAGCTGTTGAGTTGAGAATGGTTTAGCTGGTCACGTGATGTTCACAAGACTCAATAAAGCCCCAGCCAGTTGGGTTCAAGAGATCCACAATGAGGTTGGTGGATGAACTGGCAATGTGTAGTGTAATTGTTAAACCTTTGCTAATAAACCAACTCGTTCTTAATAGCAATGTGTTGCTATGAATTCTTAAGCAAAGAACCCATGAAGCAATTACATTACACCTGGGTTGATAAAAACAAAGTACCGGAGGGCTGAGGACCACAGGAACTGTCCTCTCCCCCCCTCTCGGAGAATGTTCCCCCCTCGTCTCCCGAAGGGGCAAGCTCTGACACGAGGCGGGGCATTTATAACCCGAGCCATTGGCAGCATTGTTAGGGGCTCTTGACACAGAGCTTTATGTGACTGCGGACTCATGTTGGGAACTCAGAAGCAATAAGTCCTGCGGGCTACAAATTTGGCCTGTTGATTCCCATGCCTGAATTCTCAATTAAAATGCACACAAACCTTACCTCACAAAAATATTTAAAAGTTGCGTTAAAAAAAAAATCAAAAAATTCCACACACAGCTGGAACCTCCAGCCTGTACTGGTTTCTGTGAAGACCCAGGGAACAAACTTTCCTGCTGATAAGATTGGCTTCTGTCTAACTTTATCTGACCTTATCTGACATCTAACTTTATCTGACCTTATCTGTGCCACAAAGTATGGAGGATTAGTGGAGCCTATCCCCATTGCCATCCCCAACCTCTCCCCCTTCCCCCATGGGTCAACCCACATGTTTCCCATGAGCCCTGTTGTAGCTTTGCAAAAGAATTTAAAGCAACATGCCACCCCCACCTCCCCCCAAGTTCTCTCTCGGAGGCGAACTGTAAGGCCCCATATTCACTAGGGGCATAGGAACAGGGGTAGGCCATTCAGCCCCTTGAACCTGCTCCGTCATTAAATTAGATCATGGCTAATCTGTAACTCATCTCCATTTACCCACCTATGCTCCATATCCATTCATATTCGTACCTAACAAAAATCTATCGCTCTCAGGTCTTGAAAGCTCCAATTGTCAGACCAGCATCCACAGCCTTTTGGGGGAGCGATCACTTAAGAAGGAATATGGAACAATAGGGGGAGTTTAAAAAAAATGTGATATTAACAATTTGCCATGTATACAGTGAATATTTTATTGCAAAAACTTGTACTGGAAAGCTGCCTTGCAGCAAAATGAATTGATCAATCGGCTGCCCGATATTGCACTGAGCCGAATAGACCAGAAGAGCCTCGGGACTAATTCCTGTCCGTTGCCGTGGGAGCTGATCTTAAACAGGGTGGGGGGGGTCGATACAATTGGCTAATTTCCCTAGGCTAGGGAGGGCTCCTGAGATCCCTGCTGTAAGCATGTGTGAACTGTGTAAAGTCTGATCTGTGTCCAGTTAGAATCTCCCTGCGATGGAATAGTCGGGCAACCTGTCACCATCTAAGCACCCCACTGGGGAGAGGAAACACTAAAGTTCCAAGTACTCATCATCATCATCATAGGCAGTCCCTCGGAATCGAGGAAGACTTGCTTCCACTCTTAACATGACTTCTTAGGTGGCTGTACAGTCCAATACGAGAACCACAGTCTCTGTCACAGGTGGGACAGATAGTTGTTGAGGGAAAGGGTGGGTGGGCCTGGTATGCGGCACGCTCTTTCCATTGCCTGTGCTTGATTTCTGCATGCTCTCGGCGATAAGACTCAAGGAGCTAAGCGCCCTCCCGGATGCACTTCCTCCACTTAGGGCGGTCTTTGGCCAGGGACTCCCAGGTGTCAGTGGGGATATCGCACTTTATTAGAGAGGCAGGACGACGCCTTCATCTGTGCACATACAGAGGCTGAACTCCAGGATATAGTCGACGTATTTACTGAGGCATACGAAAGCATGGGCCTTATGCTAAAGATCAGTAAGACAAAGGTCCTCCACCAGCCTGTCCTCACCACACAGCACTGCCCTCAGTCATCAAGATCCACGGCACGGCCCTGGACACTGTGGACCACTTCCCTTATCTCGGGAGCCGCCTATCAACAAGAGCAGGCATTGACGAAGCGACCCAACACCGCCTCCAGTGCGCCAGTGCAGCCTTCGGCAACCTGAGGGAAAGAGTGTTTGAAGACCAGGCCCTGAAAACTGTCACCAAGCTCATGGTCTACAGGACTGTAACAATACCAGTCCTCCTGTATGGCTCAGAAACATGGACCATGTACAGCAGTTCCAAGTACTAGGAGGTAATCAAACCCCTTGCTCCTCAGGATTCAAAGGTGCATCTGGTCAATGTTAACTTACTTAGTATCACAGATGAGAAACAGAACATTCTAAACCTGTCACTGGTGACACAGTGTTGCATTGGCTAAGATCATGCGTAACTGACCTGACAGGGGAGTAACCATGACCCCAAAGTGGTTCTCCCTGGATCAGGAAGGTGGTTCTCCTATGCTTTTTGGAAATAGGAGGTGGGTGGGGTGGATTGACCTATCCACCTCCACGGAGGTGTGTGGGGTTGCTGACCCATCCACCTCCATGGCACGAACCTGGTATTGCAGTACTTCCAGGAACGGTGCAGTGGCTCTCGGCCTTTTGGCTAAGAGCATTGGCGCAGAGTGATCCTTGATGTGTGCAAGGTGACCTCTGGCGTTTGTGATTTGACAAAGAATTGGAAAGATCGGCTACGAATAAAAAAAAAAATTGGGGCAGTGCAGTGCAGTCCAGCAAATATCCCAGTTGAGTTCTGCAAGGAATTCCTGCCTGAGGTTTCCTACTGACTATTAGTGACGTCAGTAAATGTCTTACGTCTCAATGCCTCTCCCCAGTGTCCTCATCCAAGTGCCCATTCTTTAGCTTAGATGATGAAGCGGAAATGTTTTTTCTAATGGACTAGCTCTTGCAGCCGGCATTTAAGGTGCTCACTCCAAATTCCTACCAGCCTTATTTTAACTACTTGCCCTCAAAATAACTTTGGCCAGAATGGGGTGCAGTACCTTAAGTGCTGGCACCAAAAGATCATCCATCAGAAACGTTCCCCTTCAGTATCAGCACGTTAGTTCTTTAAAGGCAGAGGTCATGCTTCTTCGATGGCCCAGTTGGCTGAGATATTGAGTGGCTGAGCGATACAGACTAGCAAGGTCGTGGATTCAATCCCCAGTCTGTGTTGAGTTAGCTGATTTAACTGGGGCAGCAGTAATAAAAGAAAAACTTGCATTTATATAGCACCTTTCACAATCTCAGGACGTCCCGAATTACAACCAATTGTAAGGACTGGAAGCATTGAACCCCCAAGGATTTGTTGGACATTATCTGGACATTGCGTTTTCATATTTCTCACTGCAGAAAAGCTGGAAGCCTTTTGTGGGAGAGGCCCAGGTACTTTTCCATGTTGTACTTGCATTCCACACCAGATGGGCGTGGGTGGTCTGGGAAGTTACAATGGCCAGGATAAGGCAACTCATCACAGGTAATGGGCAAAGATGGAGGGTCCATTGTTAAGCAATGTGAACTCGTCAGAGATAGATCAGATTGAACTGGTCAGTGATCAGAGCCATTACCTGGATGAGGTAACCCCGAGAGGCGGGAAACCAGAACAAAAGAAAGCCATTAAATCCCAGACCGGTTGGAAGCGAAGGCCCCATCAACCAGCCATCACTGGAATACACATGGGCCACTCAGACAGAAGCCTTGAAACAAGGAAAACTTTATTGGGCCAAAAAAGGCAAACAGACTGGGGATATAAAAGCATGCCATGTGGACACAGCTCTCTCTCTTGCCTCGCTGCTTCGCCCGACAAGAATCCAACTCTCCGTATTGTGACGGAGAGAAAAAAAACAGAAGAGACACCTTTTCATCAGAAGAAGCAGCGAGTAAGCCAGTGAAATCGATGAGCATTTCTGCACACACATCTTTTTAAGATCACAGCCACGGTGTGAGGGGGTATTGTGCATTCTCCCAACCAAATTCTTAAGAGTTTACAGGGGAGGTGTTTTAGACGTTGGAGTACTTCGTGTCCACACTGTGTATTGTACTGCATTTGTTTGTTTTACACACCAGGGTGTGCGTGGTTTTACTGGGTGCAGGTGTGTTTCAGCTTTAATAAAGCATTGCCGGTACTCAGACCAAGGTATTCGTCCATGACTCATGCATCTGTTCAGTACAGTAATCACTCCCAGGTCTAGAACTAGTGTAACGTGGGGGTGCGTTGAAAACACCTAAGGGAAATCACTTACACAATTAAATACTTTCTGAAGTGTAATCACTCTTGCAATGTATGAAATGTAGCAGCCAATTTGCACACAGGAAAGTCCCACAAACAGCAATGAGATAAATGATCAGATAATATTTTGTTAGTGATGTTTGTTGCGGGATAAATGTTGGCCAGGACACTGAGGAGAACTCCCCTGCTCTACATTGAATAGTGCCATGGGATCCTTTCCGTCCACTTGAGAGGGCAGATGGAGCCTCGGTTTAATGTCTCATTCAAAAGACGGCACCTCTGACAGTGCAGCACTCCCTCAGCACCGCACTGGAGCCTAGATTTGCTCAGGTCTCTGGAGTGGGACGTGAACCTCCAACCTTGAGGTGAGAGTGCTACCACTGAGCCATGGCACTGGGGTTATTCTAGTACTCCTGGGTTAGGGAGCGGATAATCAGCCTGCGTTCTCATTCCTGACCCTGCCTGGAAGTGCACGTGTGTGGACATTGCGCTAGAATAGATGGAATTCAGCAGTGATGTCCCCCACGGTCAAATAGCCAGCCGTCATTCATTGGAACAACACATGAAGACTGGCCAGTTGGGTGGGGTTCGGAAGGGCTCCCAGCACCGGTGGAACCGGACCCCAGCAAGGATTTCTTCAATAGAAGAAGGGAGGAGAGAAAAGTGGCAGAAAGTGACAAAATGATTGTAGTCGCAGACCAATTTGTTTGAAGACAGGCAGAGGACGGATGTGTGTTCCAGTACATCCCTGTGGGATCTTGCATGCTCCAGTGCAGCAACTGAACCCCTGCTACTGAATCACCTCAACATGGGGTTTCTTAAGAAACAAATCATTTTGAATGCTTTTTAAAATATTTCCCTGATGTCTCTCACAGTCAAATTGCTCTTTGAAGAAAAGCAGGAAAATATATTTTTCTTTCTCTTTGTAATTAACAAACTAACAACATTGTGGGAATGTACGTTTGGTTTCTGAGAACTCGTGGGTCGTTAGTGACAGAGACAATAAATCTCTCTGCTGGTTTTTAGTTGGAAGAGAGGCAGCTTCATTGCAAAATTTCGAATGAGAAATTGATACTGAAAGATGTGGTGAATTATTCTCCCTTTCCCAAAATGTCGGAGCGGGGCAGCAAAAGGATTGTGGAGAATGGTTTCCGTCAGTGAAATCAGGAGGGAGTAGACTGTGACAATTGCACATTTCCTCGGGTTCGGGCTGGGCAGCCTCATTGGACATACTGTTCCCACCTAGAACACGTGAGGGAAGGCAGCTGAGGAGAATCCATCAATGCTGCAGTCACTGTAACCTTGGGCCTTTGGAAGAAATAGCTTCTTGTTTCTGCTGTCTAATCACAATCTGGACGAGGCAGCTGTTTGCAGAATCTCTCTCTCTCACTCTGTTGAGTGATTTTAACGGTGTATGAGGTAAGTTTTATGTTCGTGCTTTCAGGTTGCTCAATGGAAGAGCAGATCGGACCACTGGGGCGCAGAGGTCAGCATGCACCAACAGCAGCCCTCACAATTTTCTGCTTGTTAATTCTCAGTCTTGTTTTCAAATCCTTTCATGGCCTCGCCCCACAGCATCTCTGTAACCTCCTCCAGCCCTGTAACCCTCTGAGAGCTCTGCGCTCCTCCAATTCTGGTCTCTTGTGATCCCCCACTTCCTTCGCACCGCCATTGGCAGCTGTGCCTCCAGCTGCCGAGGTCCCTCCCTAATCCTCTCTGCCTTTCTAACCCTCACTCCTCCTTTAAAGCGGTCCTTAAAACCGATCTCTTTGAACGTGCTTTTGGTCACCTGTCCTAATGTCTCCTTCTTTGGCTCGGTGTCAAACTGTGCCTGATCATGCACCTGTGAAGCGCATTGGGACATTTTACTGCGTTAAAGATGCAGTATGAACGCAAGTTGTTATTAATGGCTGACGTGAATCAGGTGAGCTGGTTTCCATGCCTCATCAGCCAATCTACCCTATCACCAGGCCAAGGTCTACCCTAGGAGCGTAAAATCTACCCCGAAAACTCTTTGCGAAAGATGCTCCTCTTTGCGGTATTTTTAGCAAACTGATTAACACATTTGGATGAAGTTCTGCTATTTTAAGAAAGCCATTGAGCTATTTAAAATAAATTAAATAGGGCAATAATTATTTTTAAATGAGTGCTAAGAAATGTCTACCCTTGCGTTGGTCCCCTCCCCAGCCCAAACGATTCCAGTTTCCCTCCCTGTTCTCCATTCACTTTCTTTCCATATTTCATTTGCATGTAAACAAATTCTTCGTTGTTGGGTTTTATTTAATAGTCAGAAGACGGTGAGTGGACTCGCACAATGACTGACCTGCCGACTGCCCCCAACTTCCATCATCCAGTCACATGATGCGCTCAAGGTCAAAAGGCCATGCACATGTGCAGCTGACAGATGCTGGATGAAGCCACACATGGTGAGAGCTATTTATTTTTATGAGGCTGACTTCCCCATGTGGGAAAATGGAATGAAAAAAAAACAGAATAAATTAAATACAGCTGGAAGAAGAATGATAGTCTGAAGAGGGGAGGGAGAACGACTTGGAAGATAAAGTATTCTCTTTACCTCACCCCCAAACAATGTGCGTTTAAAAAGAAAGGTTGAGGAGTCTCATCTGATTCCAAAATGACTCCAAAGCTCCAGCGGCTCAATGGACCAATAACCTATTGGGGCAAATGCAGATCATTCTGGGGAGGGGTCCGACCAATCAGTGTTATTCATACAGCACAGTGAGCAGCAGCTGTATCTGCATTGCAGCAGTGACTGCTCTTCAAAAGTACTTCACAGGTTGCAAAGACTTTGGGAAATCCTGAAGTCATGAAAGGCGCTATAAAAATGAAAGTTCTTTTGTTCTTTCTTTCGTTCTTTCTACATTCACTCACTCACTCACTCACTACTGCAGGCAATTTGGGCTGGAGGTGAGGAGGCTTGCTATCGGGGCTGGGGGGGGGGGGAAAAGACTTCCTTGAGAGACCTGGTGGAGCACTCAGGTGAGATACTCAGACGCCCTGACATACAGCGCTGTATAAAGTGCGGTGGACACGTGCACGGTGGGTTCGGCTCACAATGCCCTTATTTCACTTTTTAAACTCCTCCTCCAACCCCCTCCGGCCCATTGTGCGGGGATTAATATCGAGGCTAATGGGTCAGTCAGCATCTGTGAAGAGAAAAGAGAACTTAATGGTTCAGATATAAAGAAAGAACTTGCATTTATATAGCACCTTTCACAACCTCAGGACCTTGCTGTGCACAAATAGGCTGCCGCATTCTCTACATTACAACAGTGACGACGGTTCAAAAATACTTCATTGACTGTAAAACGCTTCAGGACGTTCTGAGATCGTGAAAGGCTGTATAAGTCTCCCTGGCTAGGGAGGTCAAAACAGTTTGGCTAGAGTTTCTGCTTCTGATTAGTAGAGTGATTCTTTTCCAAGCTGTGCATGAACTTTGGGTGAGGACAGGATTTTGTTTCAGTTATGAGACTTCCTTGTGATTGAATAGTCCATTGACAGTCTTGGTCTAGGCTCGCTCATGAAGAATGGGCCAGATACTGGACAGCAAACTCCCTAGAAACGTACCCAAGCATAAGTCAGCAGAGAGGGGAGAATATTGGTTGGGGGCGGGCCGGGGGCGGGGGTGGGGGGGGCGTGGGAGTGGCTGTAATGGAGAAAAGCACACATGAAACATTGCAAAGTGTCACACATCAATTAGGAGCAGGAACCCTGGCTGATTCTTCCCTAACTCTGGCACTGAGACCAAACGTAGCACCCAATTGCTCAGACCTGCAACTTTCTGGTCTGTACTACACCAGGGGCTGTCTTTACTTACAGGGTCACTGGGAGCTGAGCTGTGTTACCATTTGATATATATAGATTTTAAAAATTGAGGCTGTGAGATTGCCCCTGCGTCCCACACTCTCATTTTCTCACATTGGCACCATTTAATCCTGGTTTGATTAATACATGTGTGAAGAAGGTTGGACCTTGTAATGGGTGATGAATTGTATCAGACAGTTTTATAGACAGCAATTTCCATTAACGACGTATTTGGAGCTGTCTCCTTAGGACTGTGCTTCAAGTAATGGAATCATTCCAGGCGCTTTGCACATTATCGTACATTGTACCATAACTCTGCAGTCTGGGAATCGATGACTGCACAATACTTATTCACAAACCACAGCTGTTGGTGTGTAAGTCACAATAGTAGTTGTGCAATTTACACTGTAGTATGTGGTTACCTACTGTAGGTTTTTTTTTATTATTCGTTCACAGGATGCGAGTGTGACCGGCAAGGCCTGCATTTATTGCTCATTCCCAATTGTCCTTGAGAAGGTGGTGGTGAGCTGCCGAGGCTCAGAGGGCAGTTAAGAGTCAATCACATTGCTGTGGGTCTGGAATCACATCAAGGCCAGACCAGGTAAGGACGGCAAATTTCCTTCCCGAAAGGACATTAGTGAGCCCGATGTGTTTTTACAACAATCTGGTAGTTTCATGGTCACCATTACTGATACTAGCTTTTTATTCCAGATTTATTCAATTCACTGAATTCCCCATTGGGATTTGAATTCATGTCTCTGGATCATTAGTCCAGACTTCTGGATTACTAGTCCAGTCACATAACCACTATGCTACTATGTGTGACTTATGGTTGTAGATGTGAAGGCTTGTGGGAGAAGAACAATCATCTGTAACCTGTCTGAAGGGAAATCCTCAGGGGATGGGCATTCCTGCTACAAGCAGTTTGAATTCAAAGAGGAAGAGGCATGTTGAAGGACATTCGAGTTGGCCAATCAGCGAAAGGGTCAAGTTATCTCTGACCAAACACAACTGGATATCTGGCTGCCATGCAGTGAACTATTAAAAAAAATGGAGCTAAAATAAATCTTTCTCTTGAGCCGAGGATGTGGAAGGGAATTGTGTGTGAAGGTTTTTAATCCAGGTGGACTGATCACCTACAGGGTTATATGTAAGCCAGTTTGGATATAGATAAATAGGAACATAGAAAATAGGTGCAGGAGTAGGCCATTCGGCCCTTCGAGCCTGCAACACTATTCAATAAGATCATGGCTGATCATTCACCTAAGTACCCCTTTCCCGCTTTCTCTCCAAACCCCTTGATCCCTTAAGCCGTAAGGGCCATATCTAACTCCCCCTTGAATATATCCAATGAACTGGCATCAACAACACTCTGCGGTAATGAATTCCACATGTTAACAACTCTCTGAGTGAAGAAGTTTCTCCTCATCTCAGTCCTAAATGGCTTACCCCTTATCCTTAGATTATGTCCCCTGGTTCTGGACTTCCCCAACATCGGAAACATTCTTCCTGCAACTAATCTGTCCAGTCCCGTCAGAATTTTATATGTTTCTATGAGAACCCCTCTCATCCTTCTAAACGCCAGTGAATACAGCCCAGTCGATCCAGTCACTCCTCATATGTCAGTCCTGCCATCCCGGGAATCAGTCTAGTGAACCTTCGCTGCACTCCCTCAATAGCAAGAACATCCTTCCTCAGATTAGGAGACCAAAACTGAACACAATATTCCAGGTGAGGCCTCACCAAGGCCATGAACAACTGCAGTAAGACCTCCCTGCTCCTATACTCAAATCCCCTAGCTATGAAGGCCAACATACCATTTGCCTTCTTCACCGCCTGCTGTACCTGCATGCCAACTTTCAATGACTGATGTACCGTGACACCCAGGTCTCATTGCACCTCCCCTTTTCCTAATCTGCCGCCATTCAGATAATATTCTGCCTTCGTGTTTTTGCCACCAAAATGGATAACCTCACATTTATCCACATTATACTGCATCTGCCACGTGTTTGCCCACTCACCTAACCTGTCCAAGTCACCCTGCAGCCTTTTTGTGTCCTTCTCACAGCTCACACCACCACCCAGCTTAGTGTCATCTGCAAACTTGGAGCTATTCACTCATCCAAATCATTGATGTATATGGTAAATAGCTGGGGTCCCAGCACTGAACCCTGCATTACTCCACTAGTCACTGCCTGCTATTCTGAAAAGGACCCGTTTATACCAACTTTTTGCTTCCTGTATGCCAACCAGTTCTCTATCCACGTCAGTACACTACCCCCAATAGCGTGTGCTTTAATTTTGCACACCAATCTCTTGTGTGGGACCTTGTCAAAAGCCTTTTGAAAGTCCAAATACATCACATCCACTGATTCTCTCTTGTCCACTCTATCAGTTACATCCTCAAAAAATTCTAGAAGATTTGTCAAGCAGGATTTCCATTTCATAAATCCATGCTGACGTGGACTGATCCTGTCACTGCTTTCCAAATGCGCTGCTATTTCATCTTTAATAATTGATTCCAACATTTTCCCCACCACTGATGACAGGCTAACCAGTCTATAATTTTCTCTCTTCCCCCCTTTCTTAAAAAGTGGTGTTACATTAGCTACATTAGTTACATTGCGAGCGGCATTGTGCATAAACATTTAATTTAGGGGCAAGTACATTGCGAAGTTTAAATTTGTTTTTAAGTGTGTGTACTGGTTAACTTAGAATCATATATATTGCAAAGGATAATTTATTTTAATTGTATATAGCTGGCTAACTAGAGGCGTAAACATTGCAAAAGGTTGAATCTGAAATCAGTAAGCTAGAGAATTTGTAGTTAGGCTGGATTTTAAACCTGTGCCTGGTAGTGTTGAACTAGGAACATAGTCATTTCAATTATTTTTAATAAAGTCCATTTTATTGGAAAATCTCTGTGCTTATAAGTCTTGGGGGCCGAATTTGGTCAAGGCCTCCACACACCCAAGTGCCAGCCAAAGTGCCGCCAATGGCCGTCGAGGTACCGGACGGTACTTTCGGCAGGGTTTTCATTGCTGAGATCCCTCGAACGTCGGCGGGCGGCAAATGGATGACGTACGCCGCCAATCTGGACGGCAGCGGGCGGGAGCTCTCATTCTCGGTGGCAGAGGCGCTTGCCACACAAGTGCCGCCGAGGATGGAGTCGGGCCCACGGAGAGTTGAAGAGGTAAAACTAAAAAACATCTGAGGACCTTCAGGGGACCCCACCCAGGTAAGTCCCGGTAAAGAAATAATTGAAAACATTCCACTGACCTTTTTTACAGGATCTTGACCCTCACCATTCAGGACCGAGCAGCCTCCACGCAGTGGTCCACCGCTGTCCTGCCGCCCGCACCAATCTGCCATCTTGGCGGGCGGGAGTCTACTTACACGCATCAGCCATCCGCTGATGTCAGCGGGCGCTTCCCGGCGGCTCATCCCTCCCGCCCGCTCCAGGCCACGTCGAACGTGGCGCTGGCCAGTTCGAGCACAGGGATGTCGGCGACAGTGGGCGGTAAGTTCATCAAAATCGGCCCCTGGGTGTTTGAAACCGCATAGGAAAAAGTCCTACAGGTGTGTAATTCACACTGTAGTGTCTGACTATCGACTGTAGGTGTGTAACTCACAATTGTAGTGTGTCACTCACAATGGATGTTTTTAAAAAAAGGCTGGCAAAAGTTGAGCAGTGATTGTGCATAGGCTGTGGAAGGTGCTTGTGTGTTGAGCTGAATGGCCTTTGCTTATTCCACGCTGTCATATATTCTTACATTGGATTCATGAGGGCAGATTCTGCAAACTTATGCGACTGGCACAGAGTGTGTCAGGTATGCACTGAGCGAATTCGGAGGTGAAGGTCAGTGGGACTGTAAATCCTGTGGGATGCACTGACTTTCCTGCCTTAGTTCCTGTTATATCATCCCAGTACATGATGCTCTGTGCTGGAAGCGCAAATTTGCAGAGTCTGCCTAGAATGTTGTATGGCCCCTGTTTACGCATCGCCAGCGACAGTGATATCGAAAAGCCCAGTGCCCAGAGGAGCAGGAGTTAGTGGATGTGACGGGTGAAATGGATTCCGACGGTGAATTTCCAGTGGGAAACTTCTGATCTTTGAGTGCATGTTGACGACCCTCACATTCGCAGAGAATTCTGTGGACTGTAAATCATGACAGTGACACTGCCTGCCTGCTTCTCCCATGATTGGAATCAAACCTGACAGCACTGCAGCTCGATTCACACCATTCAGTTAAAGTACCTGTCCGTTCATCTCTGTCACAATACCCCTCCAAGGAGAGAAAGCACACTGCTACCTCACTCTCCCAAACGGCCATTCTTCAAACATCAATTGAGGCAATGATGGTTGGCTAGCCAACCACCTTCCAAACCCATAACCCCCGCAGCAAGGCGTATGAAAACAAGGGCAGCAGGCGTATGGAAACACCATCACCTCCAAGTTCCCCTCCAAGTCACACCATCCTGACTTGGAAATATAACCTCGTTCCTTCATCGTCGCTGGGTCAAAGTCCTGGAACTCCCTCCCGGCTAGCCAACCATGGGGGGCATCGCAACCCAGCCCAGTCCTGTTCTCATCACTGTACTCCTGAGCAGAGGGGTCACTGGAGAGAGATCAGAAGGAGGAGCAATTGCTGATTTGATTTCCAATCTTCACTTATAAGCATTGAGGGAACGTGTAGCTGATCAACCGAGACAACGCACAAACCAGAACTCAAACCTTGCACCTTCTGTTCTCGTTTTCACTCCTCTGCAGACTGAATTGAACAATCCACACTGCCCCTCCACCACCCCCCCCCCCCCCACAACGACCCATCAATGGAACACTCCAATCCCTTCTTCCCGAACCATCAGTGGAACACTCCACCCCCCCATCGAGCAATCAGTGGAACCCTCCACTCCCCCACACCCCCCCCGTCCCGAACCATCAGTGGAACACAACACCTACCACCCTCCCCCCCCCTCATCCCAAGCCATCAGTGGAACACTCCATCCCCCCCCATCCCAAGCCATCAGTGGAACACTCCATTCCCCACCGCCCCCCCATCCTGAGCCAGCAGAGGAAGACTCCACCTCCCCCACCCCCGTCCCGAACCATCAGTGGAACACTCCACCCCTCCAGATAGCTATTGTCCAATCTTCTATTTAATGTATGTAGTTTGTTAGATCCCTCTAATTTCAATGAAATAGATTTTTTTAAATCATTCATAGAACGTAGGCGTCGCTCACGAGGCCAGCATTTATTGCCCATCCCTAATTGAGAAGGTGGTGGTGGTGAGCCGCTGCCTTAAACCGCTGCAGTCCATGTGGTGAAGATACTCCCACAGTGCCGGGAGGGAGTTCCAGGACTTTGACCCAGCGACGATGAAGGAACGGGGCTATATTTCCAAATCAGGATGGTGTGACTTGGAGGGGAACTTGGAGGTGATGGTGTTTCCATACGCCTGCTGCCCTTGTTTTCATACGCCTTGCTGCGGGGGTTATGGGTTTGGAAGGTGGTGCTGAAGAAGCCTTGGCGAGTTGCTGCTCAATCATATCTTATTGTCTCTTTGACAAGGCATTGTGTAAAATGTATCACGGACACGGTACAAGCTGGTGACTGTAGATGCACAAGCGACCGTAATGCGTATAATATAATGTGAAGGCAGATAATGGCAAAGAAGAATAAGGGTGCAATCTCGGAGTTCAGGTCGCACTTGCACAATGCTGCTGATTGTTCTCCTGTTTTATGACACACTATAACTTTTTCTATCAGTTAAATTGCTCAATTGGATCATAGGCTTGGAACAGACTATCAATTCTTTGTGTATCAGATGTCACTCCAGGTATACATTACTGACAAATGACATTGAAAACAAGAAATGTAAGCCTTGAAATGGTTGTTTGCAATATTTGGGGGCATAGACACTGAACACACTTGTATGATGTTCCCCTTCCCCCTTCTGCCCAGTCTAGCATAAACTTTGTTTAAAACAGAGGGCAAAGGAACACTATACGAATGCTAACTTCTGGTTTTAATTACAAAATGGCTGTGCTGTTGCTTATCAGTGCATTGACCTTTGCCCCTGGAAGCAACATGTCTCCCCGTAGGACTGCGCAATACATCCATCGTATTAGAGAACTTAGAGCTATAACAGGAGAAACCGCAGAGGTGCAGAGAGTCTGAAGACTAAAAGACACAAGTGAGGATGAGGATAAATGGTGATGGGGAGAAGCTCCCAGTCTGACTGTGTACTCAGCCCACCCAGAAAGAAATGGCGGCCAAGAACTCTGGGTGCAGCCCCTTCCAACGCTGCTCCCATGCTGCCATCTCCGACACTGAACTCTGTGAGCTGACGCATTTACTGCTATCTGACTAGGGGCTACCGCCCCGTAATTCACATTGGTAATCAAACTGCAAGTGCTGTGATGAGTATAATTGGGTTAAAACACGGACTAGAAATGAGATGAAAATATGTTCAGAACTCCTGAAGCGGATTGCTATCCAGTAATCTCTGCTGGAAGTGTATGCTGGATGAGGACAAAGTTGGTTGTCATGATTCCAGGGTGAAAGAACCTGTCAACACTTATTGAAATAAACTTGCGTGTGAAGAATGACCACTGAGTCCAATTATACCACCCCTGCTGCTGCTCTGCTTGGGATCAACTAACTTAGTGCAGACTGGAGATTGAGTCTGGAACCCTTCTGGGTTTTATGGATGAACAGTCACTGGGTGATATTACCCACTGAGCCTTGAGACAGGATGCCATCATTTCTCTTTTGGTCATGTTTTCTATCCCTTTAATTTAACTTCTCCATCTCGCCCCCTGTGGCTCTGAATCTTGTCTTGTGAAACATTACACATTCGTTTGATTCTCGTTTCCCATTCCTGAAACTCACAATATTCCCCTCAGTGACAGGACGGATACCCATCCTCCCACTGCTGAACATTGAGTGACATATGCCTTGAGCCCTCTTCAAACCTTCGAGTTGAGAGGTACTCTTCCACTAGTTCCCTGGATTTGCCTCCTCCTTTAGGAAGGCCCTTCCCACCTCAGTTTTGGATAATTAGATGCTGGCACAATTAATGCTTGCTGTCGTACACATGTTCCTCTAATTTGTTTTGACATTTCCACGTGAATATCATCACTTTATCTCAGTGGTGTGGTATAACTTCTCTACGTCATCACAAACACACTTCTACAAGATGATAAGTGGAGCTGAGTCCACGGCCAGATTAGCCATGATCTTGTTGAATGGCGAAGCAGGCTCGAGGGGCTAGATGGCCTACTCCTGTTCCTAATTCTTATGTTCTTATGCTCTTATGTACAATGAACAATTGTTGTCCTTCTAGCTCAGCAACCTTTGCCACATCCTGGGAGGCCATTTCCATGGCTGTAATGGTACTGATGGTGGTTGCTTGCTTACCAATTGACATGTTGCACACTGACTAACGATGTACTCTATCTTTATCTAGACCTGGTCACCATAAGTAACTGCATGCAAAACTCTTGGCCAAGTACATTCCCAGGTGTTGGTCATGAAGATCTCTGAACAATTTGGACCCGAATTTATTTGGTATTAGCACTCTTGCACCACACATGATACAATCTTTATCAACGGACAATTCATTCTGACGAACGAAGTATAGATAAAAATCTTTCTCTGTTACCTGGTTTGGCTGGCCATTTGCTAGTAATCATACATCTTAGACATAACTGGGTCACGTTTGCTTGCTCTACCAATCTCTTCAGCTGTGACTGGCAGTTTATCAATGTATGAAAAATAGAACACTTCGTCCCTATTGGGTGTAACTTTTGATGGAGATGGCAACCTAGACATAGCATCAGCATTACTGTGATTGGCCGATCATCTGTGCTCAATATCACACATATATGCTGACAAAATCAAAGCCCAACTCTACATTCGGGCTGCAGCTAAGGTTGGAACTGGGGACTTTGGATGGAGGATTGCTGTCAGGGACTTATAGAAACATAGAAACATAGAAAATAGGTGCAGGAGTAGGCCATTCGGCCCTTCTAGCCTGCACCGCCATTCAATGAGTTCATGGCTGAACATTCAACTTCAGTACCCCATTCCTGCTTTCTCGCCATACCCCTTGATCCCCCAAGTAGTAAGGACCTCATCTAACTCCTTTTTGAATATATTTAGTGAATTGGCCTCAACAACTTTCTGTGGTAGAGAGTTCCACAGGTTCACCACTCTCTGGGTGAGGAAGTTCCTCCGCATCTCGGTCCTAAATGGCTTACCCCTTATCCTTAGACTGTGACCTCTGGTTCTGGACTTCCCCAACATTGGGAACATTCTTCCTGCATCTAACCTATCTAACCCCGTCAGAATTTTAAATGTTTCTATGAGGTCCCCTCTCATTCTTCTGAACTCCAGTGAATACAAGCCCAGTTGATCCAGTCTTTCTTGATAGGTCAGTCCCGCCATCCCGGGAATCAGTCTGGTGAACCTTCGCTGCACTCCCTCAATAGCAAGAATGTCCTTCCTCAGGTTAGGAGACCAAAACTGTACACAATATTCCAGGTGTGGCCTCACCAATGCCCTGTACAACTGTAGCAACACCTCCCTGCCCCTGTACTCAAATCCCCTTGCTATGAAGGCCAACATGCCATTTGCTTTCTTAACCGCCTGCTGCACCTGCATGCCAAACTTCAATGACTGATGTACCATGACACCCAGGTCTCTTTGCACCTCCCCTTTTCCTAATCTGTCACCATTCAGATAATAGTCTGTCTCTCTGTTTTTACCACCAAAGTGGATAACCTCACATCTATCCACATTATACTTCATCTGCCATGCATTTGCCCACTCACCTAACCTATCCAAGTCGCTCTGCAGCCTCACGGCATCCTCCTCGCAGCTCACACTGCCACCCAACTTAGTGTCATCCGCAAATTTGGAGATACTACATTTAATCCCCTCATCTAAATCATTAATGTACAGTGTAAACAGCTGGGGCCCCAGCACAGAACCTTGCGGTACCCCACTAGTCACTGCCTGCCATTCTGAAAAGTACCCATTTACTCCTATTCTTTGCTTCCTGTCTGACAACCAGTACTCAATCCATGTCAGTACACTACCCCCAATCCCATGTGCTCAAACTTTGCACATCAATCTCTTGTGTGGGACCTTGTCGAACGCCTTCTGAAAGTCCAAATATACCACATCAACTGGTTCTCCCTTATCCACTCTACTGGAAACATCCTCAAAAAATTCCAGAAGATTTGTCAAGCATGATTTCCCTTTCACAAATCCATGCTGACTTGGACCTATCATGTCACCTCTTTCCAAATGCACTGCTATGACATCCTTAGTAATTGATTCCATCATTTTACCCACTACCGATGTCAGGCTGATCGGTCTATAATTCCCTGTTTTCTCTCTCCCTCCTTTTTTAAAAAGTGGGGTTACATTGGCTACCCTCCACTCCATAGGAACTGATCCAGAGTCAATGGAATGTTGGAAAATGACTGCCAACGCATCCACTATTTCCAAGGCCACCTCCTTAAGTACTCTGGGATGCAGTCCATCAGGCCCTGGGGATTTATCGGCCTTCAATCCCATCAATTTCCCCAACACAATTTCCCGGCTAATAAGGATTTCCCTCATTTCCTCCTCCTTACTAGACCCCCCGACCCCTTTTATAACCGGAAGGTTGTTCGTGTCCTCCTTAGTGAATACCGAACCAAAGTACTTGTTCAATTGGTCCGCCATTTCTTTGTTCCCCGTTATGACTTCCCCTGATTCTGACTGCAGGGGACCTACGTTTGTCTTTACTAACCTTTTTCTCTTTACATACCTATAGAAACTTTTGCAATCCACCTTAATGTTCCCTGCAAGCTTCTTCTCGTACTCCATTTTCCCTGCCCTAATCAAACCCTTTGTCCTCCTCTGCTGAGTTCTAAATTTCTCCCAGTCCCCAGGTTCGCTGCTATTTCTGGCCAATTTGTATGCCACTTCCTTGGCTTTAATACTATCCCTGATTTCCCTTGATAGCCACGGTTGAGCCACCTTCCCTTTTTTATTTTTATGCCAGACAGGAATGTACAATTGTTGTAGTTCATCCATGCGGTCTCTAAATGTCTGCCATTGCCCATCCACAGTCAACCCCTTAAGTATCATTCGCCAATCCATCCCAGCCAATTCACGCCTCATACCTTCAAAGTTAGCCTTCTTTAAGTTCTGGACCATGGTCTCTGAATTAACTGTTTCATTCTCCATCCCAATGCAGAATTCCACCATATTATGGTCACTCTTCCCCAAGGGGCCTCGCACAACGAGATTGCTAATTAATCCTCTCTCATTACATAACACCCAGTCTAAGATGGCCTCCCCCCTAGTTGGTTCCTCGACATATTGGTCTAAAAAACCATCCCTTATGCACTCCAGAAAATCCTCCTCCACCGTATTGCTTCCAGTTTGGCTAGCCCAATCTATGTGCATATTAAAGTCACCCATTATAACTGCTGCACCTTTATTGCACGCACCCCTAATTTCATGTTTGATGCCCTCCCCAACATCACTACTACTGTTTGGAGGTCTGTACACAACTCCCACTAACGTTTTTTCCCTTTGGTGTTCTGCAGCTCTACCCATATAGATTCCACATCATCCAAGCTAATGTCCTTCCTAACTATTGCCTTAATCTCCTCCTTAACCAGCAATGCTACCCCACCTCCTTTTCCTTTTATTCTATCCTTCCTGAATGTTGAATACCCCTGGATGTTGAGTTCCCAGCCCTGATCATCCTGGAGCCACGTCTCCGTAATCCCAATCACATCATATTTGTTAACATCTATTTGCACAGTTAATTCATCCA
This sequence comes from Pristiophorus japonicus, assembly GCF_044704955.1. Taxonomy (NCBI): domain Eukaryota; kingdom Metazoa; phylum Chordata; class Chondrichthyes; family Pristiophoridae; genus Pristiophorus; species Pristiophorus japonicus. The sequence continues at coordinate 72,672,822 of NC_091993.1, read as the reverse complement.
CCTTATTGCGGATACTCCTTGCATTAAGACACAAAGCCTTAGAAACATAGAAAAACATAGAAACATAGAAAATAGGTGCAGGAGCAGGCCATTCAGCCCTTCTAGCCTGCACCGCCATTCAACGAGTTCATGGCTGAACATGAAACTTCAGTACCCACTTCCTGCTTTCACGCCATACCCCTTGATCCCCCGAGTACTAAGGACTTCATCTAACTCCCTTTTGAATATATTTAGTGAATTGGCCTCAACTACTTCCTGTGGTAGAGAATTCCACAGGTTCACCACTCTCTGGGTGAAGAAGTTTCTCCTTATCTCGGTCCTAAATGGCTTACCCCTTATCCTTAGACTGTGACCCCTGGTTCTGGAATTCCCCAACATTGGGAACATTCTTCCTGCATCCAACCTGTCCAAACCCGTTAGAATTTTAAACGTTTCTATGAGGTCCCCTCTCACTCTTCTGAACTCCAGTGAATACAAGCCCAGTTGATTCAGTCTTTCTTGATAGGTCAGTCCCACCATCCCGGGAATCAGTCTGGTGAATCTTCGCTGCACTCCCTCAACAGCAAGTATGTCCTTCCTCAAGTTAGGAGACCAAAACTGTACACAATACTCCAGGTGTGGCCTCACCAAGGCCCTGTACAACTGTAGCAACACCTCCCTGCCCCTGTACTCAAATCCCCTCGCTATGAAGGCCAACATGCCATTTGCTTTCTTAACCGCCTGCTGTACCTGCATGCCAACCTTCAATGACTGATGTACCATGACACCCAGGTCTCGTTGCACCTTCCCTTTTCCTAATCTGTCACCATTCAGATAATAGTCTGTCTCTCTGTTTTTACCACCAAAGTGGATAACCTCACATTTATCCACATTATACTTCATCTGTCACGCATTTGCCCACTCACCTAACCTATCCAAGTCACTCTGTAGCCTCATAGCATCCTCCTCGCAGCTCACACTGCCACCCAACTTAGTGTCATCCGCAAATTTGGAGATACTACATTTAATCCCTTCGTCTAAATCATTAATGTATAATGTAAACAGCTGGGGCCCCAGCACAGAACCCTGCGGTACCCCACTAGTCACTGCCTGCCATTCCGAAAAGTACCCATTTACTCCTACTCTTTGCTTCCTGTCTGACAACCAGTTCTCAATCCACGTCAGCACACTACCCCCAATCCCATGTGCTTTAACTTTGCACATTAATCTCCTGTGTGGGACCTTGTCGAAAGCCTTCTGAAAGTCCAAATATACCACATCAACTGGTACTCCTTTGTCCACTTTATTGGAAACATCCTCAAAAAATTCCAGAAGATTTGTCAAGCATGATCTCCCTTTTACAAATCCATGCTGACTTGGACCTATCATGTCACCATTTTCCAAATGCGCTGCTATGACATCCTTAATAATTGATTCCATCATTTTACCCACTACTGAGGTCAGGCTGACCGGTCTATAATTCCCTGCTTTCTCTCTCCCTCCTTTTTTAAAAAGTGGGGTTACATTGGCTACCCTCCACTCGATAGGAACTGATCCAGAGTCAATGGAATGTTGGAAAATGACTGTCAATGCATCCGCTATTTCCAAGGCCACCTCCTTAAGTACTCTGGGATGCAGTCCATCAGGCCCTGGGGATTTATCGGCCTTCAATCCCATCAATTTCCCCAACACAATTTCCCGACTAATAAAGATTTCCCTCAGTTCCTCCTCTTTAATAGACCCTCTGACCACTTTTATATCCGGAAGGTTGTTTGTGTCCTCCTTAGTGAATACTGAACCAAAGTACTTGTTCAATTGGTCTGCCATTTCTTTGTTCCCCGTTATGACTTCCCCTGATTCTGACTGCAGGGGACCTACGTTTGTTTTTACTAACCTCTTTCTCTTTACATACCTATAGAAACTTTTGCAATCCGCCTTAATGTTCCCTGCAAGCTTCTTCTCGTACTCCATTTTCCCTGCCCTAATCAAACCCTTTGTCCTCCTCTGCTGAGTTCTAAATTTCTCCCAGTCCTCAGGTTCGCTGCTATTTCTGGCCAATTTGTATGCCACTTCCTTGGCTTTAATACTATCCCTGATTTCCCTAGATAGCCACGGTTGAGCCACCTTCCCTTTTTTATTTTTACGCCAGACAGGAATGTACAATTGTTGTAATTCATCCATGCGTTCTCTAAATGTCTGCAATTGCCCATCCACAGTCAACCCCTTAAGTATCATTAGCCAATCTATCTTAGCCAATTCATGCCTCATACCTTCAAAGTTACCCTTCTTTAAGTTCTGGACCATGGTCTCTGAATTAACTGTTTCATTCTCCATCCTAATGCAGAATTCCACCATATTATGGTCACTCTTCCCCAAGGGGCCTCGCACAATGAGATTGCTAATTAATCCTCTCTCATTACACAACACCCAGTCTAAGATGGCCTCCCCCCTAGTTGGTTCCTCGACATATTGGTCTAGAAAACCATCCCTTATGCATTCCAGGAAATCCTCCTCCACCGTATTGCTTCCAGTTTGGCTAGCCCAATCTATGTGCATATTAAAGTCACCCATTATAACTGCTGCACCTTTATTGCATGCACTCCTAATTTCCTGTTTGATGCCCTCCCCAACATCACTACTACTGTTTGGAGGTCTGTACACAACTCCCACTAACGATTTTTGCCCTTTAGTGTTCTGCAGCTCCACCCATATAGATTCCACATCATCCAAGCTAATGTCTTTCCTAACTATTGCATTAATCTCCTCTTTAACCAGTAATGCTACCCCACCTCCTTTTCCTTTTATTCTATCCTTCCTGAATGTTGAATACCCCTGGATGTTGAGTTCCCAGCCCTGATCATCCTGGAGCCACGTCTCCGTAATCCCAATCACATCATATTTGTTAACATCTATTTGCACAATTAATTCATCCACCTTATTGCGGATACTCCTTGCATTAAGACACAAAGCCTTCAGGCTTGTTTTTTTAACACCCTTTGTCCTTTTAGAATTTTGCTGTACAGTGGCCCTTTTTGTTCTTTGCCTTGGGTTTCTCTGCCCTCCACTTTTCCTCATCTCCTTTTTGTCTTTTGCTTTTGCTTCCTTTTTGTCTCCCTCTGTCTCCCTGTATAGGTTCCCATCCCCCTGCAATATTAGTTTAACTCCTCCCCAACAGCACTAGCAAACACTCCCCCTAGGACATTGGTTCCGGACCTGCCCAGGTGCAGACCGTTCGGTTTGTACTGGTCCCACCTCCCCCAGAACCGGTTCCAATGCCCCAAGAATTTGAATCCCTCCCTGCTGCACCACTGCTCAAGCCATGTATTCATCTGCGCTATCCTGCGATTCCTACTCTGACTAGCACGTGGCACTGGTAGCAATCCCGAGATTACTACTTTTGAGGTCCTACTTTTTAATTTAGCTCCTAGCTCCTTAAATTCTTTTCGTAGGACCTCATCCCTTTTTTTACCTATGTCGTTGGTACCAATGTGCACCACGACAACTGGCTGTTCTCCCTCCCATTTCAGAATGTCCTGCACCCGCTCCGAGACATCCTTGACCCTTGCACCAGGGAGGCAACATACCATCCTGGAGTCTCGGTTGCGTCCGCAGAAACGCCTATCTATTCCCCTCACCATCGAATCCCCTATCACTATCGCGCTCCCACTCTTTTTCCTGCCCTCCTTTGCAGCAGAGCCACCTACGGTGCCATGAACTTGGCTGCTGCTGCCCTCCCCTGATGAGTCATCCTCCCCAACAGTACTCAAAGCAGTGTATCTGTTTTGCAGGGGGATGACCACAGGGGACTCCTGCACTATCTTTCTTGCACTGCTCTTCCTGTTGGTCTTCCATTCCATATCTGGCTGTGGACCCTTCTCCTGCGGTAAGACCAACTCACTACACGTGATACTCACGTCATTCTCAGCATCGTGGATGCTCCAGAGTGAATCCACCTTCAGCTCCAATTCTGCAACGCGGACCGTCAAGAGCTCGAGGCGGATACACTTCCCACACACGTAGTCGTCAGGGACACCGGAAGTGTCCCCGAGTTCCCACATGGTACAGGAGGAGCATATCACATGACTGAGCTCTCCTGCCATGTCTTAACCTTAGATACCCTTAAATTGGTAATAACAATGTTATAGTTCACTTACTGATATAAAAAATAAAAGAAAAGCTACTCACCCAACACCAGCCAATCACTTACCCCATTGGCTGTGACGTCACTTTTTGATTACTTTCTACTTCTATTTTGCTTTCTCTCCCGCTGTAGCTGCACCGGTATGCTTTTGACAGGTCGCTCCCCTCTCACCAACTGCCGCTGGCTCTCGATCTCCCGCTGGGCTTTTGACAGGTCGCTCCCCTCTCACCAACTGCCGCTGGCTCTCGATCTCCCGCTGGGCTTTTGACAGGTCGCTCCCCTCTCACCAACTGCCGCTGGCTCTCGATCTCCCGCTGGGCTTTTGACAGGTCGCTCCCCTCTCACCAACTGCCGCTGGCTCTCGATCTCCCGCTGGGCTTTTGACAGGTCGCTCCCCTCTCACCAACTGCCGCTGGCTCTCGATCTCCCGCTGGGCCTTTGACAGGTCGCTCCCCTCTCACCAACTGCCGCTGGCTCTCGATCTCCCGCTGGGCTTTTGACAGGTCGCTCCCCTCTCACCAACTGCCGCTGGCTCTCGATCTCCCGCTGGGCTTTTGACAGGTCGCTCCCCTCTCACCAACTGCCGCTGGATCGATCTCCCGCTGGGCTTTTGACAGGTCGCTCCCCTCTCACCAACTGCCGCTGGCTCTCGATCTCCCGCTGGGCTTTTGATAGGTCGCTCCCCTCTCACCCTTTAGGCTTGTTTTTTTAACACCCTCTGTCCTTTTAGAATTTTGCTGTACAATGGCCCTTTTTGTTCTTTGCCTTGGGTTTCGCTGCCCTCCACTTTTCCTCATCTCCATTCTGCCTTTTGTTTTTGCCTCCTTTTTGTTTCCCTCTATCTCCCTGCATTGGTTCCCATCCCCCTGCCATATTAGTTTGACTCCTCCCCAACAGCACTAGCAAACACTCCCCCGAGGACATTGGTTCCGATTCTGCCCAGGTGCAGACCGTCCGGATTGTACTGGTCCCACCTCCCCCAGAACCGGTTCCAATGCCCCAGGAATTTGAATCCCTCCCTGCTGCACCATTGCTCAAGCCACGTATTCATCTGAGCTATCCTGCGATTCCTACTCTGACTAGCACGTGGCACTGGTAGCAATCCCGAGATTACTACTTTTGAGGTCCTACTTTTTAATTTAGCTCCTAGCTCCTTAAATTCATTTCGTAGGAACTCATCCCTTTTTTTAACCTATGTCATTGGTACCAACGTGCACCACGACAACTGGCTGTTCTCCCTCCCTTTTTAGAATGTCCTGCACCCGCTCCGAGACATCCTTGACCCTTGCACCAGGGAGGCAACATACCATCCTGGAGTCTCGGTTGCGGCCGCAGAAACGCCTATCTATTCCCCTTACAATTGAATCCCCTATCACTATCGCTTGCCCACTCTTTTTCCTGCCCTCCTGTGCAACAGAGCCAGCCACGGTGCCATGAACTTGGCTGCTGCTGCCCGCTCCTGATGAGTCATCCCCCTCAACAGCACTCAAAGCAGTGTATCTGTTTTGCAGTGGGATGACCACAGGGGACCCCTGCACTACCTTCCTTGCACTACTCTTCCTGCTGGTCTTCCATTCCCTCGCTGGCTGTGGACCCTTCTCCTGCGGTAAGACCAACTCGCTACACGTGATACTCACGTCATTCTCAGCATCGTGGATGCTCCAGAGTGAATCCACCTTCAGCTCCAACTCCGCAACGCGGACCGTCAGTAGCCGGAGGTGGACACACTTCCCGCACACGTAGTCGTCAGGGACACTGGTGTTGTCCCCGTGTTCCCACATGGTACAGGAGGAGCATATCACGTGACCGAGCTGTCCTACCATGACTTAACCCTTAGATACACTTAAATTGCCGACAACAATGTTAAAAGTTACTGATTAATAAAGAAAAAGAAAAACTACTCACCAATCAGCAGCCAATCACTTACCACGTTGGCTGTGACGTCACCTTTTGATTTCTTTCTACTTCTTTTTTGACTTCTCTCAGCTGGAGCTGCACAAGTACGCCTCTCTCGACTCCCGCCTCTCTCGACGCTCCCCGGACTGCTGAGCCTTTTATAGGCCGCTGCCTCTCTCGACTCCCGCCTCTCTCGACGCTCCCCGGACTGCTGAGCCTTTTATAGGCCGCTGCCTCTCTCGACGCTCCCCGGACTGCTGAGCCTTTTATAGGCCGCTGCCTCTCTCGACTCCCGCCTCTCTCGACGCTCCCCGGACTGCTGAGCCTTTTATAGGCAGCTGCCTCTCTCAACTCCCGCCTCTCTCGCCGCTCCCCGGACTGCTGAGCCTTTTATAGGCCGCTGCCTCTCTCGACTCCCGCCTCTCTCGACGCTCCCCGGACTGCTGAGCCTTTTATAGGCCGCTGCCTCTCTCGACTCCCGCCTCTCTCGACGCTCCCCGGACTGCTGAGCCTTTTATAGGCCGCTGCCTCTCTCGACTCCCGCCTCTCTCGACGCTCCCCGGACTGCTGAGCCTTTTATAGGCCGCTGCCTCTCTCGACTCCCGCCTCTCTCGACGCTCCCCGGACTGCTGAGCCTTTTATAGGCCGCTGCCTCTCTCGACTCCCGCCTCTCTCGACGCTCCCCGACTGCTGAGCCTTTTATAGGCCGCTGCCTCTCTCGACTCCCGCCTCTCTCGATGCTCCCCGGACTGCTGAGCCTTTTATAGGCCGCTGCCTCTCTCGACTCCCGCCTCTCTCAGTAACGATGGTAAACTTATGACTATACAAGTATTTATGGAACTTCTTGACCCCAAAAATTAATGCCAAAGCTTCCCTTTCAATTCATGTCTAATTACACTCACTGGCACTGAGAGTGCGTGAAGCAAAAGCAATTGGTCTCTCCTCCCCACTACATAGTACATGAGAGATCACTGCCCCAACTCCATATGGCGAGGCATCACATGCTAGCTTGATTTCCTAAGATACGTCATAGTGAACGAACATAGTACTCTCTACCAACTGGCTTTTACACTCCTTGAATGCTGCGTCACATTTTTCTGACTTCTAATGGACTTGTTTTTTCAACAGCTCATTCAGTGGATGTAACACTGTAGACAAATTTGGTTGGAACTTCCCATAATAGTTCAAAAGACCCAAAAATGATTGAAGTTCAGTGACATTCTTGGGAGTGGATGCATTTCTAATTGCATCTAGCCTTCCCTTGGTTGGGTGTAAACTATCTTTGTCTACTCTGTACTCTAAGTACTCCACTGAGTTTTGAAATAACTCACATTTGCGAGCAGTCACTCGTACTCTGTGCTTCTCTAGCCGTTTGAGGACTTCATTCAATATGTTATTATGGATTTGTCTGTTTGGTGCTGAAATGAGTGTCATCTAAATAACACACTACCCCTTCAATACCTTGCAAAATCTGGAATATGGCGGGGGTGGAAGACATTCCAAATGGTAGCCTATTAAATTGATAAAGGCCTAGATGAGTGTTGTGTATGGAGAAAGAGTCAGACTGAACACTGTGAGCTCAAGGTAAAGTGTGACCGTAGTCTTTTATTGCAGGTCTCCAGAGCACCTCTCCAACCTGTGAAGCCTTCTTAAATACCTGTGCTCCCAAGGGATTATGGGATCCCGTGGGACTCCGGGGAATGAGCTCTCTGGTGGCTGTACAAGGCAACATATATAACAACATTCCCCCCCAAAATCAATAGTGTAACTATTTACAATGTGAGTCGATCTGGGGCCCTTCTTGCCCTGGTTAATCGTCTTGGTGTGAAAGCTGGTGTTGTTGAATCATTTGTTGGACCCTTGCTGGGCTGCTGTGCAGCTGGCCTTGCTGGGCTACCTGGTGTGTTGGGCCCTGCAGGACTGCTGTGGATGATGGGTTCTGCTTCGTGGTTGACCGTATTGCCGGTTGCCATTGGTGTGTATGTTGGGGGATCAATAAAGGTAGGGTCCAAGGTGGGTTGCTCAGGATAGTCCGTGAATCTGAGTTTGATTTGGTCCAAGTGTTTCCGGTGAATGAGTCTATTTGAAAGTTTGACCCGAAACACCCTGCTCCCCTCTTTGGCCACGGCAGTGCCGGGGAGCCACTTGGGACCTTGTCCATAATTTAATACAAATACAGGATCATTGACTTCAATCTTGTGAGACACATTTGCGCTATCATGGTATGCACTTTGTTGAAGCTGCCTGCTCTCTACTTGTTCATGTAGATCAGGGTGAACTAACGAGAGCTTTGTCTTAAGTGCTCTTTTCATGAGCAGTTCAGCAGGTGGGATCCCAGTGAGTGAGTGGGGTCTCGTTCGGTAACTAAGCAGGATTCGGGATAGGCGTGTCTGCAGTGAGCCTTCAGTTACCTTCTTCAAGCCTTCTTGATGGTTTGCACTGCTCTCTCTGCCTGACCATTGGACGCTGGTTTAAATGGGGCAGATGTGACATGGTTGATCCCATTATGGGTCATGAATTCTTTGAACTCAGCACTGGTAAAACATGGCCCGTTGTCGCTCACCAGGACAGCGGGTAAGCCGTGAGTGGTAAACATGGCCCGCAGGCTTTCAGTAGTGGCAGCAGATGTGCTAGCTGACATTATCTCACATTCAATCCACTTGGTGTACGCGTCTACAACCACAAGAAACATTTTACCCAAGAAAGGGCTTGCATAGTCGACGTGTACCCTAGACCACGGTTTGGTGGGCCAAGACCATAAACTTAGCGGCGCCTCCCTGGGTACATTGCTTAATTGCAAGCATGTATTACATCTGTGAACTCAGGACTCTAAGTCCGCATCGATACTGGGCCACCACACGTGGGATCTGGCTATCGCTTTCATCATTACAATGCCTTGGTGGGTACTGTGGAGGTCATTGATGAAGGTGTCTCTGCCCTTCTTGGGGACCACTACTCGATTGCCCCACAGAAGACAGTCTGCCTGTAAAGACATTTCATCTTTGCGCTGCTGGAACGGCTTTATCTCTTCCTGCATTTCCACTGGGACACTGGGCCAGCTCCCGTGAAGCACACAGCTTTTGACTAGAGATAATAAGGGGTCCTGGCTTGTCCAGGTTTTGATCTGCCGGGCAGTGATGGGTGATTGCTCACTCTCAAATGCTTCCATAACCATGGCTAGATCTGTGGGCTGTGCCATTTCCACCCCGGTGGTGGGCAATGGCAGCCTACTGAGAGCATCGGCGCAGTTTTCTGTACCTGACCTGTGGCGGATGGCGTAGTTGTATGTGGACAAAGTGAACGCCCATCTCTAGATGCGAGCCAATGCATTGGTATTTATCCCTTTACTCTCGGAAAACAGAGATGTAAGTGGCTTATGGTCAGTTTCTAATTCGAATTTTAGCCCAAACAGGTATTGATGCATTTTCTTTACCCCATAGACACACGCTAATGCTTCTTTTTTAATCATGCTGTCGGTGCTCTCAGCCTTAGGCAGACTCCTGGATGCATAAGCAACCGGTTGCAGTTTCCTGAAATCATTAGCTTGTTGCAATACACACCCGACGCCATATGACGACGCATATATGCTAGTACCAAACGCTTAAATGGATCATAAACACAAGCAATTTGTTTGAGTATAACAATTTTCTCACTTTTACAAAGTCATTTTCTTGGCTTCTGCCCCAAACCCATTCGACCCTTTTTATAGTAAGACATGTAGTGTATCTAGCAGGGCGCTGAGACCCGGTATGAAGTTACCAAAATAGTTCAAGAGTCCCAGAAACGTCCGCAGCTCCGTCACGTTCTGTGGCCTCGGTGTGTTCTCGATTGCCTCCGCCTTCGCGTTGGTGGGCCTGATGCCATCCGCCGCAATCCTCCTTTCCCAGGAACTCCACTTCAGGCGCCAGGAAAACGCACTTCGAGCGTTTTAACTTGAGCCCCACGCGGTGGAGTCGACTAAGAACCTCCTCCAGGTTCTGCAGATGCTCGACTATGTTCCGACCTGTGACCAAGATGTCATCCTGGAAGACCACGGTGTGCGGGACCAACTTCAGTAAACTTTCCATGTTGCTCTGGAATATCGCCGCCGCTGATCGGATTCCAAGCGGACATCTGTTCTAAACAAAAAGACCTTTGTGCGTGTTAATGCAGGTGAGGGCCTTCGATGATTCCTCCAGTTCCTACGTCATGTAGGCTGAAGTCAGATCCAGCTTCATGAATGTCTTTTCTCCCGCCAGCATTGCAAAGAGGTCGTCGGCTTTTGGTAGTGGGTATTGGTCCTGCAGGGAGAAACGATTGATACTTACTTTGTAATCGCCACAGATTCTGACGGTGCCGTCTCCCTTGAGAACTGGGATAATAGGACCGGCCCACTCGCTGAACTCGATCAGTAAGATGATGCCCTCTCTTAGTAGTCAGTCTAGCTCGATCTCTATCCTTTCTCTCATCAAGTACGGTACTGCTCTCGCCTTGTGATAGATCGGTCGTGCCCCCGGAATTAGGTGGATCTGCACTTTTGCTCCTTGGAATTTCCCGATGCTTGGTTTGAACAGTGAAGGAAATTTGTTTAAGACCTGCGCACACGAAGTGTCATCAGTGGGCGATAGCGCTCGCATGTCGTCCCAGTTCCAACGTATCTTTCCCAGTCAGCTCCTGCCGAGCAGCGTGGGACCATCGCCTGGTACCACCCAGAGTGATAGCTTGTGCACCGCTCCATCATCGGAGACCTTTACAGTAGTACTGACGATTATAGAAATCAGTTCTTTTGTGTAAGTTCTTAGTTTCGTGCGAACTGGAGTTAAGACTGGCCTTGAGGCCTTGTTGCACCACAACCTTTCGAAAGTCTTTTTGCCCATGATGGACTGGCTTGCGCCCATGTCCAGCTCCATTGACACTGGGAGTCCACTTAGTTCAACATTCAGCATTATCGGGGGACAATTCGTGGTGAATGTGTGTTCTCCATGTACCTCTGCCTCCTCTATCTGAGGCTCTGTTTCGTCGTGATCCTCCTCTGCAACATGGTGGTTTGCAGGTTTAACAGGCTTAGCAGCTCGCCTGCACACTCATTAGAGGTGTCCTATTGTTCCACAGCCCTTGCAAACGTATCCTTTGAATCGGCATGAATGGAAACGATGATCACCCCCTTGCATTCATCACCCTTGATGGTGAACTCTGTGTGACCTGCCCTGTACGTTACGATTCGAAAACAACATCACTTTGTTCACAGTACTTGTAGCACCACTTGTATGCTGAGAGATTTGTTTCATATTGTCACTGGTGGCTATGAACGCCTAGGCTATCGCTATGGCCTTACTCAAGGTTGGGGTCTCTACAGTCAAAAGTTTGCGAAGTATGGTTTCGTGGCCAATGCCAAGTACGAAAATGGCTCGGAGCATATGCTCCAAATGTCCATCAAATTCGCAATGTCCTGCAAGGCGTCTTAGCTCGGCGACATAACTCGCTACTTCCTGGCCTTCAGATCTTTTGTAGGTGTAGAACCGGTACCTCGCCATCAGAACGCTTTCCTTCGGGTTCAAATGCTCTCGGACCAGTGTGCACACATCGTCGTATGATTTCTCAGTGGGTTTCGCTGGAGTGAGCAGATTCTTCATGAGGTCATACGTTGGTGCCCCACAGATGGTGAGGAGGATTGCCCTTCGTTTGGCAGCGCTCTCTTTCCCTTCTAGCTCGTTGACCACGAAGTATTGGTCGAATCACTCCACAAAAGTTTCCCAATCATCTCCCTCCGAAAATTTCTCCAGGGTGCCCACTGTTTTCTGCATCTTTGGGTTCGCTATCTGTATCTTGTTGCTAGTTGTTGTGTATGGAGAAAGAGTCAGACTGAACACTGTGAGCTGAAGGTAAAGTGTGACCTTAGTCTTTTATTGCAGGTCTCCAGAGTGCCTCTCCAACCTGTGAAACTTTCTTAAATACCTGTGCTCCCAGGGATTATGGGATCCTTTGGGACTCCAGGGAATGAGCCCTCTGGTGGCTGTACAGAGTAAATACAAGTCTACATATATAACAATGAGTATTTATAGTCAAGCATGACTTGGACTCCTCATCTAGCTCCAGTTGTAAGTAGGCATTCGTAAGATCCAACTTTGAGAAGATCTGACCACCTGTCAGCGTTGTGAACAAATCTTTTACATTTGGCAATGTATTGGGGAGATTACCCTCTCGAACTTGGTTTACGGTTACTTTATAATCACCACACAACCTTAACCTTACCATATGACATAGGAACAACAATGGGTGTAGCCCAATTACATAGATTATCTTAGAGATAATGTTCTCAGTCTCTAGCCTTTTGAAATCTTGCTCAACTTTTTCCTTGATTGCATATGTTATGGGACGTGGCTTGCAGTAAAGCGAGTCTAGCGTCCGTCTGTATCCTGACAATCGCCTTGAAGCCTTGTCGGACTGCCTGTTTCGCAGAATACGTACGCGATTGTTAGGGTACAGGACACTAGACCGGTTTACTGCAAGCCACATACGCACTCAAGGAAAAAGTTGAGCAAGATTTCAAAAAACTTCTTGATGACATCAAGCTTCAATGCAAATCTCGTTTCAACACAAAAGATCTCATTCCAATCCAGCTTCAGTGATCACAACCAATTTCTACCTAGTAAGGCAGGCTTGTCTCCTGTCACTAATAAGATAAGCAAGTTCTGAAATTGATCCTTGTATTTCACTGGTATGGTGATATGGCCTACCACAGGAATATTCTCCACCCGAGTAGCCTCGCAGCTCTACGTTGGATTTCTCCAATGGGAAATCACGCAATTTGTCGAGATATAGCGATTCCGGTACTACGCTCACGGATGCACCAGTGTCGATTTCCAACATCTACTTGGATGATACTTTTTGAATCGATGTTAGATACCCTCGTGCTCCTGATGATGTGTATCTCCTCATCCTGTTGCTTTTCTTCCATGCTATGTACTCTCTGGGGATTTCTACTTAGAGCTTTGAAAGTTGCTTTACTCTTCAGTCGGCATGCCTTCGCAAGATGCCCAATTTTCAAGCAGAAGAAACACTCTGCCTTCACATATGGACAACTTTGAGCAATGTGTTGTCCCAGGCACCAATAGCAGGACTTCAATGTATTGTTACCTTGGCCAGTTTCTGAGGTCTTGGGGCCCAACTGCCTTTTTCTTTTAACCTGCAGGTGATTGACCTCGGTTGTCTGATGACTGGAAATGGCTCGAAATTCTCGGGAGTATTGGTCGGCCATATCCATCGACATAGCTGTCTGACATGCTAAATCAAAAGTCAAGTTAGGAGTTGTCAACAACATTCTTCTGATCGCTTCATTATTCATCCCTCAAACAAAGCGGTCACGCAATGCTCGTTCCTGAAAGTTTACGAAATGAGAGTGAATAGATAGCTTTTTTTGTGTACTCACTGATACTCTCGTCAGGTAATTGATTTTGTATTCCGAAGCGATAACTTTTAGCAATTTCCAGGGGCTCAGGTCTGTAGTGCTGAATCTCCTTTGGCTTGATAGGAACAAGCACATGTTTCAGGGTTTCATACACCTCGGGGCCCTGCTTCTGTCAGGGAAATAGCCCGTTTTCTTTCTAAAACCACCCGATTATTATTTTCATCATCGAAGACTTCGATGATACTAGTTGCAGTGGAACAACATTTCTAGCTGCTCCACATACACTCCGAAAGTCTCTCGGTGGTATTGAAACTCACCCAAGTGCCCTATCATTCCCATAGGCACCGGCATCTAGACTCTGGCAGTTCAGCCAAGTGTGCTTGTAATTTACCTTGTAATTTTAGCTTTTCTGCAACACAAAGGACCTCTCTGTTGTTTGGTTGGAATCATCCATCAACAAAAATTTCAGCTAGGTTATCCAGAAATCCTATCCTCATCGCCAACATGGTATTTCTTCTCTACGTCATCTTTTACAAGTGGTCTGCAGCAGCCTCCTACCATCAGTCTCCCACATATTTCTGTCATACATTTCCACTCATTAACTTGGATAGCTAGCTAGAGAGGAGGGGGGAGAGAGAATTAAAGCAGAGAGGAGGCCAAGCACTCTATGGGGAGAGAGAGGATCAGAGGGGGAGGGCGAGGATCAGAGGGAGAGAGAGAGAGAGGAGGGGGAGAGAGAGAGAGGAGGGAGGAGAGAGAGGGATGGGGGGAGAGAGGATTGGAGGGGAGAGGATTGGAGGGGAGAGGAGGCCAAGCACTCTGGGGGGAGAGAGAGGATTGGAGGGGGAGAGGGCGAGAGGAGGCTGGGGGGAGAGAAAGAGAGAGAGAGGAGGGGGGAAACAGGATTGGAGGGGAGAGAGGATCAGAGGGGAGAGGAGGTCAGGAACTCTGGATGGAGAGAGAGAGAGGAGGGGGGAGAGAGAGGAAGGGAGTGGGGAGAGAGAGAGAGGAAAGGAGTGGGGGGGGCATCACTTGGATGCTAATGGCGCATTAATGGGACCATGTTGAATGGCATTGTGGGTGCTTACTAGTACTTGGGCAATTATATTAAACCATGCTATTGACATCCTTTCAGAAAAAAATCGCTTTCAACAAAGGCAAACGTCGGTGCACCGGGGGAGGGCCAGCAGAGTTGAAAGGATATACTTGCCATAGAGGAAGTGCAGCGAAGGTTCACCAGACTGATTCCTGGGATGGCAGGACTGTTATATGAGGAGAGATTGGGTCGACTAGGCCTGTATTCACTAGAGGTTAGAAGAATATCATCATCACCTCGGAATCAAGGAAGACTTGCTTCCACTCCTGAAGTGAGTTTTTTGGTGGCTGAACAGTCCAATACGAGAGCCACAGACTCTGTCACAGGTGGGACAGATAGTCGTTGAGGGAAGGGGTGGGTTGGACTGGTTTGCCGCACGCTCCTTCCGTTGCCTGTACTTGACCTCTTCACGCTCTCGGCGTTGAGACTCGAAGAGCTCAACACCCTCGCGGATGCACTTTCTCCACTTGGGACTCCCAGTGGTGATGTCGCACTTTTTCAGGGAGGCTTTGAGGGTGTCCTTGTAACGTTTCCGCTGCCCATCTTTGGCTCGTTTGCCGTGAAGGAGCTCCTCATAAAGCACTTGCTTTGGGAGTCTCGTGTCTGGCATGTGAACTATGTGGCCTGCCCAGCGGAGCTGATCGAGTGTGGTCAGTGCTTCAATGCTGGGGATGTTAGCCTGGACGAGGACACTGATGTTGGGGCGCCTGTCCTCCCAGGGGATTTGCAGGATCTTGCGGAGACATCGTTGGTGAAATATCTCCAGCGACTTGAGGTGTCTACTATATATGGTCCATGCCTCTGAGCCATACAGGAGGGCGGGTATTACTACAGCCCTGTAGAAGAATGAGAGGGACCTCATTGAAATGTATAAAATTCTGACTGGGTTGGATAGACTGGATACAGGGAGGATGTTTCCCCTGGCTGGGAAGTCTGGAACAAGGTGCCACAGTCTCAGGATACGGGGTAGGAAATTTAGGACCAAGATGAAGAGAAATGTTTTCACTCAGAGGGTGGTGAACCTGTGGAATTCTCTACCACAGAAGGCTGTGGAGGCCAAGTCACTGAATAGATTTAAGGAGGAGATAGATAGATTTCTAGAAACAAAAGGCATCAAGGGATATGGGGAGAAAGCGGGAATATGGTGTTGAGATAGAGGATCAGCCATGATCATATTGAATGGCGGTGCAGACTCGAAGGGCCGAATGGCCTGCTACTGCTCCTATTTTCTATCAACGAGCTGAGCGACCTGGAGGAGCAGGCCACAGCCCTCACAGGGGCGCATAATCGCTCGGCCACCCGTGGGGGTGTTGATCCGGTGCTGGCGTAAGTATCACATGACCCCCAGTAAATTGATCACTGTAAAGCTTGTACCAGCATGAAATATTATTATCATCATCATCATCATCATAGGCAGTCCCTCGGAATCGAGGAAGACTTGCTTCTACTCTTTAAATGAGTTATTTGGTGGCTGAACAATCCAATATGAAAACCACAGACTCTGCCACAGGTAGGGCACATAGTCGTTGAGGGTAAGGGAGGGTGGGACTGGTTTGCCACATGCTGTCGGCGATGAGATTCGAGGTGCTCAGCACCCTCCCAGATGCACTTCCTCCACTTAGGGCGGTCTTTGGCCAGGGACTTCCAGGTGTCAGTGGGGATGTTGCACTTTATCAGGGAGGCTTTGAAGGTGTCCTTGTAACGTTTCCTCTGCCCACCTTTGGCTCATTTGCCGCGAAGGAGTTCCAAATAGAGCGCTTGCTTTGGGAGTCTTGTTCAGGCATGCGAACAATGTGGCCTGCCCAGCGGAACTGATCAAGTGTGGTCAGTGCTTCAATGCTGGGGATGTTGGCCTGGCCGAGGACACTGATGTACATGCATCTGTCCTCCCAGGGGATTTGTAAGATCTTGCGGAAACTTCGTTGGTTGTATCTCTTGAGCGACTTGAGGTGTCTGCTGTATATGGTCCATGTCTCTGAGCCATACAGGAGGGCGGGTATTACTACAGCCCTGTAGACCATGAGCTTGGTGGCAGTTTTTAGGGTCAGCTCTTCTAACACTCTTTTCCTCAGGTGGCCGAAGGCTGCACTGGCGCACTGGAGGCAGTGTTGAATCTCGTCGTCCATGTCTGCTCTTGTTCTTAAGAGGCTCCCGAGTTATGGGAAATAGTCCACGTTTTCCAGGGCCGCGCCGTGGATCTTGATGACTGGGGGGCAGTGCTGTGCGGCGAGGACAGGCTGGTGGAGGATCTTTATCTTACAGATGTTTAGCATAAGGCCCATGCTTTTGTATGCCTCAGTAAATACGTCGACTATGTCGTGGAATTCAGCCTCTGTATGTGCGCAGACGCAGACATCGTCTGCATACTGTAGCTCGACAACAGAGGTTGGGGTTATCTTGGACCTAGCCTGGAGATGGCGAAGGTTGAAAAGGTTCCTACTGATTCTGTAGTTTAGTTCCACTCCAGCAGGGAGCTTGTTGATTGTGAAGTGGAGCATGGCAGCAAGGAAGATTGATTGAGAAGAGGGTTGGGGCGATGATGCAGCCCTGTTTGACCCCAGTCCGGATGTGGATTGGGTCTGTAATGGATCTGTTGGTAAGGATCACGGCCTGCATGTCATCGTGGAGCAGACAGAGGATGGTGACAAACTTTTGGGGGCATCCGAAACGGAGGAGGACGCTCCATGGACCCTCGCGGTTGACAGTGTCAAAGGCCTTGGTAAGGTCGAAGAAGGCCATGTATAAGGGCTGGCGCTGTTCCCTGCATTTTTCCTGCAGGTGTTGCGCTGCAAAAATCATTTTCGTTGTGCCTGTGGGGGACAAAATCTGCACTGGGACTCCGGGAGGAGCTCCTCGGCCACAGGGAGAAGACGGTTGAGGAGGACACTAGCGACAACTTTCCCAGTGGCTGATAGCAGGGAGATTCCTCTGTAGTTGCCGCAGTCGGACTTGTCCCCTTTTTTAAAGATGATCATGATCACTGCATCTCTGAGATCTCCCAGCATGCTCTCCTCCCTCCAGAGAGGATGGAGGAGAAAGCATAGAGACATAGATGGAGAAAGCACAGGAGATACAGCAGCTGGCCAACAGCCGTGATGTGCGAGGATTCTTCATCGCAGTCGAGGCCACCTACGGTCGAAACACCCAAGGCCCCACCCCACTGCTGGCCAAGAACAGAGAAACACTCATCAATGACACCGAGGCAGTCAGGGCTGGCTGGAAGGAGCACTTCAAATATCTCCTCAATCGAGACTCTGCCTTTGACTCGAGTGTTCTCGACTCCATCCCGCAGCATGCTACCCGCCACCACCTCAGTAAAACCCCAGCCCTGCAAGAGGTAGAAAAAGCCATAAGACAGCTTAAAAACAACAAGGCTAAGGGAGTGGATGGAATCCCTACTGAGGCACTGAAGTATGGTGGAGAGGCACTGTTGGCACGAATACATGACCTCATCTCTCTCATCTGGAGGGAGGAGAGCATGATTATTATAATGCCATGCAGTCTTTGTAAATTCTGTTCATGTTCATTGCATGTAGTGTATCTCGGTGATATATAATGCAGTAATGTTGCGCCTCTTCATATGTATGCACAATGTAAGTGTTAAAATGTCACCCTGACTCTCCCTCCCCTCCTCCCTCACTCCCTTCCTTGCCCTTCTGCTGACCTATTATGTCTTGTTTTGTAGCTGAGCAGGAACACGATGTCGTCACAGAGGAGCAGGAGGAGGATGACGATCAACTAATGTCCGACCCACCCCAGGAAGTGGAAGTAGAAGAAGGGAAGGGGACAGCGGGGTCATGCCTGCGACCACCTCTTCCTCATTTTTCATGGATTCGGCTCCGAGGAAGTGGCCGGACCAAGCGTTGTGCAGCAATGCACACCGAGTGTCACAGCCCCCGTGCCTAATCCATGGAGGCTGATTCGTCAGGAGAGGCGTGCTGCAAGACAGAGGCTGACCTGGACATGCTGTCTAGGGCATGCGTCGACATAAGTCGACAGCTTCTCCAGGCAATTGGTGCACTCGCACAAATCATCGCAGCGCAATCAGTGCGCCAATCAGTGCGCCAATCAGAGGAGACGGCGGCTCGGATTACGGTGATGCAGCGAATCGCCGATTCCGTGGATATCTTGCTTTTAAAAGAATTATTTATTATTTATTAATTTACTTTCCACAAAACCTTTTTCAAAATGTATAAACTTTTATTGAACTTAACAATTTTTGTGCTGGTCTCACTCACTTTTACTAAATACAAGGGTTACAAATAATGGACATTTTAGCTGAACTCGTAACCATTCAAGCAAAAGCGTTCATCTATGAGATGCTGATGAAACAGTTTTGCTGCTGCATAACCGCCACAGGGCTTTTCCTGCAGTGTAGGGGTGAGTGATATCATGGTTTCATTGCCAGACCCCTCCTCAAACTCCTCTTCCTCCCCTTCTTCTTCCACTTCTCTAACTGGCTCGTCCACTATGTCCTGAGGTGGTCCTGCAGTCTCCTGTGGCATTTCCTGTCCCCTTCTGATAGCCAAGTTGTGCAACATGCAACACATCACAATGAACTCCGTGGCCTGCTCAGGGTGGTATTGTAGGCTGCCTCTAAAGTGGTCCAGGCATCTGAAGTGCTCTTCAGCACTCCAATTGTCTTTTCGTTGTGTGTGGCTATATGGCTTTCATTGTAGCGATGCTCGGCATCTGTCTGGGGCTTACGGAGGAAGTTCAAGAGCCAGGTGGCGAGACTGTATCCTTTGTCACCCAGCATCCAGCATTGACCTTGTGGCTGATTCCTAAAATGGTCGGAGACAGTGTTCTCTCGCAGGATGTGCGCATCATGAATGCGCCCTGGAAAATTGGCATTTACTGCCATGATTATTTGATTGTGGTCGACAACGAGCTGCACGTTCAGGGAGTGGAACCCCTTTCAGTTACCAAACACCTCTGCATCCTCTAAGGGTGCTCACAGGGCGATGTGCGTACAGTCTATTGCACCTTGTACCTTAGGGAAGTTTTCTATTCATGAGAAATCCGAAGCCCTCTCACTCTGTGCCTCCCTGGTCATTGGAAAGTTTATAAAATCCATCCTGCATGCGTAAAGGCTTCAGTCACCTGTCGAATGCAGCAATGTGGCGTGCTGACAGATACAGCATATGTCGCCAGCTGATGCCCGATGCATAGAGTGAAAGTACCACAGTCACCTTAACCTCAACGGGCAGTGCGGTCCTGAAGGTACTGATAAGCTGCAGATCTCCCTCCCTTAATGAGCTGGCATATCTCACTGATGACCTCCTTTCGGAAGCACAGCCTTCTAACGCCCGCGTTATCGGACAAGTCCAGGTATGATCACTTATCCCTGTAAATGCGTTGGGTGTAAGGTCTCCTCCTCCTCAGCAGTCTGCCACCTCTTTGGGCACAAAATGCTCTTCAATAAACCTTCTTCCACTGTTCCTTCAACTGCTCCTCCCCGGCAGTCAGGGAGGAGCAATCAGAGGAGCAGCTAGCTGCAGCAGGATCAAAAGTAAGAAAGAAGTCAAAAGTAATTGAAGTGTGACATCACAGCCAACAGGGTAAGTGATTGGCTGGTTGATTGGTGAGTAGTTTTCTTTTTCTTTATCTTTTTTCTTTTTCTTATCAGGAAGAAACCTTGTCATTGTTGCCAAATTAAGTAATTTAAGGGTTAAGTCATGGCAGGAGAGCCCAGTCCCGTGTTATGCTCCTCCTGTGCTATGTGGGAAATTAGGGACGCTTCCAGTGTCCCTGACTACTATGTGTGCAGGAAGTTTATCCAGCTGCAGCTCCTGACAAACCGCATTGCGGCACTGGAGCTGCGCATGGATTCACTCTGGAGCATCCGCGATGCTGAGGGTGTCGCGAATAGCACGTTTAGTGAGTTGGTCGCACCGCAGGTATAGGTTACACAGGGAGATAGGGAATGGGTGACCAGCAGGAGGAGCAGTGGAAGAAAGGTAGTGCAGGGGTCCCCTGGGGTCATCTCCCTCCAAAACAGATATACCACTTTGGGTACTGTTGGGGGAGATGGTTCATCAGGGGAAGGCAGCAGCAGCCAAGTTCATGGCACCATGGGTGGCTCTGCTGCGCAGGAGGGCAGGAAAAAGAGTGGGAGAGCTATAGTGATAGGGGATTCTATTGTAAGGGGAATAGATAGGCGTTTCTGTGGCCACAAACGAAATTCCAGGATGGTATGTTGCCTCCCTAGTGCAAGGGTCAAGGATGTCTCGG
Organism: Pristiophorus japonicus; assembly: GCF_044704955.1. Classification (NCBI taxonomy): domain Eukaryota; kingdom Metazoa; phylum Chordata; class Chondrichthyes; family Pristiophoridae; genus Pristiophorus; species Pristiophorus japonicus. The sequence goes on along the minus strand of NC_091993.1, from coordinate 72,652,089 downwards.
AGCGGCTGCAGGGCATTCTGGAGGGGGAGGGTGAACAGCCAGTTGTCATGGTGCATATAAGTATCAAAGATATAGGTAAAAAGTGGGATGAGAGGTCCCACAAGCTGAATTTAGGGAACTAGGAGTTAAATTAAAAAGTAGGAACTCAAAGTAGTAATCTCAGGATTGCTACCAGTGCCACATGCTAGTCAGAGTATAAATAGCAGGATAGTTACGATGAATACGTGGCTTGAGGAATGGTGCAAGAGGGAGGGATTCAAATTCCTGGGACATTGGAACCGGTTCTGGGGGAGGGGGGACCAGTACAAACCGGATGGTCTGCACCTGGGCAGGACTGGAACCGATGTCCTAGGGGGAGTATTTGCTAGTGCTGTTGGGGAGAATTTAAACTAATATGGCAGGGGGATGGGAACCTATGCAGGGAGACAGAGGGAAGTAAAATGGCAACAGAAGCAAAAGGTATAAAGGAGAAAAGTAAAAGTGGAGGGCAGAAAAATCAAAGGCAAAACTCAAAAAGGGCCACATTACAACATAATTCTAAAAGGACAAAAAGTATTTAAAAAAACAAGCCTGAAGGCTCTGTGTCTCAATGTGTGGAAGAAAACGATCTATGTCCTATTTTAAAGGAAAGGGTTAAGTTCACTTTTTGCTGATTTTGTAGAATTAGTGGAGCTAGAAAAAACACCCACACTTCTCTGCCTTGAAACAAAGAATGTTGTAAATACATGACTATCTGGTATGTGTATGAGTTTCCAGATACCCTACTTATCAGGATATGGACAGGGAGAAACTATGCAAGAACAGATAAAGTGTGCCTCCTGGAATGACCTTTGTATTTACAGGATGTATGATTAATGTTCATGTGTGGTGTTTGAGATAAAGTTCCTGCTTTGATTGCGTTTACAGAATGTATGATTAATGTTCATGTGTGGTGTGTTTTAGATAAAGTTCCTGCTTTGATTGCATTTACAGAATGTATGATTAATGTTCATGTGTGGTGTGTTTTAGATAAAATTCCTGTTTTGACTGTATAAATATAGAGCGGGTTTGCTTGTAAAACCCAGAGTTTTTGCCTCGGTGCGGACTGAGTAAGCTCTCCGAGATATCTCGCTTGTAAAATAAAATTCTCTCGAAGCACGACTCTGAAAGCCTCCGCCTGAGTTAATTTAAGCTAAAATTTCCTCGACAGATTCTGGCGTAGTCGGCAGGATCTCTAAAAAAACGAGATCCAAAAGAACTAAATTTAACTTCTAAAAAAGAAAAGAGGAATTTTAAGGACCTTCCTAGCTGAAAGGAGGAAGGTGCCTAGGCCGTCCTAGCTAAAAGGGGGACGAGCCGTCGAGATCCCCTGGGGGGGTGAGACATAAGGTAGCTACCGCAAAGAAGCTAAAATAACAAAAAGGCAAGAGTAGACCCGGAGCTGAGCGGAAAAGAGAACACCGGTGAGCGCTTTGTAAATTACTGTATATTTTGTAGGATTGTCCTAACTCTCATTTCAGAAAAGATCGCGCAACGTTGCACCCAGAAGAATGGGAAACGGCTCTAGTCGAGCAGGGCGCTCGTGCCCAGCTCCTAGAAAAGGAAAGAAAGACGACCTCTTGACTGAAAGAATGAAAGTACATCCTAAGACCGAGAAAAGAATCCGTAAGGTAGTAAAGCAACGAGAGAAGGTAGGAGATCCCATTGTGCTGCCCGGCTCGCCGGCGGACACTGTAATTAAGGAAACAGGAGATGACAGATATGCGGTAATGTTTAGCAGCGATTTGTACGGTTGGTCTGATGGGGATTGGCCATATGGAGGAAGTTTTAAGTTATCTTTGATTGAGGAATGGAGAAAAACAACCAAGGAAGGAGGGGGAGACCCCACTTGGGATAGGGACTATATGGAAAACTGTTTTAAAAAATGGACAGAGGTTGCTAAGAGGCACCAACCCCCTAAGATTAAATCAGAAGAAAAGGAAAAAAGGGAAAATGAAAAACCTCCCTCTTATAGTCCTCCGGGCCTTCCTATCCCCTCAGCACCAGCAGTAGGACTCTATCCCCGCATAGAACCCCCAAAACAAGATAGTTGGCAGGAAATTATAGAAATAATTGCTGCCCATAGAAATCAAGTTCCGAGGGAACTAGCAGCCCCTCCGGATCAGCCATCTAATGGAGGAGCCGGTGGAGGAGATCCGGGAGCATCAGGATCAGGGGAAGCCGAAGCAGTAGAGGGAGGGGTAGCAAACCAGGACACAGGGAAAAGAGGTCCTCACCAAACAAGGCGACAAATGGCAAAAGAAGCAGCCGACTCTACCGTCCACCAAAATCCTAGGGTAATGATAGGAACTACGGCAGTTCTGAAACCCTGGTCCCCTGGAGAAGCCAGAGATATGATCTCAGCGCCCCAAATCCGGTAAAGAAACCGGTAGCATTTCACAACTGGCTTGAGCAAACGTGTACAATTTACAATCCGCTCCCAGGAGATGTTAAAAGATATGTTACACATCCCACTAGGGGAAAATGGAGACTGGAGAGTTAATGATGACTTGCTGAATGACGGCAATGAGTCATTAACCCATTGGCTGAAAAACCGAGGAAAGAACGCAATTCTGCAAGGGGCTAAAAAGCATGGGGATATAGGGGAAGTCACCCGCTGCTTGTAAGCAACACCACCGTCTTGAGTTTGGGTGTGGCCGGTATCCCCATGAAATCATTTTTATCTGAACCTACCAAATTGATAATTGAAGGACAACAAGTTAATAATGAGACTTTGATAGTCTCTAAAACAACACCTCTCCCTTTATTAGGAAGACAGACTTTGTGCAAACTAGGAGCCACAATTTATTGCACAAAGGAAGGGATGTTCATGGAGCTCCCTCCAAATAAAATCCATCAGTTCTTTAATGGGATTGAAGAAGAGAAAAGGGAAGATAGCAAAGAAAAGGCTACCCTCTATTGTTGGCAATTGAATGGCAACTTCTATTCCCCCTTGATACATGAAGTTATACAAAATTTAAAAGCTAAAATTGACTCTAATACTGAAGAATTGATGTATATCATTTTGACAAGCTTTGAGGCAGTTCAGCTTCACTGTACAGCCTGGTACACTCGACAAAAAGCTGAAACTTACCAGTGTTTGATACAATCCTTTTTAAATAAAGAAGAAATAGTAGAAGCTACGCCCCGCATTTATTTTGGACCAGAAGGATTGGGGGTAGCCATGGATTTGACACCCTTATAGCAGCAGCGGTTTAGAGAAGAGAACTCGACACCCCATCTGACATTGGCTGTAAAACCGCCAGCGAAACCCAAAGATATGGGTCCGATGATTGTAGAAATAGAAAAGGAAAAACAGCAACAAGGCTATCAACCTTGGGCAGTAATGGCATTGAATCAAGTATCTTCGGAACTTTGGGCAAAACATAAGAATCATGTTGGGCAAGTACATTCTGTAGTACCCCATCGGGTACAATTGATAAAGAACGCTGTGTTACCAAGCATTAGGCAGTACAGACTGCCTCCAGAGGCAGAAGATGGGATAGAGCCAGTCATTTCTGCATTGTTGGAACAAGGAGTTCTAGAAAAGACACAGAGCCCGTGTAACACTCCGATACTGCCCATACCAAAGGTTAATAGGCCGAATGAGTGGAGATTTGTGCAAGATCTGAGAACTATTAATAAGATAGTAGTCCCTATCACCCCTGTGGTACTGGACACCAACATTATACTATCTGCTATCCCACCAACAGCAACTGTCTTTACTGTGGTAGATCTGTGTTCAGCCTTTTTCTCGATCCCATTAAATCAAGAGAGTCAGTATCTGTTTGCTTTCACCTACAAGAAACAGCAGCACACATGGGCCAGGTTGCCCCAAGGATACACCGAAAGCCCCGCAGTATATGCAGCAGCAGTAAAAAGAGACCTCGAAGACTGTTCATTATCGGACCAGTCTGTGCTGTTGCAGTATGCGGACGATTTGCTTGTGGCTTCTAGCCACGGATACAGGTACATGCAAGATTCCCTGAAACTGTTACAGCACCTATGTGAAAGAGGGCACCGAGTGTCATTACAAAAGTTACAATTTTGTCAGACTCAAGTCCAGTACCTGGGTTTTCACATATCTCAAGGGCAGAGGCAGCTAGGACCAGAAAGAATTCAGACAATTCAAAGTGCCACCATACCAAAGACAAAGAAGGATATCTTGTCATTTTTGGGGATGGTTGGGTACTGTAGACAATGGATCCCTGATTATCGAGAATGGGATGCGGTCCTAAGATCAGCTGCCCAGAATGATGCCCCACCCAAGGTGGAGTGGACCCCAGAGAGAGAGGAGGCATTTAAACAGTTAAAGAAAGCCATCACTAATGCTCCGGCGTTGGGACTTCCGAATTATGGAAAACATTTTCAGATGTATGTGAATGAGAAAGAAGGATTTGCAACAGCAGTGCTAACCCAAGAACATGGTGGGGGAAATAGACCAGTGGCTTATTATTCGGTTTTGCTGCCTCCAGTAGTAAGGGGAATGCCAGCATGTCTACGTGCTGTAGCTGCTACTGCGGTCATGGTGGAGAAGTCGGTACCTATTGTTTTGGACTATCCATGTACTGTCATTACAGCCCATGCTGTGTTGTTACTTTTGAATTCAGCTGCCACACAACACTTTACAGCATCTAGAAGAACAGGTTATGAAGTATTACTGCTATCACACCCTAATTACACCTTTCGATGTGCACCGGTAGTAAACCCAGCCACTTTTCTTCCTACTAAAGAAGTAGAGGATCCAGACCAGCATGATTGTCTGTTAACGGTGGAAATAGCCACCTTACCAAGACCCGATTTGCTCACAGAGCCCATGGACAATCCAGATCTTATTCTCTATACGGATGGATCATCACATAGGCCGTCGGATGATTTGCTTTTGGCAGGCTATGCTATTGTAAATCCCCACGAAACTGTTGAAGCATTTGCCCTGCCTCCCGGAACCTCGGCTCAGGCTGCTGAATTGTTTGCCCTCACCAGAGCTTGTATAATAGCTAAAGATCAAACTGCTAATATCTATACTGATTCTAGATATGCATTCGGTGTGGTCCATGATTTTGGACAACTGTGGAAAAACAGAGGCTTTATCACCTCTGGTGGAAAGCATATTAAGCACTCTCAACTGGTGCTTAATCTATTAGACGCCATTCAGTTGCCAAGTAAGGTAGCCGTTATCAAATGTGCAGCTCACCCAACCGGTGAGGATGAGGTATCAGTAGGAAATAGGAGGGCTGACGAAGCAGCCAAACAGGCCGCTTCGGCGCAAGTAGATTGCCTTCAAGCAGTCGCAGTCTCCCCTCCACAGATACGAGACATCCAACAACTTAAAACAGCCCAACAACAAGTTACTATGCAAGAAAGAAGGACTTGGGAACACCAAGGTTGTTTTCTCAAAAACGACATTTGGTGTCACCCTGGTGGGCGAACTGTTTGCCCTCGGTCTCTATTTTTGCCCCTGTCTCGCCTAGCACACGGTCAGGCTCACATGGGCAAAGGAGGGATGATACATGCTATTAATTCACAGTGGTATGCACCAGGAATAACAGTAGTAATTAAAAAAGTTGCTAGAACATGCCAAATTTGTCAACAAAATAACAGAGGTAAAACACCTGCGGAATATGATCATTACCTCACCTACTAACTCGCTTAAAAAAAAATGTTTTAAATAACAACTTTAACTTACTTTTGCGGGTATTCTTTCTTACCGCTGTTGGCAGGGCTGCATCGACAGGTTTGACCCTGTTGGTCGTCTGGGCGCAGAATACGGGTCCAGAGAGAGCCAAAAGTACGACGGTAACGTAATCCATGGCGTTTCATGTCGGCACACCTCTTCCCGGTGGTACCTGGATGTGCCGCCGCAAAAAGGTGCCTGAGGATCCCGCCGACCGGGTTTTCGCCGCAATGAGTCAAATTGTGGCGAAATCCCAGTCGTAAAGTCGGCGAAAATCCAGCCCAAGGAATGCTGTATAAATCCAACTTGGGAAAAAAGGGTTAAGTTTTAAATTGTCGTCATAAAATTAATTTTAGCTTTTATCTGTAAATGTGGGCCAAAAAAAGATTTTGGACATTAAAAATAAAATGAGCAATAATAATCTTAAAATAAAGTTTTTCTCATTTCAAGAAACTTCCCAGTTTGTATTCGGAGATCACTCAAATCCTTCAGTGATGGTAATTTGTAACATTGTTCTGATAAACCACAATTATGATGTTTGACATGCATTCAATTCTGCACCAATGTGGTGTTTTCAGTCCCTCATTTTGATCAATGTGTGAAGATGTCAATTGTAGTGAAAATTTGATTTTTAGATTTTTTTTTTAAAATTTTCACTGAAAAGCGCGCACAATTTATGAATTACTCCAAAATATTGGTTTTAAAACAAAACAAAGTTTTCACGTGGACTTATTTTTTGCGCTTTATACGTGTGATATTTCCATTCTATTGTGTATGATTCGGTAATCTATTACTTTGATCTTTTTTTAACAAATGTAGTTTTAGGGTATTATGTTTAGGGTATTATGTCGCATTTGTATAAGTGAAGCTGAATAGGAAAATATAGTGCAGCCCACTTTAGGTTTGAAAAGATCAGTTAAATTGAATAAAAAGTGCATTTTATTGAAATGCTGATTTAACATTTATTAATTTCCATGTACAAAATGTGTAAGGGGTAAGCCATTTAGGACCGAGATGGGGAGAAACTTCTTCACCCAGAGAGTGGTGAACCTGTGGAATTCTCTACCACAGAAAGTTGTTGAGGCCAATTCACAAAATATATTCAAAAAGGAGTTAGATGTAGTCCTCACTACTAGGGGGATCAAGGGGTATGGCGAGAAAGCAGGAATGGGGTACTGAAGTTGCATGTTCAGCCATGAACTCATTGAATGGCAGTGCAGGCTCGAAGGGCCGAATGGCCTACTCCTGCACCTATTTTCTATGTTTCTATCTACCCCAGCCAAGTATGCCCTTTGAAAATTTGCAAATTGATTTTGTCCACATGCCTCCAGTGTCAGGTCTTAAGTACCTATTAGTCATAGTAGATATGTTCACAAGGTGGGTAGAAGCGTACGCCACTAGGAGAGACGATGCCCGAACAGTAGTAAAAATTCTATTTAAAGAAATAGTACCAAGATATGGGATACCTATGGGAATCAACAGTGACAGGGGAACACACTTCACAGGAAAAATAGTGCAAAATCTTGCAGAAGCATTAGGTTTCCAGTGGAAGTTACATATACCATATCAACCACAGTCCTCGGGAATGGTAGAGAGAGTAAATGGGATAATAAAATCTACCCTCACCAAGGTATGTCAGGAGACAGGACTAAAGTGGCCAGATGCCTTACCATTGGTACTGTATACAATTATAAACCAAAAAAACCGAAACACTGGTTTGACACCACATGAAGCCTTGTTGGGATGACCAATGCCTACCGGTGTAAAACCACCACGGGTGGCTGAAAAAATAGCATTAATTTGGAATGATGAAAAATCACTAAAGTATGCTCAAGCCATGTGTGAAATAGCAAGGAGTCTGCACGAACAAATAAAGCAGACACAGGTGCCCCCGTCGGAAGGAAATATGCACCCTTTCAGGCCTGGAGATCAAGTGTTAGTAAAAACATTAAATAAAGAATCCTTTTCTCCTAGGTGGAAAGGACCGTATCAGATAATTCTCACAACACGAACCGCTTTGAAGTTGGAAAAGCACCCGAACTGGGTGCATGCAACCCGCTGTAAATATTATTTCCCCGACGAATTACAGCCGAAAGAAAAGGCATTGAACCAGGACGAGCTACGGTTGCCCGACTAAGAAAACAGCCATCTTCTCGCTGAAGAACTGTACCTGCTCTTATTTTGTGTTCACTCATTGTGTATTTTGGACTTAAAAGTATCTATAGTTACCCAAAAGTCCAGGGACGAATATCAGAACTCATTTGTATGCCAGTTTGGGCCTTTATTATTTGGGTTACTGTTACTATCGTGCTTGCGTGTTGTTATTGTAACGAATTAGTTCAAGAGTGTTATAGAAGTAAACAGAAAAGGGAAGATGAGGCGGGACTCTTGGAAAAACTATAAGCAGACATTGGGCATTCTGATCATTTTAGCAGTAAAGAAAGTCAGACAGGAAGAAGAATTACTTGAAGAAACAGGTACACCCATTGTATATATAAAGAAATGATCAGACAGTTATTGAGAGCCGAGCTAGAAAGGAAAATATTATCCTTCCATGCTGACAAATGGGAAAGGTTGCTGAAAATCAATCAGAAGGATAAGCTTCTTAATTTAACCATTAAACCCCAAGAAAGATATACCAGTTGTGATTCAAAAGGATGTAACATAACTATGGAAATAGTAAATAAGATGAGAAAAGAAATTTGGTGTCAGTTCCAAGTAATGCCCCAGTTGTTTGGACAGAACTTTTTGTACCCAGAATTTAAAGGAGATTGGGTCGATGAAAAGAATTTGACATAGGGGATGTGCTAGGTGGCCATTCGGAATGGTATGTCCTTATCAGACTGCCACATACGAACCATGCTCATTACAGCACTCCATTGGAGTATGTAAATGGGAACTAAAGCCAACAAGTGACACTGATATTACGGAAATAGGACAGAATGACCCGTCTATCTGGATGGAATTTTGTATAGGCCCCCCATTAATAAATGCGTGAGAGGAGTCTACACCCTGTATGACCCAGAAGAAAAAAGAACTTATACCTTTGGGCAATGGCAAAATGTAGAAAAATATCTGTCTGTGCACAAGATTGAACCCCTACCCCCTGTAATTAATTTGACCAGACTGCACAATTTGATACAGAATGACAAGCAAATTGAGGAAGCTCTGTCAAAACAAGGCAGAGACATCCACCAATTTAGAGTCGAAATGAGTTACAAGAAGGGGCAACTAGTAAGAATCACAGATGAAGTCACCTCTTTGACAGTACACCACTGGTGGGATGTGTTTTTCGGATGGTCCCCAAAAGCTTCTGCAGTACTGAAGCTTGTCATACACCCCATAGTAATCTTAGGTGTGGTTATGCTTATATTGTTAATAATCATTTGTGGAATGTGGATAAAGTTGAAAAAATTAATTAGTCAAGTAATGGGCCTGGTATCCCAAGTAAAAAGGAAAAGTGTGTTCGTGAAAGGAAGGTTAAGTCGCATAGAAGGAAAATATAAAACACTGTGTTGATTTAGTAGAAGATCAACAAGGAGGGAATTGTGGAAGAAAACGATCTATGTCCTATTTTAAAGGAAAGGGTTAAGTTCACTTTTTGCTGATTTTGTAGAATTAGTGGAGCTAGAAGAAACACCCACACTTCTCTGCCTTGAAACAAAGAATGTTGTAAATACATGACTATCTGGTATGTGTATGAGTTTCCAGATACCCTGCTTATCAGGATACGGACAGGAAGAAACTATGCAAGAACAGATAAAGTGTGCCTCCTGGAATGACCTTTGTATTTACAAGATGTATGATTAATGTTCATGTGTGGTGTTTTAGATAAAGCTCCTGCTTTGATTGCATTTACAGAATGTATGATTAATGTTCATGTGTGGTGTGTTTTAGATAAAATTCCTGTTTTGACTGTATAAATATAGAGCGGGTTTGCTTGTAAAACTCAGAGTTTTTGCCTCGGTGCGGACTGAGCAAGCTCTCCAAGATATCTCGCTTGTAAAATAAAATTCTCTCGAAGCACGACTCTGAAAGCCTCCGCCTGAGTTAATTTAAGCTAAAATTTCCTCGACACAATGCAAGGAGCATTCATAATAAGGAGGATGAATTAACTGCGCAGTTAGCTGTTAACGGATATGATGTAATTGGGATTACGGAGACATGACTCCAGGGTGACCAAGGCTGGGAACTCACCATCCAAGGGTATTCCATATTCAGAAAAGATAGACTGAAAGGAAAAGGAGGTGGGGTGGTGTTGCTGGTTAAAGAGGAGATTCACGCAATAGTAAGGAAGGACATTAGCGTGGATGAGGTGGAATCTGTATGGTTAGAGCTGCGGAACACCAAAGGGCAGAAAACGCTAGTGGGAGTTGTGTACAGACCAAACAGTAGTAGTGAGGTTGGGGATGGCATCAAACAGGAAATTAGGGATGCATGCAATAAAGGTACAGCAGTTATCATGGGTGACTTTAAATCTACATATAGATTGGGCTAAACAAACTGGTAGCAATATGATGGAGGAGGGTTTCCTGGAGTGTATAAGGGATGGTTTTCTAGACCAATCTGTCGAGGAACCAACTAGAGAGCTGGCCATTCTAGACTGGGTGTTGTGTAATGAGAGAGGATTAATTAGCAATCTTGTTGTGCGAGGCCCCTTGGGGAAGAGTAACCATAATATGATAGAATTTTTCATTAAGATGGAGAGTGACATAGTTAATTCAGAGACGAGAGTCCTGAACTTAAAGAAGGTAACTTCGATGGTATGAGACGTGAATTGGCTAGGATAAACTGGCGAATGATACTTAAATGGTTAATGGTGGATAGGCAATGGCAGACATTTAAAGATCACATGGATGAACTTCAACAATTGTACATCCCTGTCTGGCATAAAAATAAAACGGGGAAGGTGACTCAACCGTGGCTTACAAGGAAAATTAGGGATAGTGTTAAATCCAAGGAAGAGGCTAATAATTTGCCCCAAAAAAGCAGCAAACCTGAGGACTGGGAGAAATTTAGAATTCAGCAGAGGAGGACAAAGGGTTTAATTAGGGGGGGGGAAATAGAGTATGAGAGTAAGCTTGCAGGGAACATAAAAACTGACTGCAAAAGCTTCTACAGATACGTAAAGAGAAAAAGATTAGTGAAGACAAATGTAGGTCCCTTATAGTCAGAATCAGGTGAATTTATGATGGGTAACAAAGAAATGGCAGACCAATTGAACAAATACTTTGGTTCTGTTTTCACTAAGGAAGACACAAATAACCTTCCGAAAATACTGGGGGACGGAGTGTCTAGCGGGAAGGAGGAACTAAAGGAAATCCTTATTAGTCAGGAAATTGTGTTAGGGAAATTGATGGGATTGAAGGCTGATAAATCCGCAGGGCCTGATAGTCTGCATCCCAAAGCATCTAAGGAAGTGGCCCTAGAAATAGTGGATGCATTGGTGGTCATTATCTAACATTCTATCGGCTCTGGATCAGTTCCTTTGGACTGGAGGGTAGCTAATGTAACCCCACTTTTTAAAAAAGGAGGGAGAGGGAAAACGGAATTATAGACCGATCAGCCTGACATAGGTGGTGTGGAAAATGTTGGATTCAATTATTAAAGATGCAATAGCAGTGCATTTGGAAAGCAGTGACAGGATTGGTTCAAGTCAGCATGGATTTATGAAAGGGAAATCATGCTTGACAAATCTAGAATTTTTTGAGGATGTAATTAGTAGAATGGACAAGGGGGAGCCAGTGGATGTGGTGTATTTAGACTTTCAAAAGGCTTTTGACAAGGTCCTACACAAGAGATTGGTGTGCAAAATTAAAGCACATGGTATTGGAGGTAATGTATTGACATGGATAGAGAACTGATTGGCAGACAGGAAGCAAAGAGTAGGAATAAACGGGTCCTTTTCAGAATGGCAGGCAGTGACTAGTGGGATACCGCAAGGTTCATTGCTGGGACCCCAGCTATTTACAATATATATTAATGATTTAGACGAAGGAATTGAATGTAATATCTCCAAATTTGCAGATGGCACTAAGCTGGGTGGCAGTGTGAGCTGTGAGGGGGATGCTAAGAGGCTGCAGGGTGACTTGGACAGGTTAGGTGAGTGGGCAAATACATGGCAGATACGGTATTACATAGATAAATGTGAGGTTGTCCACTTTGGTGGTAAAAACAGGAAGGTAGATTATTATCTGAATGGCGACAGATTAGTAAAAGGGGAGGTGCAACGAGACCTGGGTGTCATAGTACATCAGTCATTGAAAGTTGGCATACAGGTACAGCAGGCGGTGAAGAAGGCAAATGGCATGTTGGCCTTCATAGCGAGAGGATTTGAGTATAGGAGCAGGAAGGTCTAACTACAGTTGTACAGGGCCTTGGTGAGGCCACATCTTGAATAGTCTGTACAGTTTTGGTCTCCTAATCTGAGGAAGGACATTCTTGCTATTGAGGGAGTGCAGCGAAGCTTCACCAGACTGATTCCCGGGATGACAGGACTGACTTATGAAGAAAGACTGGATCGACTAGGCTTATATTCAATGGAATTTAGAAGAATGAGAGGGAATCTCATCGAAACATATAAAGTTTTGACGGGACAGGTTAAATGCAGAAAGAATGTTCCCTATGTTGGGGAAGTCCAGAATCAGGGGTCACAGTCTAAGGATAAGGGGTAAGCCATTTAGGATCGAGATGAGGAGAAACTTCTTCACTCAGAGAGTTGTGAGCATGTGGAATTCTCTACCACAGAAAGTTGTTGAGGCCAATTCGTTAGATATATTCAAAGGGGAGTTAGATGTGGCCCTTATAGCTAAAGGGATCAAGGGGTATGGAGAGAAAGCAGGAATAGGGTACTGAAGTGCATGAACAGCCATGATCATATTGAATGGTGGTATAGGCTCGAAGGGCTGAATGGCCTACTCCTGCATCTATTTTCTACGCTTCTATGTATTCTGCAGTAGCAATTAGTAAGCAGTATTGGCTGAGAAATTACAGGCCCCATTTCTTTAAAATTCCTCTAAACTGTCAAAAATGATTCAAATTTCATTCACTCTCATCAAATTAAAGCAGATACTATACTCTACACTGAAATTATAAGTATTCCTTTCAAACACCCATAAAATACACTAACAAATGATTTAAATGTCATCTACAATTAAAAGCAGCCTTTACATCCTTTTTCAAAATGGCATCCATAATGCTGGACCAGGGGCATTTAACTTTACCATTTTCAGGGCAGTTGTAATTGCTGGTGGTATTTTGGGCGGTAATACAGAGAAGTGCCAAAATTAGCGCCGGGCGGTATATGGGCGGTAATTGGGCAGTATATGGGCAGTAATCGGGTGGTATATGGGTAGTAATTGGGCAGTGCATGACAAAATCGTCTGAAAATCGGCTGGATATAATGGGCAAGCGGCCAGTGTTGATTGGCTGCTGAAATTGGCGCCGGCAGTTTATGGGCAGTCAGTCTGCGCAACTTTGCATCGGAGGCTGAAAACAGGCGATAATGACGAAAAAACCTTAAAGCGGGTTAAAGATCCTGAAAGTCTAGCCCTGTATGCTTTGCTAACTATTCTCTCAATATGTCCTGCCAGCTTCATAGATCTATGCACATGACCCCCCAGATCCCTCTCTCCCTGCTCAATCTTTAGAACTGTGCCATTAAGTCTATATTGCCTCTCCCTATCCCTTCAGCCAAGATGCATCACCTCACACTTCTCTGTATCAATTCCATCTGCCACTGGTCTGCCCATTCTGCCAGCCTGTCTGTGTCTTGTTGAGAGAGAGGAGAGAGAGGATCGGAGGGGAGAGGAGGTGAGGAACTCCGGAGGGAGAGAGGGAATTGGAAGGGGAGAGAGAGGGGGTCGGGAGTGGGGAGAGAGAGAGGATAGGGGGTGGGGAGAGAGAGAGAGGATAGGGGGTGGGGAGAGAGAGGAAGAGGATTGGAGAGGAGAGGAGGTGAGGAACTCCGGAGGGAGAGAGGGGAGCGAAGGGGGCAGAGAGAGGATGGGGGCGGGGGGGGAGGTGGAGAGAAAGTGAGAGGATCGGAGAGGAGAGGAGGTCAGGAACTCCGGAGGGAGAAAGGGAATTGGAGGGGGAGAAAGGGAGGATACAGGGTGGGAAGAGAGAGAGAGGATTGATGGGGAGTGGAGGTCAGGGACTCTGGATGGAGAGAGGGGAGCAGAGGTGGGGGGGGCGTGGGGGAGAGAGAGAGAGATCAGAGGGAAGCGGAGGTCAGGGACTCCAAGGGGAGAGAAGGACCGGAACTCAGGAGGGGCGGGGGTTGTAAAGAGTATGGAGAGCACAGTGGGCATGGGGGAGGAATGTGATTCAGGTCTAAAGGGAGAGGAATGAGAACACGAGCATGTTCCAGATGGTAAGACGGATCACGTTTTTCCAGCCTCACCCCCCTTTACGCCCACACCATGTTCTCCCTCTGGTGGTTGATTTGTTGGAAAGCTCGGTGGGTGTTTGGCAAGTCTCCCGTCACTAACACAATCCTTGCCTATCCTTGTCATGTGCCTGACATGCACTGAGCTACCTGGCCAGTCCTTCAGTGGCGACTTTAACCCCGGGGCCAGCCGAAACTGAGCGAGTGGTTAAAGTCGCCCAAGGTACTTCACTTGCCGAGGCTCTGCTGCCTACCACTTGGCCCTGATCATAGCCTGTCCTTCTGATCAGGCGAGAGGGATACCTGTCGGAAGCCAGCGAGGATCCTTCTTCTGTATGCAGATCGGCCTTTGATGATATCATCAGGGCCCGAGTGCTATTTTAGCCAGAGGCCATTGTGGGGTAGCCATTGTGGTCTCTTTCAAATGGAGGGAGATGATGCCACCACCCTACCCACGAGAACTGTAGCTTCTTCAAAGAAATCAAGTAGACTGCTCAGGCACAGCCCACTCCTTCTGAAATAAAAACAGAAAATGCTGGAAGTACTCAGCAGGTCAGGCAGAATCTGTGGAGAGAGACACAGAGTTAACATTTCAGGTCGGTGACCTTTCAACAGAACTGGAAGATGTTAGAGATGAGCAGGTTTTAAGTAAGTACAGAGGCAGAAAAAGGTGGGAGCGCTTAATAAAAGAATAAAGGGAAGGTCTGTGATAGGGTGGAGGGTAACAGCAATTAAATGACAAAAGGGACAACGGTGATATTTATCCCTCGATCAACATCACAAAAACAGATTATCCGGTTATTATCACATTGCTGTTTATGGGAGCTTGCTGTGCACAAATTGGCTGCCGCGTTTCCTACATTTCAACAGTGACTACACTTCAAAAGTACTTCGTTGGTTGTAAAGCGCTTTGGAATGTTCCGAGATTACAGCAGAATAGCAGAGGAGAAAGGAAACATGGGAAATCTGGCAAGGAGGAGAAGGCCCCATGGTCCGGGAATGTGGCGGAGATAGATAGATAGACCTTGTGCTGGCTCTCTTTAATCAGATCCAGATGATTCCTTATGGTGTCTCTCATCAAAGCCTTGAATGCTTTTCCCACAATCAAGTTTTGGATCACAGGTTTTGGAATTTGATGGTTTACCCCTCCCTTTTTTTTACAGATTGGGTCATATTTGCTATCGTCCAATTCACTGGGTTGTTATCCAATTTCAAGAACTTAGTTCTGGACAGAATGAAGGCCGTGGAGATTTGGGCAAGTTGGATTTTGTGGAACTTGAGAGGTAGTGAGGAGAATGTGGAGATGTTGAGCCTGGAAGTGACAATGGAGTGGATGGGACCCTCAGTGGTGTTGATGATGAGGTAGAGTGGGAGGTGAGTGGTGCAAATAAGCAGTCTCAGTGATGGATGATTTGCTGAGACAGTCAAAATGGAGATGGGGAGGAAATTCTTCTCTCAGAGGGTCAGGAATCTTTGGAATTCTCTACCCCAGAGAGCTGTGGAGCTGAGTCATTGAATATATTCAAGACAGATTTTTGAACTACAGGAGAGTCAAGTGTTATGGGGAACAGATAGGAAAGTGGAGTTGAGGTCAAGATCAGATCAGCCATGATCTCATTTATTATGTCTGTAATGCACTTATGAATGATTCCACGAGGCAATGTGTTGTACTCAAGCTGTAGTGACCTTGGTCCTTTATTTGTAACTCCAGAGTGAGGCACAAGCATGATGGGCAGCCTTTTATACTGGGCCCTGCACACCTATGCAGGTGACCCTCAGGTCTCCCACCACAGTGTCCTCTGGTGGACAGCCTCTGCCAAAGGGGCAGGACATCCCGGTCTCCACCAGTTGCACCCTCTAGTGGTGCCAGCATAGTATATACACAGTGTAAACCTTATTGATAGTACATCAGGTAATAAGTCTCCATCTTATAGTGTCTACACAGAGAGTATATCTATAGTCTGCATATATAACATCATTGAATGGCGGAGCAGGCTTGAGGGTCCAAATGGCCTACTCCTGCTCCTAGTTCTTATGTTCTTATGTTCTTATGAAGCTCTGCTCTGGATTGTTAACATTCAACAGTTAGTCAACCTCCTCCTTTTTATGGTTCACAACAACACAATTCAAGTAGGCAGGAGACGCTTGATGGTGGAGCACATGGAACAGACTTTATTGATATCTAGTATAGGCAATCGACCAACTAGACACGACGCGTGGCTTTTGGCTTCTAATTCTATCTCTTGAGTCCTCGGAAGAACTGTTGCAGATCGTGCTCCTTTATACACCGTATCTTGCCTAGATCAAAAGAACATGCCACAGACACACCTGTTCCTGAATCCCTTGAAAATACTCTATTCATGTAAACCATTGTACTTCCCTCAAAGAAGACTTCTTGACCTAGCTGTTCTCGAATCCTTTGAAGAACTGGTTTTATTAACCGTTATCTTTCTATATGATAGTTAATGGATCCCTCTACCTATGTTTAGTACCTTAGTCACTAAAGTTGTACTTTCAATTCCCTGCACAAGCATATCTCGTATGTAACACATTGGGCTAGATGTTCCTCTTCATTTTCGGCAGTTTTCTCGGTGATACTGCGCATTTTCAGTGGTTCTCTCGGTGATACGTAGTTTTCTCGGCGATACTGAACGTTTTCGGTGGTTCTCTCGCCGATACTGCGTGTTTTCGGTGGTTCTCTCGGTGGTACAGCGTGTTTTCGCCGGTTTTCTCAGCGAAATGGCACGTTTTCGGTGGTTCTCTCGGCGATACTGCGTGTTTTCGGTGGTTCTCTCGACGATACTGCGTGTTTTCGGTGGTTCTCTCGGCGATACTGTGTGTTTTCGGTGGTTCTCTCGGCGATACTGCACATTTTCGGTGGTTCTCTCGGTGATACTGCACGTTTTCGGTGGTTCTCTCGACGATACTGCGTGTTTTCGGTGGTTCTCTCGGCGATACTGCACGTTTTCGGTGGTTCTCTCGGTGATACTGCACGTTTTCGGTGGTTCTCTCGACGATACTGCGTGTTTTCGGTGGTTCTCTCGGCGATACTGCACGTTTTCGGTGGTTCTCTCGGCGATACTGCGTGTTTTCGGTGGTTCTCTCGACGATACTGCGTGTTTTCGGTGGTTCTCTCGGCGATACTGTGTGTTTTCGGTGGTTCTCTCGGTGATACTGTGTGTTTTCCGTGGTTCTCTCGGTGATACTGCACGTTTTCGGTGGTTCTCTCGGTGATACTGCGTGTTTTCGGTGGTTCTCTCGGCGATACTGTGTGTTTTCGGTGGTTCTCTCGGTGATACTGTGTGTTTTCGGTGGTTCTCTCGGTGATACTGCACGTTTTCGGTGGTTCTCTCGCCGATACTGCGTGTTTTTGCCAGTTTTCTCGGCGATACTGCAGGTTTTCAGAGGCTCTCTCGGCAATACTGCGCTTTGCCGGTTTTCTCGGCGATACTGCACGTTTTCGGTGGTTCTCTCGGCGATACTGCACGTTTTCGGTGGTTCTCTCGCCGATACTGCGTGTTTTTGCCAGTTTTCTCGGCGATACTGCAGGTTTTCAGAGGCTCTCTCGGCAATACTGCGCTTTGCCGGTTTTCTCGGCGATACTGCACGTTTTCGGTGGTTCTCTCGGCGATACTGCACGTTTTCGGTGGTTTTCTCGGCGATACTGGACGTTTTCAGTGGTTCTCAACGATACTGCGCGTTTTCGCCGGTTTTCTCGGCGATACTGCGTGTTTTCACCGGAAAGCCACCTGGCGAAAGTTTCCACTTAATTTTTTTAAAGAGTTCCGCCGACATTTTCAAAATATCACTGGGGAGCAGACCGCCCACGTGCACCGCCGAGAATACCCTCACCGCCCGAGTTTTGGCTCAGCGGTGACTCGTAGGTAAGATCGGAAAAACCGCCCACAAAAAAGCTGCCGGAGTTGGGCAGTAGTTAAGTACCCCTGCAAAGACAGGTAAGTTAAAGGGTTTTTTATAATTCTTTTGAAATTCTTTAACAACGATTTAAGTTAAGTTAAGGTCTTGAAAATGTTTTCTGAATTTTTATTTTTCGTTTCATTGAAAAAATATTTTTTGTGTTTTCCCCCCTCCCTAGGCCCAACCGCAGCCTCGGTCTAAATTTGAGTACTTACCGCCCATTCTGATTAAGAACCGTATACTTTGCCCAGGATTGTGTTTAACCGCCGAGAATCGACGTGTAAGATCCATTTTCTCGCCGGGAAGTATTTTTTCCCTTTATTATGCAATTTTTCGTCAGCATTATTTGAAGAATCTTTTTGGGTGGCAATCCGGCGGTGGGGGGCTTTAGGGAAAGTCGAGCTCTCAGACACTAAAAGCAGCAGACGAGTCGTGCTTTCTTCTCGTGACACTTCAAAGCCATCCTGTTTATCTTGGAAAGTCTGTCGTTCCAAGATACAAAGACTTCCCAAGATGTCTAGCACACAACTCTCCAGGATGTCCAACAAGATCAAACAGGGCACTGAGGATGCACCATGGGGCTCGACCTGAGCAAGCAGGCAGCTTGAGAAATAGGAACGGAGGTTCGGCTGCAGAGTTTCTCATGGGGATCAAACAGGATGGCTTCAGTATTTTCACGTTATTGTGACAACATAAGGTTGTCTTCACTCATGTGTACCACAGCAGCTAGTTGTTGCCAAACAGCCAGATAAACAGGCAGAAAAACAAATGTTACTGCCAACATAAATGGGCTATAAAAACACCAATTATAATCTGGACCCCAATTCACAGTGTGTTCTGATTAACGCACTAAACTAGTGTCACCAGTGATTTAATGAGTAACTGCTATGAATTAAACTAAAAGTCCAAGGGTTGATCCCTAGTTTGTGTTGACCTCAGAATTCCTGGGCCTGGGAAGGAAATAAAAACCAGCCAGGGTTTCAAATCACTATCGCTGACTTCAGCTGGGAAGTGCACAAGCGTGGACATTGAGTGAGGACAGGATAGGGCACGGGAATGCTGGCCTCCATGGTCAAATAGCACGGTGACACTCACTGTCACGGGAAGAATGGCCACTGTGGTGGGATACTGGAAGAGTGCCATCCTGTGAAACAGTACCCTGGCACAGGGTTCCACCTTCAGGAATGGAAGAGAGAAAATAGAACAATAAAATAACTGTACTGCAGCCTTGGCTCTTGTCTCTGAGTCAGAAGGTTGTGAATTCAAGTCCCACATAATCCAGGCTGACACTCCAGGGCAGTACTGAGGGAGTGCTGCACTGTTGGAGGTGCTGTCTTTCAGATGAGACAGTAAACCTAGGTCCCATCTGCTCTCTCATCTGGATGTAAAAGATCCCAAGGCACTAGTTTGAAGATGAGCATGTGTCCTGGCCAATATTTAACACCTAAAATCAAATGTTCTGGTCATTTATTTCATTGCTGTTTGTGGGAGTTTGCTGCACACAAATTTGCTGCTGCGTTTCCTAAATTACAACAGTGACTATACTTCAAAAGTACTTCATTGGCTAGAAGCTGTATTGGGACGTCCTGAGGTTGGGAAAAGCACTTTGGGCTCTATTTTCCTCTTTGCCCATTTTTGTCGCCCAGTAGGATCTATGGCTGATTTTTTTTGTGCCTGTTTGCGCCGGAAAAAAAAATAGAATTTTCGTCGAAGTAAAATGTAATTTTGGCACTGCAGTACCCGAAGTTAAATCTGGGGGTGGAGCTTCAAGTGTGCGCCAAAAAGTCTGTGACGGGTGCGTCCGCACAGCCACAGTCAACTTCCTGGTCTGGATCAGCAGCTTGTGAGAACACATTGGGATCTGTTGTGTGTGCAATAACTGTTAGATTGAGTACTGTTTAACTCCAAGAGGAATGACTTTGGCTCTGTTTTATTAAGGCCCAAAGTGACTAATATACAAAATGGCTGGCCTTTTATACTTGGGCTACAAACACGTGCGTGCAGCCCAATGGCCTCCAACAATGACGCCATCAAGTGGCTAGTGATCCCAAAAGTACATACATGACAATACCCCCCCTCTGAGATATTAATACAGTCTTTTACAAATTGAGACGGTCTGGTGTTTTACGCTCCCGGGTTGACCGTCTCAGTTCAACTCCAGCCTTGGGTGAGTGTTCAGTGTCTGATGTGACTGGTGGCTGGGTGGCTGACCTGGTAGGAGTGGCAATGGCCATGTCAGGGATTGAAAATCCATTTTCATTGAACACGTCAGTGATTGAAAGTCCTGATTCACTGATGACCACTGAGTCCTCTGATGACTGGGGGTAGGTTGGTTGGTCGTCGATTGTCTCTTTCTCCAACTGTCCCGGTTCGTCTGTGTGCCGCAGCTTTGTCTGATCCATATGCTTCCTGCATGTTTGTCAATTTTTGAGCTTGACAATAAATACTCTGTTGCCCTCCTTGGCTATGACAGTATCAGCGATCCACTTGGGATCCTGACCATAATTCAGAATATATACAGGATCATTTACAGAAAGATCGCATGACACAGCTGCGCGATCGTGATACCCTTGCTGACTTTGTCTTCTATATTTAACATGATTATTCAAGTCAGGGTGTACAAAAGATAGCTTGGTCTTAAGACTTCACTTCATCATTAGTTCAGCAGGCGAGACCCCGGTAAGCGTGTGTGGCCTTGTCCTGTAACTAAGCAGTATGCATGACAGGCGGGTCTGCAGTGACCCTTGGGTTACTCGCTTCATACTCTGCTTTATGATTTGGACATCACGTTCTGCTTGCCCATTGGATGCAGGTTTGAATGGTGCTGTGACCTTACATGTTTGATATCATTGAGTTTCATGAACTCTTGAAACTCCTGACTGGTGAAGCACGATCCGTTGTCGCTAACAACGATGTCAGGCAGACCATGCGTCGTGAACATGACACTGAGATTCTCAATGGTAGCTGTGGATGTGCTGGATGTCATGATTATACACTCTACCCACTTCAAATATGCATCCACTACAACTAAAAACATCTTCCCCAGGAGGGGACCTGCCAGTCTATATGGATCCTGGACCATGGTTTGGACGGCCACGACCACAGACTCAGCGGTGATTCCGCTGGTGCTTTGCTGAGCTGCATGCAAGTGTTGCACTGATGCACACATGATTCCAGTTCAGAGTCAATTCCCAGCCACCATACATGGGACCTGGCGATGGCTTTCATCATTACAATGCCGTGATGTGTGCTATGTAGCTCACGTACAAATTTCTCTCTCCCTTTCTTGGGCAAAACAACACGATTGCCCCACAGTATACAATCCGACTGAATCGACAGTTTGTTTTTGTGATGAATGTAAGGTTTGGTCTCCTCACACATTTGCTTGGGTATGGCAGACCATTCATCTTTGAGGATGCAACTCTTCACCACCGATAAAATCGGGTCCTGGCTGGTCCAGGTCTTAACTTGTTGAGCCGTGACAGGGGTTCCTTCACTCTCAAAAGCATCCATAACTAACAATAGGTCCGCCGGCTGTGGCGTTTCCACCTCCGGTGTGGGCAATGGCAGATGGCTCAAAGCATCGGCACAATTCTCGGTGCCAGGTCTATGGCGAATGACATAATCATCAGCGGATAATATCGCCGCCCACCTCTGGATGCGTGATGAAGGTACCTTTGTTTTCAGAGAACAGTGAAATGAGCGGCTTGTGATCTGTCTCCAGTTCAAACCGAAGACCAAACAGGTACTAATGCATCTTTTTAACCCCATACACACAGGCTAGTGCTTCTTTCTCTACCATGCTGTTGGCTCTTTCCGCTTTAGACAAACTTTTTGAAGTATATGCGACTGGTTGAAGTTTACCCAACTCATTAGTTTGTTGGAGTATGCAACCAATTCCATATGACGAAGCATCACAGGCCAATACTAAACGTTTACATGGGTCATAATGTACCAGAAGCTTGTTAGAGAAAAGCAGATTAGTGGCTTTCTCAAAAGCTCTGTCTTGAGACGCACCCCACACCCAGTTGTCGCCTTTTCTTTGCAGCATGTGCAGTGATTCTAATAAGGTGCTCAATTTAGGTAGGAAGTTACCGAAGTAGTTGAGTAGACCCAGGAACGAACGCAGCTCCATCACATTCTGCGGCTTGGGTGCATTGTTGATGGCCTTGGTTTTCGCGTCCGTGGGCCTGATGCCGACAGCAGCAATTTTCCTTCCCAGGAATTCGACCTCTGGTGCCATGAAGACGCACTTCGAGCGTTTCAGTCTGAGTCCCACTTTGTCCAGATGATGTAGAACCTCTTCCAGGTTGTTCAGATGTTCTTCGAATCACAACCTGTGATCAGGATGTCATCTTGGAACACGACGGTTCTGGGAACGGACTTCAGTAGACTCTCCATGTTCCTCTGAAATATTGCTTCAGCCGAGCGAATTCCAAAAGGGCACCTGTGATAAATAAACAGTCCTTTATGCGTGTTAATGCACGTAAATCTCTTCAACGTCTCGACCAGCTCCTGTGTCATGTAGGCCGACGTCAAGTCCAGTTTGGTGAACGACTTCCCCCTGGCTAGCGTTGCAAACAAGTCATCAGCCTTCGGTAATGGGTAATGATCCTGTTTCAAAACCCTGTTGATCGTAGCCTTGTAGTCTCCACAGATTCTGACTGTGCCATCACTTTTCAGCATAGGAACAATGGGGCTGGCCCATTCAGTAAATTCAACCGGTGATATGATCCCTTCACGCTGGAGTCTGTCCAGGTTGATTTCAGCCTTCTCCCTCATCATATATGGAACTGCCCGAGCTTTATGATGGACGGGTCTTGCATCCGAATCCATGTGGATCTGCACCTTGGCTCCCATGAATTTGCCGATGCCTGGTTCGAACAGCGGGTTCGAACAGCGAGGGGAACTTGCTCAGTACTTGGGTATAAGTATCTTTCTCCGACGACAACGCCTTGATGTCGTTCGAATCGCATCTGATTTTTTTAAGCCAGTTCCTGCCGAACAGCGTTGGTCATTGCCTGGGACAATCCATAGTGGTAACTCGTGAACTGCACTTTCATACAACACTCTAATTGTGGTACTGCCAATCACTGTTATGAGTTCTTTGGTGTACGTGCACAACTTGGCATTGACTGGACTCAGTCTGGGCCTCACAGCCTTAGTATCCCACAGCTTGTCCAAAGCCCTCTGGCTCATTATCGATTGACTCGCCCTCGTGTCCAATTCCATCGATACCGGCAACCCATTAAATTTCACGTTGATCATTATCGGTTTGCTTTTAGTTAGGAACGAGTACAGTCCATACACTTCCTCCTCTGGTATCTCGGATTGCGTATCTGGATCCGTGCTAGTCTGACCATCATCCTCCACATGTGTCACAGCATGCTTGCTCATCTGCGGACACTTGCGCTGCAGAAGCCCCACTCTCAGACAGCCTTTGCAACTATATTGCTTAAATCGGCACTGCTGGTGCCAGTGATTTCCCCCACAATGCCAACATGAAGAAATCGGATGCATTCCCGCTGGCGGACTTTGGGCAGCCACAGGTTTTACGTATGCAGTCGGGTAGGCCCTGCCATGTGCTGCTCTGCCGATGTCGAATCAATCATATTTGCAGTACTTGCCGAGTTTCGATTTTTCACTGATATCTGCTTTAGATTCTATCCGTCGTCATGCATGACTGAGTGATCGTGATGGCCCTGTTCAAGTCCAACGTCTCCATCGCCAGTAGTTTATGCAGGATCACCTTGTGGTTGATGCCGATTACAAAGAAGTCCCGCAGCATGTCTGCCAACACAGCCCCGAACTTACATGGTCCCGCTAGAATTCCGCCGCATTCTGACCCTCTGAGCGAACGTGCGTGTAAAATCTGTATCTCAAGATGATGATGCCTTCCTCTGGCTTAAGGTGGTCCTCTACCAATGTACACAATTCTTCTTACATCTTCTCTGTTGGACTCACAGGCAGGAGTAGATTCTTTATCAGACCATACATTTTTGGACTGCAAACCATGAGGAACACCGCCCGGCACCGATCTGCGTCACCGACCTCCTTCATTTTGTTGGCCACGAAGAACTGGCTCAAACGGCTCACAACGACTGTCCAATCTTCTCCTTCCACAAATCGCTTCAACAATCCAATTGTGCTCATTTTTCATGCAAAGGTTCTTGTTGCCTCGTCGCCAAATGTTGTGTATGCAATAACTGTTAGACTGAGTACTGTTTAACTCTAAGAGGTATGACCTTGGCTCTGCTTTATTAAGGCCCAAAGTGACTAATATACAAAATGGCTGGCCTTTTAAACTTGGGCTGCACACACATGCATGCAGCCCAATGGCCTCCAACAGTAACGCCATCTAGTTGCTAGTGATCCCAAAAGTACATACATGACAGGATCGGAGCTGGATCTGGACATTTACATTTTAGCTGCAAAAGATGGATCCAAGGGAAGGTGAAGGAGAAGGACAAGGAGAAGGGGGAAGGGCCAAGAGATTTCAAGCAGAAGAAATTGCGCCCCTGGTAGACATCATTGAGAGGAGATGGGATGTGCTTGAGAACAAAGGAAGAATGGGACAAAAGAAACTGAAACCCTCTCTACTAGCAAAACTTTGGGACCAAGTTGCAGAAGAGTTCAATGCAGTGGCTATGACCCGAGAAGCAGTGTGCAGGTCAAAAAGTGGCAGGACCTTAGCCAAGCAGCTAGTGTAAGTATTTATGCACTGCAATTATATTTGTAAATGTGACTAATGTGTGTGTCTGTGTGTGTGTGTGTGTGTGTGTGTGGCCACCACAGCAGAAGGACCCTCTTTTACAAAGTTCTATTTTCATCTTTGCAGAGGAAGGTATCACTGATCAACCGAGAAAGGTCAAAACCTGGATGAGATGTGCCAAGTAAGCTGCAACTGACAGCCATGGAACAGAGGATCGCTGATATGATTCAATCTCGCAAGAGAAGATCAACCACCAATGTGGACGCTGGGCCCAGGTTATCGACAGAGGGTAATCCCTGCAAATTGCAGTCTGGGTTGGCATTGTGGTCTTTGAAAAGAGCCTGCGCTGTGTGACCCACACATTCATGTCACCCTGCCCCCTCTGCCCCCTCCCCTGCTGCTAACCAAACATCTGCTCTGTTATGTTTTCAGATATTGCACATCAGGAAGAGACAGAAGCTGAAGCAGAAGATCAGGAAGCCGTCAGTCCAGATATTCTTCATCAACTTCGGGACGAGGATGAGCTGGAGAATGAAGGGCAGCAGGAAGACCCCAACACTGAGACGGTTACAATGCAATTGGAGCCAATGAACCTCTGAGGACGCCAAGTGCTTTGCTAAGCAATACAACCATTTCATGGGGTACAGTCTGAGGCTGCGTGTCGCAGTGGGTTGCAGCAAACCACACGTGGGAGACGGCCGAGGAGGGTGGGAAGGAGAGCTCAACCTGAAATGCAGGATGCAGGGGACATAGGACTGCTCATGGGAAGAGCATTGAGCTAACGAGATCGCTCCTGGACACCAAGGGTGGGGTGAGGGTAGAATTAGTGGGACTGTCAGTAGAAGTAGCAACACTGTCTGGAGGAATGGAAGCAGTGTCGGGACAGATGAGGGAGGGGATGTCGGACATTAGGGAGGGAATGTCGGAGGCAGCCAATGCAATGTCGGTACAGATTAAGGAGGGAATGTCAGAGATAGCTGCTCTATAAGTGGGCACACCCAGGCTGTCATTGCCCAACAGCAATTGGTAGCATCAACTGCTGACACTCACTTTACAATCCCCAGACCAAAATCCGGTAGTGTGCCAGGGGTTCATCCACAGGCTGAAGAAGAGTCCAACAGCCTTCCACAATGTTGTCTACTAGGTCTGTCCCTGTCCAACCCCACCAACAACAAATGCGCCTTCGTGCAAAAAGTAGAAAAAAACAATTCTGGAGAACCCCACAGCCCTGTCTTGCATTGCCTGCGTGGTCATAGGGAAATTGATGAACTGGTCCCTCATCGAATGCAGCAATCTGTGGCGTGCGGCGAGATGCAGCATATGTCCCCAGTGCTGCTTAAAATGAGCCAGAAGCATAGAAGGCAAGTACTGCAGTGACATTCACTTCCACAGGTAGGGCAGTCCTCCTGCCATTTCTTGGCTGTATGCCTGCCCTGCTTAGCTGGCAGGTCTCGGTGATGACCTCCTTTCTAAATCGCAGCCTGCGAATGCAGTTTGCCTCACTCAGATGGAGGTATGAGCGCCTGTCCCTGTAGATTCAATCAGGGTATGGCCTCCTCCCCATTAATGCCCAAGCGATCTGCTTTCTGCGACGACGGCGTCGATGTATTATCCGTCGCCTCCATATGCCATGCATGTAAAGCAACCTTACTACATGAGGCATCGTAAAATGTGCACCGATAATTCTTATTCTTAATTTTGTTATTCTTGTTATTGTGAGACAGTACTTACTGAAGCACTCACACCTTTGCTGGGTGACGCCCTAGCAGAACGGACCACACCCTGGTCTGCGCATGCACAACACTAAGCTCTGTCTCTATGGAGACGTGACACACAGTGATTTATGGCACTTTAATTATAGCTTGTGCCGAAATGCCTATATTTGCTGCCGTACTGTGCCATCTCGGATGCACAGTTTGGAGTGCATGCCAGCAGGATCGCTCCCTCGGCCGGACACAAACACAGGAGCTCGGCGCTTGGATTCCACCTGATGCCCCACCAGGCTTCTTTACAAGATGAGCCCAGGCGGGTGGGGGGCCGGGGGTGGAATCCAAGTGCTCAGCTCCTGTGCTTGTGTCCGGCCGAGGGAGCGATCCTGCCGCCGGCCGGCCAGCTTTCCTCCGACTTGTGCCTGGAGCTCCGTGAGCAGAGATTGGGTGGTGGTGTGTGGGGGAGGGGGGCGTGGGGGCGGGTGTGTGGGGGGCGGGGGCCGTGGAATCACAATTTGCCCATTCTGAAAAACATTCTGTGAGAAAAATGAACTTTCTGAGTTAGTTTCCAAGTAGGAAAGCAAATTATAATTTAAATGGAGAAAAATTGCAAAGTGCTGCAGTACAGAAAGATCTGGGGGTCCTTGTGCATGAAACACAAGACGTTAGTATGCAGGTACAGACAGTAATCAGGAAGGCAAATGGAATGTTGGCCTTTATTGCAAGGGGGATAGAGTATAAAAGCAGTGAAGTCCTGCTACAACTGTACAGGGTATTGGTGAGGCCACACCTGGAGTACTGCGTACAGTTTTGGTCCCCGTATTTAAGTAAGGATATATTTGCATTGGCGACTGTTCAGAGAAGGTTCACTAGGTTGATTCCGGAGATGAGTGGGTTGACTTATGAAGATAGGTTGAGTAGTTGGGTTGATACTCATCGGAGTTCAGAAGAATGAGAGGTGATTTTATCGAAGCATATAAGATAATGAGGGGGCTCAACAAGGTGGATGCAGAGAGGATATTTCCACTCATAGGGGAAACTAAATCTCGGGGACATAGTCTCAGAATAAGGGGTTGCTCATTTAAAACTGAGATGAGGAGGAATTTCTTCTCTCAGAGGGTTGTAAATCTGTGGAATTCGCTGTCCTAGAGAGCTGTGGAGGTTGGGTCATTGAATATATTTAAGATGAAGATAGACAGATTTTTGAGTGATAAGGAAATAAAGGGTTATGGGGAGCCGGCAGGGAAGTGGAGCTGAGTCTATGATCAGATCAGCCATAATCTTATTAAATGGCGGAGCAGGCTCGAGGGGCCAGGTGGCCTATTCCTGCTCCTATTTCTTATGTTCTTATATTCCCTCTGCAAAAATCATCATGAATTCGTGTTTTAAATTGTCTTCTTCCCTCGCTTCAAAAACTCAGAAATATACTCAGCGCCGATTTCCTTAACTTAACGTCGGGTTTTTCTGATCGGTACTTAAGGCCACTGTGTGCCGCCCTGAAAAAAATTGGTATTGACGAAAATCGGTTAAAGGGCTAAAAACGGCGTGGAAACTAGTATTCGACCAGACCTGTGCCAAAAAATCCAGCGCTGACAGTCGCCGCCAGCATTGAGGAAAATTGCAAAATCAAGATTGCTCAAAGAAAATCAGCGGACACCAAAAGATCGCCGCCCAATGGTGGCGAAAATAAAGCCCCATATAAATGGCATTTTTCTTTTCTTTCCTTTTACGTTTCTTTCTCGCTTTCTATCTTTCTCTCTTTTTTCTGCTGCTGCACTCTATACTCTAATTCGCTAACAATCACTTGAATTCACATTATAAGGTGCTGAAACAGTTGCTCTGAAGAATGGCAAGCCTACTGTCCAATAATGTGGGATTCACAAAATGCACCCCGTCAGCTGCGGTGACAAACTGGGGCGTAGGGTGGGGCCAGTTGCTTGTGTGCGACTGCACTTTGAATGTTGTCACGCAGGACGTGCAAGGTCATCACACTCATCTACAAAAACCCCCACTCTTTGACGGGTGACCAGAATCGGCCCAGCCACAAATCTGTCCGCTAACATCTATCCCATCTGGTGAACAGAAATCTGGCGGCTATTGGCAATGCCACTGCTGTTGTTGATTTTCCAGATATATTCCTTCCCCTGGTGTTCTCTCGTTCTCCTCTGAAGGTGTTGCCTCACGAGCACCCTCAGATACGCCACCCAAACCACCATTCTTCACGTGTGAGCCTAGACAGTGTCAGTAGGATATTCCACCATAGAAGGCTTTAAGCCAGGCCCGATACTGACCTCGCCTGATAGCCACAGGCGTGTAGGTTCCAGCTGTGATCACTGGATAGCAATCAACAGTGGGAAGCTTGGCTGAGTTTCTCCCCCTCCCCAGCTCAGCAGCAGTGAGGCCTATTTACAGGGCCCGGCCTGCGACTTTGGTTGCATTCAGATAACTCTGTACAGACTTGAACCCGTCATCTTCTATCCCATATGGTTCACTATCACACCACAAGATGTCTGCTCATTCAGCCAATGAGAGTAGAAAGAAAGACTTGGATTTATATAGCGCCATTCATGACCACCGGGCATCTCAAACCATATTACAGCCAATTAAGTACTTTTGTAGTGTAGTCACTGTAGGAAACAAGGCAGCCAAATTGTGCACAAGCAAGCTTCCACAAACAGCAATGTGATAATGACCAGATAATCGTTTTTTTTTTGTTATGTTGATTGAGGGATTAATATTAGCCAGGACAATGAGGATAACTCCCCTGATCTTCTTTGAAATAGTGCCATGGGATCTCTTACATCCACTTGAGAGAGCAGACGGGGCCTCGGTTTAATGTCTCATCCGAAAGACGGCAACTCCAACAGTGCAGCACTCCCTCAGCACTGCCCTGGAGTGTCAGCCTGGATTTTTTTGTGCTCATCCCTGGAGTGGGACTTGAACCAGGAACCTTCTAACTTAGAAGCATGAGTGCTACAAAATGAGCCAAAGCTGACATAAGTCACAACGTAAGTAATATATAATTCAATGATAGCGCAAAACAGGTGATAACAAAATTAGAAAAGAAAATTGGATGTTTATTTTAATACATTGAAGTCCCCTAAAGAGAAATACAGGAAACATTAAAGCTAATTGTAATCCAGGGATCTTCACAGTATAATCTCTATTTAACAATAGACAGGATGACCTGACATGGTTCAGGGTTCCTGTACAGTGTGTTCAGCCTGCAGGAAATGTGCGAGTTGGACATTGTTACCTGTACAATCTCTCCGACTAGCTCCAGCAACCACCAAGGTCAGATTAGTGAAACATCTGTTGCAGTTGCCGCTGACTATATCCTGTTCTTATGTCCTTTCATGGATAAAAAAAGTAAGTGCTAATTTTCACACTTCACAGATTTTAATTCCCCCACAGAAATACACCACACTCATAAAATTGGGCCTTTTATAGCAAGGGCACAGGAAGTGTGTTTCAGGGTACTGATACCGATACAGGATAACTAGAGAAAGAGTGGGGCCTATTGGAGACCATAAAGGAAACCTGTGCGTGGAGGCAGAAGACGTGGGTATGATTCATAATGAAAACTTTGCATCTGTTTTCACAAAAGAAAGGGACGATGCAGACTTTGCAATGAGGGAGGAGGAGTGTGAAATATTAGACGAGATAAACATAGTGAGGGAGGAAGTATTAAGGGGCTTAGCAGCTTTGAGAGTGGCTAAGACCCCAGGCTCGGATGAAATGTATCCCAGGCTGTTAAGAGAAGCAAAAGAGGAAACAGCAAAGGCTCTGACCATAATTTTCCAATCCTCTCTGGCTACAGATGTGGTGCCAAAGGACTGGAGGACTGCTAATGTTGTGCATTTGTTTAAAAAGGGAGAAAGGGATAGACCGAGTAATTACAGGCCATTCAGCATAACCTTAGTGGTGAAAAAATTATTGGAAAAATTCCTGAGGGACAGGATAAATCTTAATTTGGAAAGACATGGATTAATCAAGGACAGTCAGCATAGATTTGTTAAGGGAAGGTCGTGTCTGGCTAACTTGATTGAATTTCTCGAGGAGGTAACCAAGAGGAACGATATGATGGATGTGTATATGGATTTTAGCAGACTGGTCACGAAAGTGAAAGCTCATGGGATCCAGGGCAAAGTGACAAGTTGGATCCAAAATTGGCTCAGAGGCAGGAAGCAAAGGGTAATGGTTGATGGGTGTTTTTGTGACTGAAAGGATGTTTCCAGTGGGGTTCTGCAGGGCTCAGTTCTGGGCCCCTTGCTTTTTGTGGGAAATATCAATGACTTGGACTTGAATGTTGTGGGTATGATTAAGAAATTTTCAGATGACACTAAAATAGGCTGTGTGACTGATAATGAAGAAGAAAGCTGCGGACTGCAGGAAGATATCAATGTAATTGGGGGGAGGTATAGAGGATTTATGAGGGGAAATGTCTTCACCCAGAGGGTGGTGGGGGTCTGGAACTTACTGCCTGAAAGGGTGGTAGAGGCAGAAACCCTCACTACATTTAAAAAATACTTGGATGTGCACTTAAAGTGCCGTAACCTACAGGGCTACAGACCAAGAGTTGGAAAGTGGGATTAGCTCTTCGTCAGCCGGCGCGGACACGATAGGCCGAAATGGCCTCCCTCTGTGCTGTAAATTTCTATGATTCTATGAAAGAGTGCAGCCACTGTGGAAGTGAAATTTTTCTGTGGCAATTGCGCAAAATAGGCGATAGCGAATCGGCTACCTGTTTTATACTGCTTCGGCAGCACCTCCCAAACCCGCAACATCTACCACCTAGAAGGACAAGTGCAGCAGGCGCATGGGAACATCACCACCTCCACGTTCCCCTCCAAGTCACACACCATCCTGACTTGGAAATATATCGTTGTTCCTTCATCATCGCTGGGTCAAAATCCTGGAACTCCCTCCCCAACAGCACTGTGGGAGTACCTTCACCACACGGACTGCAGCGGTTCAAGAAGGCAACTCACCACCACCTTCTCCAGGGCAATTAGGGATGGGCAATAAATGCCAGCCTTGCCAATGACCCCCACATCCCATGAATGAATAAAAAATATATAAAATTCCTAATCCCTTTGACTTTTCTCTTGGCGTTCCCATACCCAGTGCCCTGACCTGATTAATCATAATCTCTTCAGGTGCAGTAATGATTCCACACAATGCCCTGCAGGATTTGCTGGTGATTTACTGTATAGCTCTTTGTCAGCTGCTTTATCTAGCCCATGTTGTTCTTCAATTGATTAAAATAATGAATATTTGTTCCAACCCCAGGGCAGAGCAGTCACAACCTTTCCTCCAGCTACATTAAGGTTTCACTAGCCACATCTTTAAAAATTTGTTTTTCATGTACAAAATTAATGACATGGGTTGGTGAGCATTGCATAGTCAGGACTAGTGTAGATCCGTTCTCCTTTTCAGTGGCCTCAGTCATTCTCGTAAGTGGATCCCATCGCCCTTACATGCTGGAGTTGAATCACGTTGCCCGATATCTACTTATACATAAGTGTAACATTGAAACATACAACATTCTTAAAGGGCTTGATGGAGTAGATATAGGGAGGATGTTTCCCCTGGCTGAGCAGTCTAGAACCAAGGGTCACAGTTTCAGAATAAGGGGTCAGACATTTAGGACTGAGATGAGGTGACATTTCTTCACTCAGAGGGTGGTGAATGTTTGGAATTCTCTATCCCAGTGGGCTGTGGAGGCTCAGTCTTTGAGTATATATAACCCCCAGATGACTGAGCTCCTCTAACTCTGCCCTCTTGAGCATCACTGATTATAATCGCTCAACCATCGGTGGCTGCGCCTTCAGCTGCATAGGCCCCAAGCTCTGGAACTCCCTCCTTAAAGGTCTCCACCTCTCTACCTCTCTTCCCTTAAACTCTTTGATCAAGCTTTTGGTCATCTGCCGTAATTTCTTCTTATGTAGCTCGGTGTCAAATTTATTTGTTTTGTCTTATAACAGGACTTATATGGGACTAAGATGAGGAGAAACTTCTTCAGTCAGAGGGTAGTGAATCTCTGGAATTCGCTAGGGCTGTGGAGGCTCAGTCTTTCAGAGTATATTCAAGACAGAGATCGATAGAGTTTTGGATATTAAGGGAATCAAGGGGTATAGGGACAGTGCAGGAAAATAAGTTGAGGTAGAAGATCAGCCATGATCTCATTGAATGATGGAGCAGGCTAGAGGGGCCGAATGACCGGCTCCTGCTCCTAATTATTATTATGTAATCTACGGAATCAAATAGGCGTGCCCATTTGTGATCTAAACCAATACAAGCATTGCCAATCTTTTCAGTCCAGGCAAACACTTGGTGCGATCAAGAGAGACATGATTTTTTATTCAACACCTGTTGAACATAAAGAACACCAGTTATGACTGGACTCAACCTGTCTACATGTAGTAGTACAAATTAATGAACATGCTATGCTTCCCCACATCAGTAGGTTGTCTTACTTGGCTTAAACAAAATAACTTCTAATCCCCTTCCTGCATGCTAACCTTCTGAGTCTGGGCCAAAACCTGACCCAGCAGCGTTTTGTTTAAAAACATGACATCAGTGTGTGTTTCTATTGTGATTGCATCTTCTGGATTCACAATCCGAGTGCTGGACCCATGCCAGACAAACCCTATCAAAGTCCCAAGTCAGCAGCCTTTCTGCAGGTTTTGATGCTTTATCTAGGGTTGTCAGGGAATGACTTATCTTGACTTATTTTGTCGAGTTACCAGAGTTGGCTTCAGTGGCCCTGGGTTAGAGACAGGAGGGTGGGGACAAAAAACAAATCAGGCAAGGTTGATGCTCCTGATTGCAAGCTAGGACCTCCGGCTGGAAAACACATACATGTGGGCATCAGGCGAGAAAGAAAGATTGCATCTTATCACATCTCTGGATAAATGCCCCAAAGCGCCTCTCACATGCACACTACTTTGAAGTGAGTCACTGTTGTTAAGCTGCTAAATGCAGCCGCCATTTATGCACAGAAATATCCGGCAAACAGCAATGAGATGAATAACCAGTTGATCTGATTTTTTTGGTGGTTGAGGGAGGAATGTTTGTCCAGGTGAACCCCTTGCTATTCAACATACTGTCGTGGGAGCTTTACATCCACCTGAATAGCCTGGCAGGGCTTCAGTTTAAGAACATAAGAATTAGGAGCGGGTGTAGGCCATACGGCCTCTCGAGCCTGCTCTGCCATTCAA
Source organism: Pristiophorus japonicus (assembly GCF_044704955.1). Taxonomy (NCBI): domain Eukaryota; kingdom Metazoa; phylum Chordata; class Chondrichthyes; family Pristiophoridae; genus Pristiophorus; species Pristiophorus japonicus. Next base: position 72,618,446 of record NC_091993.1, on the reverse strand, counting down.
TGAGAACATGGTTGATCATCGACCTCAACTCCACTTTCCTGCCCGGTCACCATATCCCTTGATTCCCCAAGAGTTCAAAAATCTATCGATCTCTGCCTTGAATATACTCAATGACTCAGCATCCACAGCCCTCTGGGGCAGAGAATTTCAAAGATTCATCACCCTGAATGAAGAAATTCCTCTTCAACTGCGACTTAAATGGCCGATCTTTTATCCTAAGACTATGCCACTTAGTTCTAGTCTCTCCAGCCAGGGGAAACAACCTCGCAGCATCTACCCTGTCAATCCCCTTCAATATCTTGTATGTTTCAATTAGATCACTGCTCATTCTTCTAAACTCCAGGAGTATAGGCCCAATCTACTCAATCTCTCATCATAGGACAGCCCTCTCATCCCAGGGATCAACCTAGTGAACCTTCATTGTATTGGCCCCAGGGCAAGTATGTCCTTCCTCAGATAAGGAGACCAAAACTGTGCACATAAACCAGGTGTGGTCTCACTAAGCTCTGTACAATTGTAGCAAGACTTCCTTACTCTTATACTCCAACCCCCTTGCAATAAAGGCAAACATTCCATTTGCCTTCCTATTTGCTTGCTGTACCTGCTTGCTAACGTTTTGTGTTTCCTGTACGAGGACACCTAAATCTCTTTGAACACCAACATTTAATAGTTTCTCACCATTCTGTTTTTCTATTCTTCCTACCAAAGTGAATAACCTCACATTTCCCCACATTATACTCCATCTGCCACCTTATTGCCCACTCAATTAATCTGACTGTATTCCTTTGTGGGCTCTTTGTGTCCTCCTCACAGCTTACTTCCCCATCAAGCTTTGTATCGTCAGCAAACTTGGATACATTACTCTCGGTCCCTTCATCTAAGTCATTGATATAGAGTGTAAACAGCTGAGGCCCAAGTACTGATCCTTGTGGCACCCCACTGGTTACAGCCTGCCAACTAGAAAATGACCCATTTATCCCTGCTCTCTGTTTTCTGTTTGCTGAAGGACAGCACCTCCAACAAAGCAGCTGAACTGGAGGGTCATCTAGATGATGTGCTTGGCCTGGTTGGTGAGGTAGGTGGGGGGGGGGGGGAGGGATTTGAACCCACTCTCTTGTGGCTCAAGGTCAAGGGGGCTACAAACTAAGCCAAGCTGGCATTCCAAACTGATAGAACTGGCCAGTGCTATGCGGGCCTCCCGTGCATGACCGAATACTGACAGGAAGATTGGCTAGTTGAGTAAAGCTTTGGAGGATGGCCTGCGACTACGAAGAGGGAGTTCAGCAAGACTCGGTGCCAATTGGAGAGGGGAGCGGCGACAGTTAATGGGAAAGAGACTGAGCTCGTACTGGGATCGGACTATTGCTCTCGGCTTAGTCAGCAGTTCTGTACAATGGTAGCGAATGGGTTAGGAGTTGGAGTGGATCAGGATGAGACTCAAAGAGTGAGGAATGGTAGCATAGTGGTTATATTACAGGACTTGTAATTAGGAGACATAACTTCAAACCCCTCCATAGCAGCTGGTGAATTTAAATTGTTAATTCAATAAATCTGGAATAAAAAGCTAGTGTCAATAATGGTGACCTGAGGGCCATGACTTGCATCAATTCTTTTGGAGTAAGTTGTTTTTTCTGGCGTAAGTTAAAAAAATGCCATTTTCCCCAAAAAATTTGCTCCAGAGTAAGTCAGTTAGGTATGATTTTTTTTAGGTCAGTTTTTTTTTCAAAAGGGGGCATTCCCAGACACTTATGACAGTTTTGGCCATTTATGCCACTTTGGCCAGCAAAAACGTACTCCAGATCCACTTAGGTCAGCATATGTGGCCAGCTCTGAAAAACCTTGCGGGCAGTGAAGAAAAAGCAGCGCACATTCGGCAGACATTAGGGCAGAGATAGGGGAGGGAAGGGAACTTGAGAGGACCTCAACAACCCAGCACCAAACATTGCAAGGAAAACTCAAACAATTAAAATACTAATAAAAATGAAGTAAATCCTACCTTAACCTTTGAAGTCGGTCCGGGAAGGCAGTGGGCTGACCTGTGTGAGAGGCCATTCGGCCTGGGATAGGGGAGGGAAGACGTGCACCGGGAGTCCAGAGCGACCCGAGAAATGCGAGCTGCTGGCCGCGATGTCACCGGGGTGGGGGGTTAGCGAGAGAGAGAGAGAAATGCTGGCCGCGATGTCACCGGGGTGGGTGGTGTAGCCAAAGAGAGAGAGATGCTGGTATACAAAACATTCTTTCTCCCCGCCCCCGCCACCCCCCAAAAACACTCTTTCTTCCCCCCCCCCCATAAAAACTCTCCTCCTCCCCCCCCCCACCCGCCAATCAAAACTCTGAAGCATAACCAATAAATAAAAAATAAAACTGAAGTCCTACCTCGGCCGGGAACTCAGCTGGCCGGCCGGCTGGTGCAGGAGGCCACTCAGCCGGGGATAGGTTGCGGCGAGATCTGGGCGTTCCTTCGGCCAGGGATAGGGGCTGCGAGCATCGGGTTCTGCTCACAGCCCGCAGGACACACTGGGAGGGCAGGAGCATGCACACAGACTTCACTGCGCATGCGGCAGGTGCCGGCATTGTTTTCGGCGCTGGCCTGTTGCTCCACCCGCCACTTCAGAATGCATGCCACGCTGGGACTCCAGGGACTCGGAAGAGCGGCCAGGATGGGGCGACTTTTTACCGGCGCCGTTTCCAGCACGCAAAGTCGCCGCACTTAAGGTAACTGCACCGAAAAAAAGGGCTGGGCAAAGTTGGGCCCCATGAAACTATTGGATTATCGTAAAAACCCATCTTCACTAATGGAAGGAAATCTGCCATCCTTACTTGGTCTGGCCTATATGTGACTCCAGACTCACGATGATATATTAGACTCTTAGCTGCCCCCTTAAATGGCTGAGCAAGCCACTCAGTTGTTACCAAACTGCTAGGAATTCTCCACCTCATGGAGTACAGCGGTTCAAGAGCAGTTAGGGTTGGGCATTAATTGCTGGCCTTGCCAGCGACAACTACATCCCATGAATAAATGAAAAAAAAGGTATATGCCAGGAGCAGGAGTATATGTTGGGATCAGGATTAGGCAGGTGTTCATCTTGATCCTTGTAGAATTTGAAACTTAATTTTGCTTGGCCATTATAAGACAAAATTGAGCAGTCTGGCCCCATTCTTCATTTGGGAGCCTAGAAAGTGAGTGTCTGTAGGATAGTCTATGAGCTGACCACGATGTGTCAGCCGTGGCTCAGTGGTAGCACGCTCACCTCTGAGTCAGAAGGTTGTGGGTTCAAGTCCCACTCCAGAGATTTGAGCACAAAAATCTAGGCGACACTCTAGTGCAGTGCTGCACTGTCGGAGGTGCTGTCTTTCTGATGAGACGTTATACCGAGGCCCTGCCTGCTTTCGCAAATGGACACAAAAGATCTCATGGCACTATTTTGAAGATGAGCAGGGGAGTTATCCCCGGTACAAAAGCAAAATACTGCGGATGCTGGAATCTGAAATAACAACGGAGAATGTTGGAAATCTCAGCGGGTCAGGCAGCATCTGTGGAGAGAGAAACAGAGTTAACGTTTCAGGTCACCAACCCTTCGTCAGAACTGTCGAATGTTCAAAAGGACACATTCTTAAGCACTGAAAGGGGGAGGGGAAGAAAGAACAAAAGGGAAGGTCTGTGATAGGATTGAAGGCTAGAGAGATAAAAGGGATGATGGCCGAATTGAAATAGTAATGATAGAGGTGAGAAAAAGGTTAATCTGGATAGGGAGTGAATGGCGTAGTAGTGACCAGCTGCCATTATAGACAATGAAAAAAAAAGAGAAAGAAGAAAGAAGAAAAAAAACGTAAGATGGAGAGGGGGGAAGGGACCCAAAGATGGGCGGAGGTTAAGGTCTGAAATTGTTGAACTCGATGTTGAGTCCAGAAGGCTATAAAGTGACTAAATGAAAGATGAGGTGCTGTTCATTGAGCTTCGTTGGAACAGTGCAGGAGACCGAAGATGGAGAGGTCAGAGTGTGAGTGGAGCAGGGAATTAAAGTGACAGGCGACCGGAAGCTCAGGGTCACATTTGTGGACTGAACGGAGGTGTTTAGCAAAGCGGTCACCCAGTCTACCTTTGGTCTCCCCAATGTAGAGGAGACCACATCGTGAGCAGCCAATACAGTATACTAAATTGAAAGAAGTACAAGTAAATCGCTGTTTCAACTGGCAGGAGTGTTTGGGGCCCTGGATAGTGGAGAGGGTGCAGGTAAAATGGCAGGTGTTGCATCTCCTGCACTTGCACAGCAAGGTGCTGTGGGAAGGCGAGGGGGTGCTGGGGGTGTCTGCGGAATGGACCAGGGTGTCGTGGAGGGAGCGGTCCCTTCGGAACATGGAGAGGGGAGGGGAAGAGATGATTAGTGGTGGGATCACGCTGGCGGTGGTGTTATCCCCGGCGTGCTGACCAATATTTATTCCTCAATTAAGAACATACATAAGAACATAAGAAATAGGAACAGGAGTAGGCCATTTGGCCCCTCGAGCCTGCTCCGCCATTCAATAAGATCATGGCTGATCTGATCATGGACTCAGCTCCACTTCCCTGCCCGCTCCCCATAACCCTTTATTCCCTTATCGCTCAAAAATCTGTCTATCTCCGCCTTAAATATATTCAATGACCCAGCCTCCACAGCTCTCTGGGGCAGAGAATTCCATAGATTTACAACCCTCTGAGAGAAGAAGTTTCTCCTCATCTGAGTTTTAAATGGGCGGCCCCTTGTTCTAAGACTATGGGCTAGATTTTCCCCAACCCCTTTTTTCGGCGCACTCAGCCGAGATACACCGACTTTGTGCACTCAAAACGGCGCCAAACAACTTACTGAGTATCCTGGCCCCTCTGCCGAGTGTCCCGGGTCCTGGCGCGGCGGCGATGGTGAAGTGGGGGACGGAGCTACAGCCCTGCACCCAAAACACTGCCGGCAGCTGTCCGCATGCGCAGTGGAGTCTGCGTGCATGCTCCTCGCCCTCCCAGCATGTCCTGCAAGCTGTCAGCAGGACCCGATGCACATCGCCCCTATCCCTGGCCGAAGGGACACTCCGATGTTCACCTCCCCTATCCCTGGCTGAATGGTCTCCCGCACCAGCCCGCGAACAACTTGTTTCTGCCGATTTGAGCCCCTGAAAGGAGTTGATCCCAAGTTTCTGAGGAATATGCGATTTGCCAAGAAGCACAACAAGAAAGGAACGGGGAAGGTCACAGGCAAAAAATAAAAAGGACCAACTGTCTTGATGAGCTAACATCTACTGTCCTTGAGAATAGCAGTACTGTGATATATTGTATTCCAAATTGTTTATTTTGAATAAAACCCAAGTAGTTGGAACTTTTAAAGAAAAACTTGTTTCTGGCATAAAGGTCGGACTTCTAATTTTTATTTGTTATTTATTGATTGCTTATTACTTTTTGTGTTTTGTTTAGTGCTTTATAAGTCTTGGTGCTTTAAATGTACTAACCTGTGCCGATTTCTTAACTGCCCGCAAGGTTTTTCAGAGCTGGCCACATACGCTGACCTAAGTCGATTTGGAGTATGTTTTAGCTGGCCAAAGTGGCATAAATGGCCAAAATTGCCGTAAGTGGCTGGGAACGCCCCTTTGTGAAAAAAAACTCAACTAAAAAAAATTGTACCTAACTGAGTTACTCTGGAACAAGTTGAATGGGTAAAATGGTGTTTTTTAACTTGTGCCAGAAAAACCAACTTACTCCAAAAAAATTGGAGAAAGTCATGGCCAAAATTGTCCCCTAGTTTTAGCTTCCCGTATATGGAAATATCCTCTCTGTATTCACCTTGTTGAGCCCCCTCATTACCTTATAAGTTTCAATAAGACCACCTCTTATTCTTCTGAACTCCAATGAGTATAGGCCCAACCTACTCAACCTATCTTCATAAGTCAACGCCCTCATCTCCGGAATCAACCTAGTCCAATGCAAGTATATCCTTCCTTAAATACAGAGAACAAAACTGTATGCAATACTCCAGGTGTGGCCTTACCAATACCCTGTAGAGTTGTAGTTGAATTTCTCTGCTTTTATACTCTATCCCCCTTGCAATAAAGGCTAACATTCTATTTGCCTTCCTGATTAGTTGCTGTACCTGCATACTAACTTTTTGTGTTTCATGCTCAAGGACCCCCAGGTCCCTCTGTACTGAAACACTTTGCAATTTTTCTCCATTTAAATTATAATTTGCTTTTCTATTATTTCTGCCAAAGTGAATAACCTCACATTTTCCCACATTATACTTCATCTGCCAAATTTTTGCCCACTCACTTAGCCTGTCTATATCCCTTTGCAGATTTTGTGTGTCCTCCTCACAATTTGCTTTCCCACCCATCTTTGTATCATCAGAAAACATGGCTACATTACACTCGGTCCCTTCATCCGTAATTAATATAGAGATTGTAAACAGTTGAGGACCCAACACCAATCCCTGCGGCACTCACTAGTCACTGTTTGCCAACCAGAAAATGATCCATTTATCCCGACTCTCTGTTTTCTGTTAGTTAGCCAATCCACTATTCATGCTAATATATTACCCCCAACCCCATGAGCTTTTATCTTGTGCAGTAACCTCTTATATGGCATCTTATCGAATGTCTTCTGGAAATCCAAATATACCACATCCACTGGTTCCCCCTTATCCACCCTGCTCATTACATCCTCAAAGAACTCCAGTAAATTTGTCAAACATGATTTCCCTTTCATAAAACCATGCTGACTCTGCTTGATTGAATCATGCTTTTCCAAATGTCCCGCTACTGCTTCCTTAATAATGGACTCCAGCATTTTCCCAACGACAGATGTTAGGCTAACTGGTCTATAGTTTCCTGCTTTTTGTCTGCCTCCTTTTTTTAAATAGGAGTGTTACATTTGCGGTTTTCCAATCTGCTGGGACCGCCCCAGAATCCAAGGAATAAACGTCACTAAAACAGATTATCTGGTCATTATCACACTGCTGTTTGTGGGACCTTGCAGTGCGCACATTGGCTGCCGCATTTCCTACACCACAACAGTGACTATACTTCAAAAGTACTGCATTGACTGTTAAGATGTCTGGTGGCTGTGAAAGGTGCTATATAAATGCAAGTCTTTCTTTCAGAAAGCTTTATTTCACTGAGTAATTACTCTACCATGAGAAGCCATTGCAGCTAATGAACTCTGTGCCTGAATTATTTATGTGTCTAAGTTTCAAATGAATCAGGGCAAACTCATTATATTAAGTGAAGTCCACTTCTTCATAGAACTTAAACAGTTTGCATCCATCAAAGGAACAGTCCCTCTGCGCAATTACTGGAACTTTCATTTAAACTTGCAGAGTTTATGTTTCTTCCACACATTTCGATTGATTTTCCAATGGAACAGTGGGTAAATGTACCATATGGTGTGGTACTGGACCACACTGATCAGGGAGGCCTCAGTTTTGACCCATGGCCTGTGCTGAACTAGCTGACCTTTGTCAGAGCAAGGCAAGGTGGGGGAAACCAGCCAGTGTTCCCACTCCTGACCACTGAAAGATGTCTCCTGCTGGAAAGGAACTGTTATGTATGCAACACCTTGTAACCAGCATTCTACCGCCACCAGAGGGCACATCTGTTGGAGTCCCAAGGGATCCCAGCATCCCTTGGGAACACTACATATAAGCAGGCCTTCCATGCTGTGCCAGCACTCTGGAGTCAGAATAAAGAGACTAAGGTCATATTTACTCAAGTCTACAGTACTCAGTCACGTTGCTTTATTTGAGACATAACAACTGGCGATGAGTAATAGATAATGAACCTTCACGCGAAAATGCAGAGAGCTGTTGGTATCCTGGAGAAATTATCAGAAGGTGACGATTGGGAAGCCTTCATGGAGCGACTCGACCAATACTTCATGGCCAACGAGCTCAAAGGGAATGAAACATTGCCACATGAAGGGCAATTCTCCTCACTGTCTGCAGGGCAACAATCTATGGCCTCAAGAATCTTCTTGTTCCGGTGAAACCAACAACCAAATTATAAGAAGAACTGTGTACGCTGGTCCGGGAGCACCTAAATCCGAAGGAGAGCGTTCTGATGGCAAGGTATCGATTTTATACATGTCAACGGTCTGAAGACCAGGAAGTGGTGAGCTACATCGCCGAACAAAGGCGCCTTACAGGACATTGCGAATTTGGTGGATTCCTGGAGCAAATGCTAAGAGACTTTTTTGTGCTTGGCATTGGCCATGAGGTAATCCTTCGCAAACTATTGACTGTTGAAACACCGAACCTGAGCAAAGCCATAACGATAGCCCAGGCATTTATGTCCACCAGCGATAACACCAAACAAATTTCACAGCATAAAGATGCATCGGCAAGTACTGTACACAAAGTAACGTTGTTTTCAGACAGGAATGCATACGGCAGAACCTACATGCCTGCAGCTGCATGACCTCAGATGACTCAGAGTCTGCCATCAAGTGTGAATGCGAGGCAATTAACACTTTGTTGGCGCTGTGGCGGTGATCATCGAGCTCATCAATGCCACTTCAAACACGATGCGTGCAAAGGCTGTGGAACAATGGGACATGTCCAGCGAATATGCAGACGAGCTGCAAACCCTGCAAACCACCACATTGCAGAGGAAGACCGATCCATGGCGGATCAAACTGAACTAGAGACTCGAACTGAGGAGGCAGCAGTGTACAGGGTACACACCTTCACGACGAAATGTTCACCGATCATGTTAACAGTTGAACTGAACGGAATTCCAGTATCCAAGGAATTGGACACGGGTGCGAGTCAGTCTATCATGAGCAAAAAGGCCTTCGAGAGGCTGCAGTGCAACAAGGCACAAAGGCCCAAGCTGAGCCCTATTCATACCAATCTGAGAACTTAAATTAAAGAGCTGATCTCTGTAATTGGCAGTGCAGCAGTAAAAGTCTCCTATAATGGAGCGGTGCATGAACTACTACTATGGATTGTACCAGGAAATGGCCCCACACTGTTCAGCAGAAGATGGCTGGGAAAAATCCACTGGAACTGGGATGACATCTGAGCACTTTCGTCCGTTGACGACACCTCATGTGCACAGGTTTTGAGCAAGTTCCCATCGTTGTTTGAGCTAGGCATCGGAAATTTCTCTGGGGCGAAGGTGCAGATACACTTGGTTCCCGGTACATGACCCATCCACCACAAGGCATGTGCGGTGCCATGCATGATACGAGAGAAAGTGGAGATCGAGCTGGACAGGCTGCAATGAGAGGGCATCATCGTGCTGGTTGAGTTCAACAAGTGAGCCAGTCCGATTGTTCCGGTTCTCAAAGGCGATGGCACGGTCAGCATTTGTGGGGACTACAAAGTGATGATTAACCATTTTTCGCTGCAGGACCAGTATCTGCTACCCAAGGCAGATGACCTATTTGCGACGCTGGCAGGAGGAAAGACGTTCACCAAGTTGGACCTGACCTCGGCCTATATGACGCAGAAGCTGGCGGAATCTGCAAAAGGCCTCACCTGCATCAACATGCACAAAGGTCTGTTCATCTACAATAGATGCCCGTTTGGGATTCGATCGGCCATGGCTATTTTTCAAAGGAACATGGAGAGTCTACTAAAGTCGGTTCCGCGCACCGTGGTTTTCCAGGATGACATATTGATCACAGGTCGGGACACCATCGAACACTTGTAGAACCTGGAAGAGGTTCTAAGTCAGCTAGATCGTGTGGGACTCAGGTTGAAATGCTCAAAGTGTGTTTTCCTGGCACCAGAGGTCGAGTTCTTAGGGAGAAGAATCGCGGCAGACGGCATCAGACCCACTGACGTCAAGACAGAGGCCATCAAGAACGCGCCGAGACCACAGAACATGACGGAGCTGCGGTCGTTTCTGGGACTCCTCAATTATTTTGTTAATTTCCTACCCAGGTTAAGCACCTTGCTAGAACCTCTACATGTGTTGCTACGCAAGGGAGATACTGGATATGGGGGAAATCACAAGAGACTGGTTTTGAGAAAGCCAGAAATCTGTTATGTTCCAAAAAAGTGGTTGTTCTGTATGACCCATGTAAACATTTAGTGCTAGCTTGCGATGCGTCTTTGTACGGGGTCGGGTGTGTGTTACACAGCAAATGAATCGGGAACATTGCAACTTGTCGCTTATGCATCCACGAGTTTGTCCAAAGCTGAACGGGCCTACAGCATGATTGAAAAAGAAGCTCTGGCATGCGTTTAGGGGGTGAAAAAAATGTACCAATATCTGCTTGGGCTTAAGTTCGAGTTAGAAACTGACCATAAGCCACTCATATCGCTATTCTCAGAGAGCAAAGGTATTAATACCAATGCCTCTGCTCGCATTGATGGGTGCTCACGCTGTCTGCATATAACTATGTAATTCGCCACAGGCCAGGCACAGAGAACTGCGCTGATGCTCTCAGTCGGCTACCATTGCCCACCACCGGGGTGGAAATGGCCCAGCCTGCAGACTTGCTCTTGATGATGAATGCATTTGAAAATGAAAAGTCACCCGTTACTGCCCGCCAGATCAGGACCTGGACCAGCCAGGATCCTTTACTGTCCCTTGTAAAAAAAAACTGTGTCCTCCATGGGAGCTAGTCCAGCGTCCCAGCGGAGGTGCATGAAGAGATCAAGACTTTCCAATGGCGCAAAGATGAAATGTCCATACAGGCGGACTGTCTTTTGTGGGGCAATCGCGTGGTTTTGCTAAGAAAGGCAGGGAAACGTTCATACACGACCTACACAGTACCCACCCAGGCATAGTAATGATGAAAGCTATAGCCAGATCCCACGTGTGATGGCCCGGCATTGACTCAGATTTGTAGTTTTACGTGCGCCAATGCAACACTTGCTCTCAACTGAGCAATGCACCCAGGGAGGCACCGCTAAGTTTGTGGTCATGGCCCTCCAAACCGTGGTCTAGGATCCACGTTTACTTCGCTGGCCCGTTTCTAAGCAAAATGTTTTTGGTTGTTATGGATGCTTATTCAAAATGGATTGAGTGTGTAATAATGTCTGTAAGCACGTTCACTGCCACCATCGAAAGCCTACGAGCCATATTTGCCTCGCACGGCCTGCCTGATGTCCTTGTCAGTGACAATGGGCCGTGCTTCACCAGCGCTGAATTCAAGGAATTCATGACCCGCAATGGGATCAAGCACGTCACATCTGCCCCGTTCAAGCCCGCATCTAACGGCCAGGCAGAATGGGCAGTCCAAACCATCAAACAAAACTTGAAATGCGTGTCGGGAGGCTCCCTGCAGACCCGCCTGTCCCGAGTCCTGCTCAGCTACCGCACAAGACCCCACTCGCTCATCGGGGTTCCCCCTGCCAAACTGCTCATGAAAAGGGCACTCAAAACAAGGCTCTCTCTCGTCCACCCTGATCTCCATGATTATGTCGAAGGCAGGCGGCATCAACAAAGCATGTACCATGATCGTGCAAATTTGTCATGCAATATTGAAGTCAATGACCCTGTATTTGTACTCAACTATGGACATGGTCCCAAATGGCTTGCTGGCACTGTCGTAGCCAAAGAAGGCAGTAGGGTGTTTGAGGTCAAACTTGCAAATGGACTAACTTGCAGAAAGCATTTGGACCAAACCAAACTGTGATTCACAGACAGCCAATAGCAACCTGAAGAAGACACCACCAACTTCCACCCTCCGATACACACACAAGTGGCAACCGACATCACGGTTGACCACGAAGCTGAGCTCATCATCCCCAGCAGCCCAGCAAGGCCAGCTGCGCAGCAGCCCAGCGAAGGCCCAACCAAGTCACCCGCACCTGTGTTTGTACCGAGACGATCGACTAGGGAGTGGAAAGTCCCAGATCGTCTCACCCTGTAAATAAGTGTACTATTGACTTTGGGAGGGGGCGAGTGATGTTATGTATGCAACATCTTGTAATCAGCATTCTAATGCCACCAGAGGGCACATCTGTTGGAGTCCCAAGGGATCTCAACATCCCTTAGGAGCACTGCATATAAGCAGGCCTCCCATGCTGTGCCAGCACTCTGTAGTCAGAATAAAGAGACTAAGGTCACACTTACTCAAGTCTACAGTACTCAGTCACATTGCTTTATTTGAGACATAACAGGAACCTTGTGTGTGAATCAGTGGAGGACAGGATTGGCTCCATCCACTGCAATCCCTATTGGAAAGAAAGAAAGAATTTGCATTTATATAGCTCCTTTCACGCCCATCGGATGTCACAAAGCATTCACAGCCAATGAAGCACCTTTGAAGTGTAGTCACTGTTGAAATGTAGGTAACGTGGCAGCCAATTTCCGCACAGCAACTCCCACAAACAGCAATGTGATAATGACCAGATTATTTGTTTTAGTGATGTTGACTATTGGCCAGGACACTGGGGAGAGCACACCTTTTCTTCTTTGAAATAGTGCCATGGAATCTTTTACGTCCACCTGACGGTAGACGGGGCCTCAGTTTAACATCTCACCCAAAAGACAGCACCTCCGACAGTGCAGCACTTCCTCAGCACCGCCTGGAATCTATGCTTAAATCTGCGGAGTGGAACTTGGACCCACAACCTTCTGACTGCGAGAGTGCTCCCCTCTGAGCCACAGCTGACACATCATGATCAACTCATAGACTATCCTGCATACACTCACTGTCTCGGCTCCCAAATGAAGAACGGTCACTTGGGTGAGGCTGGTACCATCCACGGACCTGCACTTCTCCATGAGTCAGGAGAGGAGGTGGGAAAATTTGCCAGGGATTTGGGGGGAGGGTGGGCGGTTGGTGGGTAGCGGGGAAGAAACACAGATATTGTGCTCTATCTTCTCGTGTCTTACCCAACAGCCATCCAGCAGTTAATTCTTCCTCGAAACCTCCTCCCTAGTTCTAAATTGTGGAAAGGCAAGGCTGCGTGAGGGAGTTAGGGTCTTGCCAGAATAATTGCTACAGGAGTTCTACTCCATCGGACTAGGACTTGGCTCAGCTGTGATGCCTTCCAGGTTCAAATAGCCTGACTGGGGTCACACACGCATGAAACTTTGGCAAGGTACCAATGAAACGCTGGCATCCATGGTTACTCAGCTAAAGTCACCTCCTTTGCATGAGGAGGGAATAAAATGTATACATTGAACCTCCCTACTTCTAGATCAGCTGAAGCTATACTGAGCCCATCACATCCTTCATAGCACTATGTGCAAACTACCTTGTAAATCCGTCTTCCAGATGAGACGTTAAACTGAGGCCCCGTCTGCTCTCTCAGGTGGACGCAAAAGATCCCACGACACTATTTTGAAGAAGAGCAGGGGAGTTCTCCCTGGTGTCCTGGCCAATATTTATCCCTCAACCAACGGCACTAAAAATGGATGATCTGATCATTATCGCGTTGCTGTTTGTGGGAGCTTGCTGTGCGCAAATTGGCTGCCGCGTTTCCAACATTACAACAGTGACGACACTCCAGAAGTACTTCATTGGCTGCAAAGCGCTTTGGGACGTCCTGAGGTCATGAAAGGCGCTATATAAATGCAAGTCTTTATTTTCTTAAAATAGGGTCAGGCTGCAGATGGGGAGATGTTGCACTATAGTCTGGTCCTATGTAAAACAACACAATTCTGGTGGGGCAACAGAAGAGCTCCTTCACCTCTAATGAAACAAAATGAAATTCAATTCATTTAATTGCATTTAATTAGTATTTGATGGATTGCTAACAGCAGAAGCAAATTAGGAATGTGACGATGACAAATTCAGGTATGATACCCGAGTTTATCTGTCCTCCATAAATCTATACACTCAAACATCGACACTTGTGAGTGATCGCCTTAAAAAGGTACATAGATCAAGTAATTAGTGTGAGTGGCTTTAAAAAACAGCAGTATTTCATCTTGATGCACTTAAACTGTATCCATGTGCTGAGTCAATCCTTTAAAAGTCCCATCACACAACTCCTCTGATGGCCGTCCAGTGTGACAATGAGCCAGACCGACCCAGAAGGTTGAACATTCAACTTTTGGGCAGTGCTGAGAAGGTTACGTGGGAACATAGGAACAGGAGTAGGCCATTCAGCCCCTTGAACCTGTTCCATTCAATTCGACCATGGCCGATCTGTATCTCAACTCCATTTACCCACCTTTGTTCCATATCCCTTCATAATCCTGCCTAACAAAAATCTATCGATCTCAGTCTTGAACATTTTAATTGACCCCCAGATCCACAGCCTTTTTGAGGTGAGAGTTCCAGATTTCCACTGCCCTTCGTGTGAAATAATGCTCCCTGATTTCACTCCTGAATGGCCTAGCTCTAAAGTTAAGATTGTACTCTCTTCATAGGATCATAGAAAAATTACAACACAGAACAAGGCCATTCGGCCCATCGTGTCCGTGCCGGCCGACCAAGAACTACCCAGCCTAATCCCCCTTCCAGCGCTGGGTCCGTAGCCCTGTAGGTTACGGCACTTTGAGTGTACATCCAAGTACTTTTAAAATGTGGTGAGGGTTTCTGCCTCTACCACCATGTCAGGCAGTGAGTTCCACCCTCTGGGTGAAGAAATATTTCCCCATCTCCCCTCTAGTCCTTCTACCAACTACTTTAATCTATGCCCCCTGGTTATTGACCCCTCTGCTAAGGGAAATAGATCCTTCCTATCCACTCTATCTAGGTCCTTCATAATTTTAGGCACCTCGGTGAAACCTCCCCTCAGCCTCCTGTGTTCCAAGGAAAACAATCCCAGCATATCCCATCTTTCCTCATAACTAAAATGTTCCAGTCCTGGCAACATCCTTCTAAATCTCCTCTGCACCCTTTCTAGTGCAATCACATCCTTCCTGTAATGTTGTGACCAGAGCTGCATGATCTGGTTCTAGATTTTCCCACAAGGAAATAAATTCTCTGTAATAAAACAGAGAATGCTAGAAATCTCAGCGGGTCAGGCAGCATCTGTGAAGAGAAACAGAGAGTTAACGTTTTGGGTCGATGACCCTTCGTCAGAACTGGTGAATGTTCAAAAAGAACACATTCTTAAGAAGCACTGAAAGGGGGAGGGGAAGAAAGAACAAAGGGAGGTCTGTGATAGAGTGGAAGGCAGGGTTTTTTCCCCATACCCAGTTCATACCTTTACGCAATGACACATGTAGGGGCTTTAAGAGGGTGCTTAATCCTGGTAGGAAGTTACCAAAATAGTTGAGGAGTCCCAGGAACGATCGCAGCTCCATGACATTCTGTGGCCTGGGCGCATTCCTGATAGCCTCTGTCTTGGCATCTGTGTGCCGAATGCCATCCGCCGTGATCTTTCTCCCCAAAAACTCAATTTCTGTTGCCATGAAGACGCATTTCAACCTCTTCAGCTGCAGTCCTACGCGATCCAGTCGCTGGAGGACCTCCTCCAGGTTTTGTAGATTCTCGACGGTGTCCCGACCCGTGACCAATATGTCGTCCTAAAAAAACACTGTGCGTGGTACCAACTTGAGTAGGCTCTCCATGTTTCTCTGGAAGATCGCTGCAGCCGACCGAATTCCAAATGGGCATCTTGTAGATGAACAGTCCCTTGTGCGTGTTGATGCAGGTGAGGCCCTTCGAAGACTTCTCCAGCTCCTGCGTCATGTAGGCCGAAGTCAGGTTGAGCTTGGTGAATGTCTTGCCTCCTGCCAGCATCGCAAATAGGTCGTCTGCCTTAGGTAGCGGGTATTGGTCCTGTAGCGAGAAACGATTAATAGTTACTTTATAATCACCGTAAATCCTGACCGTGCCATCACTTTTGAGTACTGGAACAATCAGGCTGGCCCACTCGCTGAATTCCACTGGGGAGATGATGCGCTCGTGTTGCAGCCTGTCCAGCTCGATTTCCACTCTCTCCCTCATCATGTGAGGTACCGCTCGCGCCTTGTGGTGAATGGGTCGTGCCTCTGGGCCCAAGTGGATCCGCACCTTCGCCCCGGAAAAGTTTCCAATGCCTGGCTCAAAAAGGGATGGAAATTTGTTAAGAACCTGGGTACATGAGGCCTCATCGACATGTGATAGCGCTCGGATGTCATCCCAGTTCCAGCGGATTTTGCCCAGCCAGCTCCTTCCAAGCAGTGTGGGGCCATCGCCCGGGACAATCCAGAGTGGCAGTTCGTGCACTGTGCCCTCGTAGGTGACCTTGACCATAACGCTGCCCAGGACAGTGATAAGCTCTTTGGTGTACATTCTCAGTGTCGTGTGGATGGGGCTCAGGGCTGGTCTGAATGCCTTGTTACACCACAGTCTCTCAAACATCTTTTTACGAATGATGGATTGGCTAGCGCCAGTGTCCAGTTCCATGGCTACGGGTAAGCTATTCAATTTTACGTTTAGCATCATCGAAAATGTGTGCACCCCGTGTACTTCAGCACCTGCCTCCTCTCTCTGAGGCTCGAAATTGCTTTGGTCCACCATGGACCGATCTTCCTCTGCCACGTGGTGGTTAGCAGGTTTTGCAGAGCTTGCAGCTCGTCTGCCTCATTGGAGGTGCCCCATTGTTTCACAGCTCTTGCAAACATATCCTTTGAAGCATCATGAATAGGCTGAATGGAAGCCTCCACAATGCCAACAAGTTGTGAATTGCCTTGCATTCATCCTTTGTTGCAGATTCTGAGTCATCTGGGTCACCTGAGGCCTGCTGGCAGTTGAAGACTCGTGGTTTCTGCCCTGTACATTTCTGCTCGCAAACACAGTTCCAGTTAATTTATGAACATTGCTAGCACTTGTGTGCTGAGAGATTTGTTTGGTGTTATCACTGGTGGACATAAACGCCTGTGCTATCGCAATGGCCTTACTGTGGGTTGGTGTCTCTACAGTCAAAAGTTTTCATAGGATGGTCTCGTGGCCAATGCCCAGTACAAAAAAGTCTCTGAGCATTTGCTCCAGGTAGCCATCAAACTCACATTGTCCTGCAAGTTGCCTTAGCTCGGCGACGTAACTTGCCACTTCCTGACCTTCAGATCGCTGGCACGTATAGAACCGATACCTCGCCATCAGCACGCTCTCCCTCGGGTTAAGATGCTCCAGTATACACAGCTCCTCATACAACTTATCTGTGGGTTTCACTGGAGCCAGAAGATTCTTCATGAGGTTGTAGGTTGGTGCCGTGCAGACCATGAGGAGGACCGCTCTCCTTTTTGCAGTGCTTCCTTCTCCGTCCAGCTCATTGGCTACAAAGTACTGGTCTAACCGTTCAACATTGGCTTCCCAGTCCTCACCCTCTGAGAACTTCTCCAGGATGCCCACAGTTTGCTGCATCTTTGCGTGGATTCGTATACTCGTCGCCAGTTGTTGTGTTGCTAACACAGATGAGATTGCATACAGGGAGGTTAAAGTAACAGTGACCTCAGGGTTTATTAAGACACTCCAGAATAAGCAGGCCTTAGGGGCCTGCTTATAACAGTGCTCCCAAGGGATGCTGGGATCCCTTGAGACTTCAGGGGATGCACTCCCTGGTGGCGGAACATGGAAGTGCGTGCTTTGCAGATACACAACAGGGTCCACCTAGGTTGTTAACCGATGGCGGAGATGAAGAAACCGTCTCCGTGCATGGGAGAACCTTCAGAGATCGAAGGAGATGATCACTTCTTGGTTCAGGGTGCAGTACAGACCATACAACAACAACTACTTTTATTTATATAAAAGAAAAAAGACTTGAATTTATACAGCACCATTCACGACCACCCGACATTCCAAAGTGCTTTACACCCAATTAAACACTTTTTGGAGTGTAGTCATGATTGAAATGTAGGAAACGCAGCAGGCAATTTGCGCACAGTAAGCTCCCACAAGCAGCAATGTGATAATGACCAGATAATCTGTTTTAGTGATGTTGATTTAGGGATAAATATTGGCCAGGACACCGGAGATAACACCCCTGCTCTTCTTCAAAATATTGCCATGGAGTCTTTTATGTTCACTTGAGAGGACATACAGGGCCTCATCCGAAAAATGGCACCTCCGACAGAGCAGCACTCTCTCAGTGTTGCACTGGAGTGTCAGCCAGATTTTTGTGCTCAGATCTCTGAAGTGGATCTTGAACCCACAACCTTCTGAGTCGGGGGGTGTTACTAACTGATCAGCGGCTATCACTTTTATTGCGCCTTTAATGTAGTAATATGTCCCAAGGCGCTTCACGTTATAAATAAGGTAGGTGCCAAAAAAGCTTGGTCAAAGAGGTACGTTTTAAGGAGCATCTTGAAGGAGGAAAGAGAGGTAGGGATGCGGTGAGGTTCAGGGAATTCCAGAGCTTAGGGCCTCAGCAGTTACGCATGCACATTGCCACCGAGGTCCGGCTGCGCATGCACAGTACCCCACAGCTGCAGAAAGCACGGGCCATGCTTTCCTCAGCTCTGTGCAAGAAGGCCCCTCACTGGGTCCAGGGAGGAGAAGGCCCCTCATTGGGTCTAGGGGGGAGAAGGCCCCTCACTGGGTCCGGGGCAAAGAAGGCCACTCACTAGGTCCGGGGCAGAGAAGGCCCCTCACTGGGTCCAGGGGGGAGAAGGACCCTCACTGGGTCCCTGGGAGAAGGCCCCTCACTGGGTCCAGGGAGGAGAAGGCCCCTCACTGGGTCCGGGGGAGAGAAGGCCCCTCACTGGGTCCCTGGGAGAAGGCCCCTCACTGGGTCCAGGGGGGAGAAGGCCCTCACTGGATCTGTGCGAGAAGACCCCTCACTGGGTCCCTGGGAGAAGGCCCCTCACTGGGTCATAAAAGTTATGTGAGGAATTATTTAGATAAAACTACGAATTCCCTGAAAGGTCATGGATCAAAAAAAAAAAAATTAATAGGAAAGAAGAGAGACTGTTGTAAATGTCTGGTCGTTGAGTGAGAGTCCCTGTGTGATTTTGTGACTGCGGAATGAATTTTTCTGAAAGCCTGGTTGGAAGAGGAATGCAAGTGACTGTTTATTTTAGCTAACCCTTTGTAGTGTTGTCCTGTATGTGGGAAGTTTTAAGACATTTAAGTTAGAAACGCAGGTGTGGATTTATTCGGATGATAAGTTATGGAGCTAGGAAAGTAAACAAATATATAAAGGATAGGTTTGTTGAGCAAAAGATTTATTTGTCACGCTCACTTACTTGCCGAAAGAAAACATGCAATGATTGATTGGGTTGAAAGACATAAATTTAGTCTCGGAATGAGATAAAGAATGCTTTAAAAAAAAAGAGCTTCTAGCAAAAAAAAGGTTTTAAATAAAGATTGAAATTACAATGTTTGAATTGGGATTTTGAGATATTCAGAGAAGGCACAGAAAATACTGAGGTGGATTCAAAAAAAAAAAATTATTAAACTAAATCTGATCAGGTCAAACTTCTGGGCGAGTGGCGAGCTATCTGCAAAGGTGTAAAAGGGACTTTTGGAAAATGTTAAAAACAGCAAGCTTTAGTATCGACTTTGAAACTGGAGCATTTTGAGATAACGAAAGGCAGTCCTCAAACTCTCAAAGCTGGACTCCATTCCAGTTAGGGAGAAAAAGAAAAAGATAAAGACGCCACTTTGAAAGTAAACAAATCATTTTAAATTAACAACTTTATGGAGTTATGAACCCTCCGTGTAAAATACAAAACCTAATTTGAAGAAAGAAAAAAAAGATGTAACGGACTAAATGGAAAAAGACATAACTTACTAAATACTAGCTGATGTTTGCTGTGAAAAAGATATTGGTTTAATTAGAAGAAAAAAAAAATTGGAATAGGTAAAAAACACTCTACATGGATTCAAATTTTAAATTATGAAAAAGTTTCAATGCAGTTTGAAAAGATTTCCAAAATGGACAGTGTTTATCAAAAATGTCCCGAACAGTCTAAACAAGCAGGAGGGTTTTGAAGATAACGAGGAGAAAGAGAGAAATAAAAAAAAACAGAATTGAATTTCAGTAAACAAAATTGCTATTGTATGTGTGGTCTTGTTTTAAAACAATTAAAAAAAATTCTTTGGCAAGTACTTGAATTAGAAGTTAAGAAAACATTGGAGTTTGCTCTAATGATTTATGCTGTTTAACGGATTCCTAATTTCGAAGCCAGTTTTGAAGGCACAAAGACTTTTTTTTCAGATGATTACGTGAAGTCACGTAATGACATCAGGTCTTCTTACAAACCTGGAAAGGAGTTAACCCTTTCCATTGACAGCCGTTTTATACTGAACATTATTAATTTGGATTTCTTAATAGAAAAAAAGACTCACCTAACAGAGGAAACAAAAATAAAAACAGAACTAGCTTATGTAATAATACTTGCCTGATACAATAAAGAAATAGATACTCAATAAAACAAATTGAAGAGTTAAAAGCTAAGATAAACAGGCTGGAAGAGATAACGGGACTAGACGGATAGTGCAGTGCGCAGCCATAGCACCATCACCTACAGCAATAGAGCCAATGTACCCCACGGTGGGTAGGTGTAGTCCACAAACCCAACCTAACGGTAAAGCAGACAGCGATGTTTGGAGGAATAGCTTTGGCCTTGGTCATAGGAGTTTGGGTAATATTTAAGTGGGTAAAGACACGGGCGCACACCCTACAGATTCAGCTCGAAATGGTTCGATTATAACCTTGTGCTTCTGATTTTGCAGGGTGACAGGGACACTCGTAGAGCAAAAAACTTAACCCCTGGTGACGACCAGGCCGTCTGTTTAAAATTACAGATAATACTTACCGGAATGGGAATACGAACGGCGCTACTCGTAATATGGATAGCCCTGCGACATGCACGTACCCTGGGCAACACCGACGGACAGCAGAGCACGCTGGAAATAAACAACTACATGAACTATGGAGTCTTGTTTAATTTAACGGACGGAATGTGCATCCCAGCAGCCAAGGACTGGAGCAAGGACAGGACTTATTTTAATGCATGGTTACAAGTGAATCCTAATAAGAATCCTAATAAGAATAAGAGTATGTGTACAGTGCTCCACGGGTATAAGGAGCAGATGCATTAAACGGAGGGATGTTAAAGGGCCCGATGAATGTACTTTCGGCATAATTTGCGTGCTT
Source organism: Pristiophorus japonicus (assembly GCF_044704955.1). Taxonomy (NCBI): domain Eukaryota; kingdom Metazoa; phylum Chordata; class Chondrichthyes; family Pristiophoridae; genus Pristiophorus; species Pristiophorus japonicus. The sequence continues at coordinate 72,597,489 of NC_091993.1, read as the reverse complement.
CCGGGACAATCCCAGCAATCGGTCATCCGCAAGAAGGGAGTGGGGCTGTGTGGGTATTACGAGGAGGCGGGGGCGGCTGCAATATCATTGTATGTATGTTTCTCACCCCCTCCAACACCGCACCCCATAAGAACCACTACATTGCCCGAGGAACTGCCTTGTCCCATAACTACTAAGGGACCAGAGAATGGGATTGTAATGTACAACGAAGGGGAACTGTTGTATGATAATGTTAAACATGAAATTGTGCCTGTTCTGATCAATATTTCAGGCATCCAGATGCCGGAATACTGTACCGAACAGTCAAGGAAAATGTATAATGTATTAAGTAAAGTTGTAATGCAGCAGGCTGCCGATGCAATGGGTGCCAGTAGGTTCCGGGGACAGGGGTTAGCCCCCAGGATGAAGAGGGAAATAGTTAATGATGTTGCTACCGTTTTCAATACAGGGACCTCCATAGTGAACTCGATAGACATACAAGGGTTAAATGAGAGGGTGGAACAGCTTAGAGGGGTGATGAAGGGGTTATTAGAGAGGGTGGAGCAAAACCAGGAAGACCAAGCCAACCTAGGAAAGGAGGGTGCCGAAATCCAGTTGGATGGCATCTCAGTCCTGGAAGCTCACGACAAAACCATCAATCACCTCATTGATAGAGAAAAAGAAGATACCGGAAAGCAAAGACAGGGGCAACTCTGTCACGCTTATGGTCTGTGGATGGTGGGACAGATCCGCCACAATCTCGACCAGATCCAACGCGGGGAAGTACCCGATTGGATAGACAGTTCACATTTAGCTCAGTTAGCTAACAAAAGGGGGACACTGGATAATTGTGCTCTGAAGGGACTGACCCGAGTATACCCAGCAATTCCAGATTGCCAGATGGGTAGGACTACCGGGATAGGGATAGTCCTGATGATCCCTATAGCCACGCCGGACTCAGGGCCGTTCTCCCTATACCAACTAGAGAATATCGGAGTAATACGGGAAAATGTCTCCATACGCTACTACCTGACCACCACCTCTGCCGTTCGTCGAAACAACATACTTACCGGGATTTCCCTAGCAGATTGCAAGCAAAAGGGGGAAATCACAGTATGCCCTCACCCGGTGGGCCGAGGGGAGCTAGACGAGTGCGGGTTTAACCGAACCGATGGGTGTGTACTAGAAATAGTGCCCGCACACATGCACTTCGCGAGGGCAGGCTACGGAGGGAAGGGAAGATACTGCGTCTCTACTACTGAGCGTTCATTCCAGTATAATGACCTGCAGTGCCCTATACCACAGCCAAACTTTTGCTTTACACCACTACGACCTGTCGCGATCGGGCAAGCGCATATCACCCAGGTTAGGCGCCGGAAGTCCGAAGTTATTGAGGTAACCGATCAGCTCCATGATCATTTACAGGATTATGACAAACTAGATCAGGTCCCTATCCCACATCTAACCGAAGTATTAGAGGCTCAGAGTGGGTCAATCCGTAAAGCTCTACCACCAACTACAAACTAAAATCAAAGTACTGGAAGAAGATACCGAGGTAGACTTACAAAGTCAGAGTTGGTGGAGAAAGGTCTGGGACTGGGGAATAAATGTGAACATCCACCAATGGATTCGAATAATTTCACATATACTGGTCAGGATACAATTGATCTTAGCAATAACATGGGGCGTAATGGCCTGCCAGGCATGCAGACACCACGCACAACGAAGACGGACAAATCACCGTTCCCCGGATACTAAACAAGCCTGTTTGATAAGGGGGAAGGAGGATTTAGCCTTTGTCAATTTGATTTAAGCAACCGGGACTCCTGAAACCGCGTGACTGGCCAGCACGTTGAGGCAGGGAGTACCGAGCCGTGCACAAAATCTAATAAAGGTCGAATGGTCGGTTAAAAGGGGACTAGGACTAGACCCTTTACCAAAAGGGGGAGTTGTTGTAGGAGGTAGGCACCTTTTGAATATACCAGAACACTAGGCATTAGGCACCTGCTAGATATATCTAAACGCATATAAGTTTAAAGTGGCCACACATAAATTGGCTGCCCAAGCATGATGGGAAATCAGGTAGTCAAGCTGTGAACTGTTGAATGTTCAATGACCGAGCAATAACCCTGTGAGGCAGACTATAGGAATGCCTTGGATGCAGGAAGAAAGAGATAAGAGGAAAACCATCCCCTGTGAACAAGGCCATAAACCAATTAATTCCCCAGGAAGAAAGATAAGAGGGAATCCATCTCCTGTAAACAAGGTTATAAACCAATTATTTCTCCCAGATGAAAGAACTAGGGAGAGAACCTATCTCCTATAGTAAAGTCATCAAGCAGCGCAAGCTGACAATAATCGAACATATGGTTCCCGAGACACTAGGGGAATTCTATTGGGTTAAAAGAACCTATATGTAATCTATAATCGTTGTGATTGGCTTGTGTCCAGCCATGATGGGCTGTGTAGCTGTAGTAAACTGTTTGTAACTGTTGTGAAACATATAAAGGTGCATGTAACCCTTTGTTCTGTGGAGAGAAACCTGGATACAGTCCTGAGATTTCCTCCCCGCTAAGCGTAATAAAGGCCGCGACGGCATTGGAACCGACTCTGAGTGTTGAGTGATTCTTCTGAGAAAACATTCACACTAACAGTTTTATTAAGATAAGTTAAGGACTCGGTCTGTAGTGGCGTACAATGCAGACTGAGAATTGATTATTTGTTTAGATAGAGTTTAAGGTTATGATTTGTGTACTGGCGTGAATGTTGATTGTCCTAGTTGTCCTTGTTATACTGTTGTGTTCAATACTTTTGTGCGACATTGCAATTAGGGAAACGGGAAGAGTCACCAGGGAAAATTGTGATTCAGAAAAACAAGGATTGATTGAGAAAAGAAACAGTAACTGATTGATCAACTACGGTTGGTTCGTGCCAACATATCTCACACACCCAGACTGAGCCCGAATTAAGAGCCTTTTCAGGCCATGTAACGGCCAGGAGAAGTGGGCGTAGAGAACTCTTGGCCGAAAGGATTGTGAGATCAGAAACTGTGGAAAATCTTAATCATTCAGAATGGGTGCCGGAGCAAGTTAAAACACCACAAAAGGCCACACCAGCCTATGTTACGCTCCAGAATTGTGGTCAGTCTTCAATTGACCAAAGAAACAAAAACCGGTAAAGTGGACTAAGGGTGAAAACAGGCCATTTCCACCCGATGGTTCATTTAATTTAGAGAGAACAACATGTCTAGAGGAGTGTCTTATAAACAGAGATCCAGGTAGAAGAGGTAAAAAAAAAAGGAAAGTAATAGAAAAGGCCTGGGTTCCGATTCTTCAAGCCCATGTAAAATTAACAGAGGCAGTAAATCAATATGTAAAAATAAAGAGAACCTGATAGTGACTTATGGATTAAAAAAAAAATAAAGCTGGCCAACAAAAAAAAAGCTTTATTGAATGAAGAGAGACTTTTGTGAATGTCTGCCTTAGAATGAGAGTGCATCTGTGTTTTTTTTCTCATGTGTCTGGAAGCCTGTTTGGAAAGGTGGTACAACTGCCTGTTTGTTTTAGCTCCACCCACTTTTTCAAACAGAGTGAAGTTTTTTTTTAACCCTTCATAGTGTTGTCCTGTATGTGGGAAGTTTAAGAAATTTTAAGTTAGAAACGCAAGTGTGGATTTATTCGGATGAGAAGTTACGGAGCTAGGAAATGCACAAAGCGTAGGTTTGTTGAGACATGGTCCCGGTGGTTTAAAAAAAAAGAGAATTTATTTGACACGCTCACTTACTTGTCGAAAGAAGACACGCAATCATTGATTATAATGGTATGAAAGACATAAATTTAGCCCAGGAGTAAGATAGAGAACAGGGAAGGGAAGTTGTAATGCCTTTTTTTTTAAAAGCCTTTGTGGGTCTCTCGCGGCTGCAGGCTGGGGGAGTACGCTCCCATTGTCCTTGGTGTAAAATCTTGACGCGAAAGCTTCTAGCTCAGTAAGAGGATTTGTTTTTAGATAAAGAGTGGGAGTACAATATTTGAATTGGGATTTTGAGATATTTCAGGTGATCTCCTTGATCAACATTTTGGGTGTATAGGAAAAATCTTGGGTTTGGAAGCCTTTTAATAAAATTATAAAACAAATACTTTACATTCTGTGATCTGTAAATCACTATAAGCATAAATGAGAAGTCCGTGTAACAAACCGATTCTTCCGGTTCAGAAGCCCAACAGTGACAAATGGAGGTTTGTCCAAGACCTACGAGCTGTGAATGAATCTACTATATTCTCACAATGCTTAAAGAAGGATTTGGAATGAAGTATCCCCGGAATGCTTTCCAGAATCTTAAGCAGTCCCTCACTTCAGCACCAGCCTTGGGATTACCAGATTACACTCAGCCATTCAACTTATTTGTTCATCACAAGTTGGGTTTTGCACAATCTGTTTTGACTCAGTTACATGGGGATAGGCAGCGGCCGGTAGCGTATTTCAGTACCCAACTAGACCCAGTGGCACGCGGACTACCAGGATGTCTTCCTTCGTTGGCAGCAGCTTATTATGCTATACAACAGGCTCAGACAATAACTCTAAATCATCAAACCGTTTTATATATCCCACACCCTGTCGAGATTTTACTTCCTAAATGTGCCACCCCACACCTAACTTCTACAAGAACCACTAAGTATGAGGTCGAACTGTTATCAAATCCAAACCTTATCATCAAAAGATGTACTACCTTAAATCCAGCCACTCTACTACCCACGGAAGAAGACGGCGAACCCCATTAATGTAAAATGGTAACTGAATTAGTGACTAAACCACGTATCAATTTAACAGATGTACCAATGTGTAACCCTGATCTAGTGTACTATGTTGACGGATCAGCCTTACGAATTGATAGGGGCCAACCTAGAGCAATTGTAACCCAGTTTAATGTTGTCAAAACAGCCTCTCTTCCAGACTCCTTTTCAGCCCAACAAGCCGAATTGTTTGCGTTAACTTGAGCCTGTATTCTGGCTGAAGGACAAACAATTAATATCTACACTGACTCCAGGTATGCTTTTGGGATGGACGATGGACAAATTTGGAAGATTCGCGAGTACCTGACTTCTTCAGGAACCACTATCAAAAATGCAGAACAAGTGGAAAATCTCCTGCGAGCCATTCAATGCCCCTTGAAACTTGCCATTATCAAATGCCAAGCACATACAGGCCAGTCGAATGAGGTGGCACTTGGGAACGCCAGAGCTGATAATGCAGCTAAGTCAGCAGCTCTGTCAAAAGGGGGGATATGCAGGTGTCATTGTTTCCACTAAGGAAAAATAATTGCTCAGACCCGCCACCCACTATTAATGACGTGCTGACCTTTCAGACACAGGACAGTACGGAGGAGGTGGTGACCTGGACGAAGGATCAATGTTATAAAAATCCAGAAGGAATATGGGCTCACCACGACGGCCGCGTGGTGGCGCCCAGATCCTTACTTCCATGGATTGCCCGATGTGTTCATACATTCACACATGCAGGCAAAGGGGGGATGGCAGATTATATTTTGGCAACTTGGTATGCACCAGGTATTTCGGCAATTGCAAAACAAATCTGTGAAAATTGTGTTACCTGTCAGACAATGAATCCGGGTAAGACGGAAAAAGTAGAATATGCCTCCCACCCAAATCCAGTGGGGCCTTTTGCACATTTACAAATGGATTTTATTGAATTACCTATGTGTATGGGATTCAAGTATCTATTCATTATTGTAGATGTGTTCTCTAGATGGATTGAAGCCTTTCCATGTAAAAAGGCCGATGCCACTACTGTTGCTAAATGTTTGTTAAAAGAAATCGTACCGTGCTTTGGAATCCCTGCGAAGCTTTCTAGTGATAACGGGTCACATTTCACGGGAACTGTTATAAGAGAAATGTGTAAAGCTTTACAGATTAATCAACGTTTTCATTGCAGTTATCATCCACAATCAGCTGGACTTGTTGAAAGATATAATGGAATGCTTAAAAATAAGCTGGCAAAATTATGCAATGACACTGGACTGAAATGGACAGAACTGCTGCCCTTAGCTTTGATGGTAATGCGATCTGCAACCAACAGAACAACAGGCCTGTCACCGCATGAGATAGTTATGGGACGTCCCCAATGACTACCTTTTACAGCACCATTTACTGCAAAACAAATGGACATCCACAAAATGGAGGAAAATATGTTGAATTATTGTATTGCACTAACCAAATGTATTTCCAGCTTTCATTCACAGGTAAAGGAAGCTCAAGTCAAGCCAGCGGAAGGGAAGTGTCATAACCTGGAGCCCGGAGAATTCGTTTACATCAAAATCTTTAAAAGAAAAAACAGTCTACAGCCAAGATTTGAAGGACCATACCAGGTCTTGCTGGCGACCAATACTGCAATCAAGGTAAAGGAAAGACCAACATGGATCCACGCATCCCATTGCAAAAGGGCACCTGACCAGGAGGAAGGGAAGAAGGAACCAGAGGAACAGAAAAAGGAAGACTGAATAAGGAACTGTACGGACAATGACGACTGATGGTGCTGGGCTTGACAGAGTTTTACTTTGCATTATTGATTATATCAGGGGTACAGACACGCCACCGAAGGGAACTGCAAGTAAACGTATTTATGGCACTGAGTCATAAGTATGCTCAAGAAAGAAACTTGTCGAGTTGTTGGATATGTTCCCATGTACCTGTCCACTCCGAAGGGGGTATTCCCCTGAGATCTGTCCCCTTTAACAAATCAGAAATGGTAGAATGGTTGATAGTGCAAAATAGGACAAACCTAACCAAGGTGTCAGAAATGAAGGAGCAAACAGAATGGAGGTCAGCAGGGTATAAACTTACAACCTTCCAGGGATGGTACCAGCCAAATTATAATAATAACCGTCAGCCTCCCTTCCTAAGTATTACTCCCGGAATAGGAAATCCTGAAGGTATAATATGCCTAGTGAGTAATGAGACTAAAGGACCAGAAATAGGACGCAGCAAGTGTTCCCAAATGACTAAATGGCAAGCCACAACTAATCCCACTGATGGGAGAAAGATAGCAACCGTTGGCTGGACGATGGTCCATAACAAAGCCCCAGGTGAAGAGTGGGAAGGTGAGACCACTCGAGTATGGATGGCGCGAAAGGACCAGGAGCTGATGTCCTATAATTGCACCTACTTTATTTGTGGCCATAAAGCCTACCCATGGTTACCAGCCAACTGGACAGGGTCCTGTTACTTAGGATATGTGGTACCCTTTATCAGACCAATAAAGACTCTAAGGGATGCCTATGGAAGTCATAGAGTTAAACGGGATTTGACATGGCTAAATGGAATATTCAAGGTAATGGTGCCACACTATGGAATAGCATCAACCGAATGGCAGTTACGGGAACTGGCTAACTTAGTCGAATCAGTAGCCAATGCAACTTCCCAAGCCTTCGAAGGGGTGAATGATAAAATGGTAGCTATTCGAACAGTGGCTTTCCAAAATTGTATGACCTTAGATTATCTCCTAGCCAAGGAAGGAGGAACCTGCGCATTAATAGGTGGAGAATGCTGTACGTATATCCCGGATAAATCAGAAGAAATCGGCAGTCTAGCTGAATACATTATAATAGAGTATAAGCCAGGACGGTATCACCTTGTGGGGTTGGGCATTGGGATGGTTGGGATCCCCAGGGAGATCTGTGGTACAGGGTTTGATCATATTCCTGCTGATAGGCTTCGCCCTATATCTATTACTTGTCTTGGTTAAGTGTTGCTGTGCCAGGGCGGGAAAAACCATGTTACCTACCGAGACCACGGCTAGAGTTATGGTAGCAACAACTACTGAAGGCTCTTGTGTGGAAATGGAAATAGAGACTGTACAAGATCAGAATGGATTAAGTTGTCCTTGTGAAGGACAAAATGGGGGAATGTGGAAATGTATTTTTATCTAAGCTGTACCACACTGTAGTTTTGTGCCCTTTTTAATATAAAACAAAATTGGAGTCCTGGTCCTTCCAGGAATTTCTGCAACAAGCAGTCGGTTAGCATGAACAGCTAAACCTGGATTGAAATGGCTGATAGCCACCAGACAGCTAGAAGACAAGTCCTGTTGAAGACAAGTACCCCCCCCCATGGTGCTCTCCTACTGTCTATACAACACCAGTTCCACTCCACTCCACCCTTTTCGAAGTACTCAAACCACTAGCCATTATCTCTTGTAGAGACCTCATCCATTTGATGCAAAAAGATAACTGACCAGGAAACATAGAAACATAGAAACATAGAAAATAGGTGCAGGAGTACGCCATTCAGCCCTTCTAGCCTGCACCGCCATTCAATGAGTTCATGGCTGAACATGCAACTTCAGTACCCGCTTCCTGCTTTCTCGCCATACCCCTTGATCCCCCGAGTAGTAAGGACTTCATCTAACTCCCTTTTGAATATATTTAGTGAATTGGCCTCAACTACTTTCTGTGGTAGAGAATTCCACAGGTTCACCACTCTCTGGGTGAAGAAGTTTCTCCTCATCTCGGTCCTAAATGGCTTACCCCTTATTCTTAGACTGTGACCCCTGGTTCTGGACTTCCCCAACATTGGGAACATTCTTCCTGCATCTAACCTGTCTAAACCCGTCAGAATTCTAAACGGTTCTATGAGGTCCCCTCTCATTCTTCTGAACTCCAGTGAATACAAGCCCAGTTGATCCAGTCTTTCTTGATAGGTCAGTCCCACCATCCTGGGAATCAGTCTGGTGAATCTTCGCTGCACTCCCTCAATAGCAAGAATGTCCTTCCTCAAGTTAGGAGACCAAAACTGTACACAATACTCCAGGTGTGGCCTCACCAAGGCCCTGTACAACTGTAGCAACACCTCCCTGCCCCTGTACTCAAATCCCCTCGCTATGAAGGCCAACATGCCATTTGCTTTCTTAACCACCTGCTGTACCTGCATGCCAACCTTCAATGACTCATGTACCATGACACCCAGGTCTCGTTGCACCTCCCCTTTTCCTAATCTGTCACCATTCAGATAATAGTCTGTCTCTCTGTTTTTACCACCAAAGTGGATAACCTCACATTTATCCACATTACACTTCATCTGCCATGCATTTGCCCACTCACCTAACCTATCCAAGTCACTCTGCAGCCTCATAGCATCCTCCTCGCAGCTCACACTGCCACCCAACTTAGTGTCATCCGCAAATTTGGAGATACTACATTTAATCCCCTCGTCTAAATCATTAATGTACAATGTAAACAGCTGGGGCCCCAGCACAGAACCTTGCGGTACCCCACTAGTCACTGCCTGCCATTCTGAAAAGTACCCATTTACACCTAGTCTTTGCTTCCTGTCTGACAACCAGTTCTCAATCCACGTCAGCACACTACCCCCAATCCCATGTGCTTTAACTTTGCACATTAATCTTTTGTGTGGGACCTTGTCGAAAGCCTTCTGAAAGTCCAAATATACCACATCAACTGGTTCTCCCTTGTCCACTTTACTGGAAACATCCTCAAAAAATTCCAGAAGATTTGTCAAGCATGATTTCCCTTTCACAAATCCATGCTGACTTGGACCTATCATGTCACCTCTTTCAAAATGCGCTGCTATGACATCCTTAATTATTGATTCCATCATTTTACCCGCTACTGAGGTCAGGCTGACCGGTCTATAATTCCCTGTTTTCTCTCTCCCTCCTTTTTAAAAACTGGACCATCCTGACACAATGCAAGGCAGGTAATAGCTCATTACCACACTCTCATCAAGTAATGGCCGGTTGGCCAACTTATAACCCTGACAAAAGGAAATATCTGGAAACCACGTCAGGACAAGGATGTAGTAATTAACTCTTTATCTGTCTTCACTGACTGCGAGACAGAGCCAATACACAGGGAGAGGCCATAACTTGGGTTTTACTGTATAAATATCTCATGAAACTGTACCATTTCGGAGGTGTTCACTTTGCCATTGACTGAGTGTGACCTTTCCCTTGCCAGCAAGTAAATTAAAGAAACTTCTGCCGGAGCTGAAGGTGTCTGAGTCGTTTATCGGAGGTCGAGATTTCGACAACAGGTACAACAGGCGGTCGGGGCAAAGGAGCGGTGAGAGATTGTAGAGAGGTGATCGGGACCTGGGAGAGGCGTGAGTTCGGGGCCAGAAGAGGCAAGGGCCCAGGGGCAGCACGGGCCAGCCCATACTGCGATATGTGTGCGCACTAGGTCCGTGCAGCAGAGCAGGTCTCCAGTTGTCTTGGACAATCCTTGCCACTGGACCAAGACCTAGCTCTGTCAGGCCCATGTGGTGGCTGGTGTGCAACGGCCACCACATGTTAAAAAATCCACGCACAGGCATCTTCAGGATGTAGTTCTGGATCTGGAATATTATGTCCTTCATTGAAACACCTGTGAACTGATCCCTTTTTGGCATGGAAGCAAGTCATCCTCGCTTCGAGGGATCACCTATGACGATGATGACTCTCTCACAATGACAAGAATAACAAAATTAGGAATAATAATTATGGGTGCAAATAGTACTATGTAGTAAGGTTGGTTTACATGCAGGCCATGCAGAGGCGACGGATAATACAACGCCACGATCGCAGAAAGCAGATCGCTCAGGCATTAATGGGGAGGAGGCCATACCCTGATCGAATCTACAGAGACAGGCGCTCATACCTACACCCGAGTGAGGCAGACTGCATTCACAGGCTGCGATTTAGAAAGGAGGTCATCACCGAGACCTGCCAGCTAGTCAGGTCAGACATACAGCCAAGAAATGGCAGGCTGTGGAAGGGAAGGTCACTGCAGCACTTGCCTTCTATGCTTCTGGCTCATTTCAAGCAGCAACTGGGGACATATGCTGCATCTCGCAGCACACCACACATTGCTGCATTCGACAGGTGACTGCTGCACTGGATGCCAAATTGGATGTTCATCAATTTCCCTAAGACCACGCAGGCAATGCGAGACAGGGCTGTGGGGTTCTCCAGAATTGTTGGCTTCCCAAAGGTACAGGGTGTGTTCGACTGTACCCACATCACCTTGCGAGCACCGTTGGAAGACTCCGTGGTTTATTGCAACAGGAAAGGGTTCCACTTCCTAAATGTGCAGCTCGTCTGCAGCGATCTGCATCGGATCATGGCAGTGGATGCCAAATACCCAGGTAGCATCCATGATGCTTTCATCCTAGAGTACGGGCTCGCCACCTGGCTATGACCCCCCCTACGCAATCCCCGCACTGAGCCAAAGTGTCAGTACAACATGTCGCACATAATGACACAGAGCATCATAGAGCGGACAATTGGCATACTGAAGCAGCATTTCCGATGCTTGGACCACGCTGGAGGCTACTTGCAATACGCCCCTCACCACGTCGGTCAGTTCACTGTCATGTGCTGCATGCTGCACAACGTGGCCATGATTGAAGATCCTCCTGAGGGGAGAAGTGGGGGGAAGAGGAGGACGAGGAGGAGGAGGAGCAGCAGGAGGACGAGAAGGACCAGCAGCAGGAGGAGGAGGACGATGATGAACCCATGCCACCACCTCAACCCACAGGACAACAGCGGAGGAGGCGGCCTCGTGCACCTATAGCCGTAGCTAGAGACTTGCATCAGCGGTTAATCCCTGATCGCTTTGCTGCCTGACGACTAAACGGTTGACTCTTTGCACCTGTTAGTGTGAAAAAATAATATACATAATAACGTACGTAATGTTGTGTTGATTTATGTGGCTTTAATTCAATAAATAATGTGCAGGATTCTGCTTAAATTTTAAAAATAATTAGGTTTATTAAACATTTGTATAGTTTTACTTAACTTTAATAAAACATTTTGTATCAAACTGTAAACTTTTCAATGAAGAAAACAACAAGTAGCAGCAACAAACAAACTCTAGCTGCAGCCATCTCTCTTCCCCCTTATTCAAAGACCTTTTGCCCCTGTTGTTGTCTCTACCCCTACCCATGCCCGTTGTCTCAGACTTCTGCTTCCTCATCCTGATCCCAAGGTTTTTTTTGTTTTCTGCGCGAAGGCGCATTTGTTGTTGGTGGGGTTGGACAGGGGCAGACCTAGCAGACAGCATTGTGGAAGGCCCGGGTTCATCGTCGGACTCTTCTTCAGCTGTGGATCAACCCGCGACACACGACCTGAGGTTGGTCTGGGGATTGGTAAGTGAGTGTCAGCAGTTGATGCTGCCAATTGCTGTTGGGCAATGACAGACTGGGTGTGTCCACTTATTGCAGCAGCTATCTCCGACATTCCCTCCCTAATCTGTCCCAACACTGCATCAGCTGCCTCCGACATTCCCTCCCTAATCTCCAACATTCCCTCTCCAATCTCCGACATCCCCTCCCTCATCTGTCCCGACACTGCTCCTATTCCTCCAGGCAGTGTTGCTACTTCTACTGACAGTCCCGCTAATTCTACCCTCACCCCACTCATGTGTCCAGGAGCGATCTCATTAGCTCAGTGCTCTCCCTACTCATTCCCATGAGCTGTCCTATGTCCCCTGCATCCTGCATTTCAGGTTGAGCTCTCCTTCCCACCCTCCTCGGCTGCATCCCACTGGGACACGCAGTCTCAGACTGTACCCCATGAAATGTCACGTCGGTTGTATTGCTCAGCAAAGGGCTTGGCATCCTCTGGGGGTTCACCAGCTCCAATTGCAATGTAACCATCTCAGTATTGGGGTCTTCCTGCTGCCTTTCATTCTCCAGCTCATCCTCGTCCTGAAGGTGATGAAGAATATCTGGACTGCTGGCTTCCTGATCTTCTGCTTCAGCTTCTGTCTCATCCTGATGTGCAACATCTGAAAAACATAACAGAGCAGATGTTTGGTTAGCAGCAGGGGAGGGGGCAGGGTGACATGAGTACACGGCAGGGCCTACCCTCTGTCGGTAACCTGGATCCACATTGGTAGTTGATCTTCTCTTGCGAGATTGAATCATATCAGCGATCCTCTGTTCCACAACTGTTAGTTGCAGCCTACTTGGCGCACCTCCTCCAGTTTGTGACCTTTCTCGGTTGATCTGCAAAGATGAAAATAGAACTTTTTAAGAGCGGGTCCTTCTGCTGTGGTGACCACACACACACACAGACACACACAGACACACACACACACACATGTACAAATGTAATTGCAGTGCATAAATAAAAATATTACTTACAGTAACTGCTTGGCCAAGGTCCTGTCATTTCTTTTTGACCTGCACGCTGCTTCTCGGGGTCATGGCCACTGCATTGAACCCTTCTGCAACTTGTTCCCAAAGTTTTGCTAGTAGAGAGGGTTTCAGTTTCTTTTCTCCCATTCTCCCTTTGTTCTGTAAGGGTTACTAAATGCCGAGTTCCCCGTTACACAGTTCTTGACTTCACAGCACAGGGTCTTTGGCTCAACCAAGGTTCGTACGTTTTATTGAACATACCCACAACTACCTCCTGAGTATAAATCCCTACGATCGATGTGGGATGAACAAGCCCACAATACAAACCCCTAAGAAAAGGTCATTTGCATCGGCACAATTGGACAAAATTAAACTCGTACGCGATTTGACTGTTACACATAAAGTTACCCAGACCCAAACACAAAACCTGTCTATGATTTGGCTGGAACAAAACCTACAATCACCAATTCCTCGGCTGTCTTCTGAAGTTGACTGTAGGCCCTTTCCTTGGTTGCAGCTTGAGTCCCGAAGACTGGCTGGCCTCTGTTGCTGTTCCTGTAATATTGTGTTCTGCTGCCTTCTGCCCTCGAAAAATGGGTTTTCTTTATACCAAAAACCAACTTGCAATCTTGAAACCGAGTTAACACGATGGCCACATCAAATGTGAACTTTTGATGGCTAATTGTCCCCCATCTGAGCACGGTCTTGATCCAGTGGCAAGGGGGTCCAAGACGACTGGAGACCTGGCACTGCTTTATGGGCCTAGGTGGGCCTAGATGTTGGCCGCAAGCTCGGCGCTGAGTAGCGCCCTTGATGGTAGGTGGCCCGAGGCTTGGTTGGGAGCAGGCATTGGGAGGGTCAGTGGCCCACTGGGGTTCAGAGTGGAAGGTCAAGGGGGGGGGGGTCACAGCCATGTTACTCACCACGTGCTGGATGAGAAGAAGAGGCCAGGTCACCGGTGGGGAAGGAGAGGTCCAGTCGTCGCTGAAGGAGGAGGGGAGGCCAGTCGCCGACATGTGAGAGGAGGGCCCGGTCGCCATTGAGGAGGAGGTCACCTGTGGGGAAGGAGAGGTCCAGCCGTCGTCGAGGAGGCCCAGACACCATCGTGGAGGAGAGGCCCATCTGCCGCCGCTGGATGGGGCCCGATCGCTGCTGGAGGGGAGGAGCCCGATCGCCTGGTCGGAGGCTCACCTGGCTCGCCGGGCGTCGTCGGGGATCAAGGATCGGGTGAAGTAGGTGAGTCGACGCCGAGGAGGAGGCCGCCGAATCGGGGGGAAGAGTTCCAGGTCGTCGCCACAGAAGGCCCGGTCGTCGCTGGCAGTCCGGTTGTCGTTGCCGATGGGTGGTGTGGTGGGAAGCCTGAGGTAGGCCCGAACTTGTGGGATTCGCAGGGTTGGGTTTAAAGTAAGGATTTAAGTGAATGCACTTAAGTGAGAGCAGACATTGACGAGGAGATTCAACACTGCCTTTAGTGCGCCAGTGCAGCCTTCGGCCACTTGAGGAAAAGTGTTTGAAGATCAGGCACTCAAAACTGCCACCAAGCTCATGGACTACAGGGCTGTAGTAATACCTGCCCTCCTGTATGGCTCAGAGACATAGACCATGTACAGTAGACACCTCAAGTCGCTGGAGAAATACCACCAACGATGTCTCCGCAAGATCCTACAAATTCCCTGGGAGGACAGACGCATCAACATTAGCGTCCTCGACCAGGCCAACATCCCCAGCATTGAAGCACTGACCACACTTGATCAGCTCCATTGTCCACATGCCCGACACGAGACTCCCAAAGCAAGCGCTCTACTCGGAACTCCTTCACGGCAAACGAGCCAAAGGTAGGCAGAGGAAACATTACAAGGACACCCTCAAAGCCTCCCTGATAAAGTGCAACATCTCCACTGACACCTGGAAGTCCCTGGCCAAAGACCGTTCTAAGTGGAAGAAGTGCATCCGGGAGGGCGCTGAGCACCTCGAGTCTCATCGCCAAGAGCGTGCAGAAACCAAGCGCAGGCAGCGGAAAGAGCGTGCGGCAAACCAGTCCCACCCTCCCTTACCCTCAACAACTGTTTGTCCCACCTGTGACAGAGACTGTGGTTCTCGTATTGGACTGTTCAGCCACCTAAGGACTCATTTTAAGAGCGGACGTCAGTCTTCCTCGATTCCAAGGGATTGCCTATGATGAATTGTCCCCCATCCAGAGTCATTGTTCATGATTACCTTCTCAAGGTGACAATGGTTGGTTTTCTGGTCGCATTCATATCCAAATGGCTCAGGGTCCGGTCCATTGTCTAGGCCTATCCTTATACCAGCCATTCAGGAGCCACAGTCCAGAAACAATGTAACCCCTTAAGGTAAACGAATATATGAATATTCCTGTATCTTTTCCACAGAAAACCATTGAAGGTGTGAATAGCTCTCTTCTGGTGAATGTCCCTCATGATATTTGATGGTTTGGCTGCAATGTAAGAATTAACCCTTTCCTGTCCAGTTCTTTCTTTAAGCTGTAATGCAGTTCTGCATTTTTATATTCAATAGTCCAATTTTTACCATTGGGGGGAGGAGGAACGGATCCTACAGTTCTCAAGCACATCCCATCTCCTCTCAATGATGTCCACCAGGGGCTCCATTTCTTCTGCTAGAAATCTGTTGGCCCTTCTCCTTCTCGTTCTCCTTGTCCTTCTCCTTCCTCTTCCTCTTCCCCTTCCCTTGGATCCATCTTTTGCAGCTAAAATGTAAATGTCCAGATCCAGCTCCGATCCCAATGTTTTCTCACAAGCTGCTGATCCAGACCAGGGAGTTCACTATGGATACACAGGCACGCCCATCACGTGGAAAAAGGAAGTCTTGTTAAACACTGTTGTAAAAAATGGGATTGTAGCTATGTTTCTCATTCCACTCTGTAGCTTGTTTAAGCTGAGCCTCACAGGGTTAATGAGAAAACCCTACAGGGGCCGGAACGTTCCGGCAGGATGGCCACCCTTTCATTGTTGTGGTAAGCTTTTAAAGGACTATCAGGAAGGAAAGTAGGGCTTAAAATGGGCAACTGCCCAGTGGTTAAAAGCAAACCTCACTTTGGATTTAATACAGGGGTCAGGACTTTCAGCGAAACATCCTCCCTCTCATTGCTGCCGTAAGTCAGGAAAAGAAAAT
Organism: Pristiophorus japonicus; assembly: GCF_044704955.1. Taxonomy (NCBI): domain Eukaryota; kingdom Metazoa; phylum Chordata; class Chondrichthyes; family Pristiophoridae; genus Pristiophorus; species Pristiophorus japonicus. The sequence goes on along the minus strand of NC_091993.1, from coordinate 72,581,212 downwards.
CACCCATCCAATGAATCTGTGACTGGTGTTCATAATCTAAACAGTCATTGCAGTGCAGTACTGAGGGAGTATTCCAGGATTGGACACATGAGCTTCTAATTGTAACAGCATCACCTCCAAGTCAAACACCATCATGACCTGGAAGTAGATCGCCATTCCTTCATCGTCGCTGGGTCAAAATCCTGGAATTCCCTCCCTAACAGCACTGTGGGAGAACCTTCACAACACGGACTGCAGCAGTTCAAGAAGGCGGCTCACCACCACCTTCTCACGGGAAACTAACGATGGGAAATAATTTTCCAGACTTTCCAGTGATGCCCACACCCTGAGAATGTTTTTTAAATTGTGAAGTCCCAGGGATTGTTCCCTTGTCACATTCTTTTCACGGCAGATATTGTGAAATTCCTTTCCTGACTGTTGTGCAGATTCCATTGCCTTTTTCACTGCTGTTCAATCTCAGGTTTTTTTAATTTGGGAAAGACGGCTTCTTGATTGGTGCAAAAACTGCTCTCTGATTGTCGAAATTCACCAATCAGGAATCGACCTTTCTTGACCCATCCTCCAAGCTCAGGAAGTTCAAAGAGCTGAGGCTGAAGTTTTCAAGTGGAGCATTGGCTTGATATTTTGTGTGTATGACATGAAATTGTGTGTACAAATCCTTGGATTTTTTTGTGTCATCGTGCTTGATCCACTCACTGCCTGTGCTTGTATATCTGGTCACCATTGCAAAAGATTTGATATCCCTTATTTAAGGCAGTGAGATGGTTTGATCCATTTGATAGGCGAAGATATTGCAATCAGCGTCTAGCTTATGCACTTCGGGTTGTTCCATTGAAACAGAACTAAGCTGGCAGGACACCTGGGAATCAATTAGAATCAGACCTCTGCACTTCAGTGACATTCAGAGATGGGCCAGTAATTTGAACTGAGCCCCTGTATCTCATCCAGCTCAAACTGGCTAAGCCCGTGGAATGTAAGCTGAGAGCAGAATACCTGCACCTAATTCAGTTTCTGTCAGATGAAGGTAATGTGTAAGGATCATGCTGCTTCATATCTGACAGTGAAGGTGTTGTGGAACCAATTTATGCATCGTGTGTCTTGGTGATCTAACAAAAGCTTTCCTCTTGCACAACTGCATTGCTTATTTTTCTCTTCCTATCCTGACTTATACTGTTGGGCATTTTGACAGGAACAGCAGTTAAGCCTGTCAAGACATTGAGTGACCATGACTGGTCAGATAGCTGAGTGAGAGACAGTGAGTGACCATGGCTGGTCATAAAGCTGAGCACGAAACAGTGAGTGACCATGACTGGTCAGATAGCTGAGTGAGAGACAGTGAGTGACCATGACTGGTCAGATAGCTGAGTGAGAGACAGTGAGTGACCATGACTGGTCAGATAGCTGAGTGAGAGACAGTGAGTGACCATGACTGGTCAGATAGCTGAGCACGAGACAGTGAGTGACCATGACTGGTCAGATAGCTGAGTGAGAGACAGTGAGTGACCATGACTGGTCAGATAGCTGAGCACGAGACAGTGAGTGACCATGACTGGTCAGATAGCTGAGTGAGAGACAGTGAGTGACCATGACTGGTCAGATAGCTGAGCACGAGACAGTGAGTGACCATGGCTGGTCAGATAGCTGAGTGAGAGACAGTGAGTGACCATGACTGGTCAGATAGCTGAGTGAGAGACAGTGAGTGACCATGACTGGTCAGATAGCTGAGTGAGAGACAGTGAGTGACCATGGCTGGTCAGATAGCTGAGTGAGAGACAGTGAGTGACCATGACTGGTCAGATAGCTGAGCGAGAGACAGTGAGTGACCATGACTGGTCAGATAGGTGAACACGAGACAGTGAGTGACCATGACTGGTCAGATAGGTGAACACGAGACAGTGAGTGACCATGACTGGTCAGATAGGTGAACACGAGACAGTGAGTGACCATGACTGGTCAGATAGGTGAGTGAGAGACAGTGAGTGACCATGGCTGGTCAGATAAGTGAACACGAGACAGTGAGTGACCATGACTGGTCAGATAGGTGAACACGAGACAGTGAGTGACCATGACTGGTCAGATAGGTGAGTGAGAGACAGTGAGTGACCATGGCTGGTCAGATAGGTGAACACGAGACAGTGAGTGACCATGGCTGGTCAGATAAGTGAACACGAGACAGTGAGTGACCATGACTGGTCAGATAGGTGAGTGAGAGACAGTGAGTGACCATGACTGGTCAGATAGGTGAACACGAGACAGTGAGTGACCATGACTGGTCAGATAGGTGAACACGAGACAGTGAGTGACCATGGCTGGTCAGATAGGTGAACACGAGACAGTGAGTGACCATGGCTGGTCAGATAGGTGAACACGAGACAGTGAGTGACCATGACTGGTCAGATAGGTGAACACGAGACAGTGAGTGACCATGGCTGGTCAGATAGGTGAACACGAGACAGTGAGTGACCATGACTGGTCAGATAGCTGAGTGAGAGACAGTGAGTGACCATGACTGGTCAGATAGCTGAGCACGAGACAGTGAGTGACCATGACTGGTCAGATAGCTGAGTGAGAGACAGTGAGTGACCATGACTGGTCAGATAGCTGAGCACGAGACAGTGAGTGACCATGGCTGGTCAGATAGCTGAGTGAGAGACAGTGAGTGACCATGACTGGTCAGATAGCTGAGTGAGAGACAGTGAGTGACCATGACTGGTCAGATAGCTGAGTGAGAGACAGTGAGTGACCATGGCTGGTCAGATAGCTGAGTGAGAGACAGTGAGTGACCATGACTGGTCAGATAGCTGAGCGAGAGACAGTGAGTGACCATGACTGGTCAGATAGGTGAACACGAGACAGTGAGTGACCATGACTGGTCAGATAGGTGAACACGAGACAGTGAGTGACCATGACTGGTCAGATAGGTGAACACGAGACAGTGAGTGACCATGACTGGTCAGATAGGTGAGTGAGAGACAGTGAGTGACCATGGCTGGTCAGATAAGTGAACACGAGACAGTGAGTGACCATGACTGGTCAGATAGGTGAACACGAGACAGTGAGTGACCATGACTGGTCAGATAGGTGAGTGAGAGACAGTGAGTGACCATGGCTGGTCAGATAGGTGAACACGAGACAGTGAGTGACCATGGCTGGTCAGATAAGTGAACACGAGACAGTGAGTGACCATGACTGGTCAGATAGGTGAGTGAGAGACAGTGAGTGACCATGACTGGTCAGATAGGTGAACACGAGACAGTGAGTGACCATGACTGGTCAGATAGGTGAACACGAGACAGTGAGTGACCATGGCTGGTCAGATAGGTGAACACGAGACAGTGAGTGACCATGGCTGGTCAGATAGGTGAGTGAGAGACAATGAGTGACCATGGCTGGTCAGATAGGTGAGCGCTAGACAGTGAGTGACCATGACTGGTCAGATAGGTGAACACGAGACAGTGAGTGACCATGGCTGGTCAGATAGGTGAGCGCTAGACAGTGAGTGGGTATGGCTTTTGGATGAGACGTAAAAAAATCCCATGGCACTATTTCGAAGAAGAGCAGGGGAGTTATCCCCGGTGTCCTGGCCAATATTTATTCCTCAATCAACATAACCAAAAGAGATTATCTGGTCATTATCATATTGCTGTTTGTTGGAGTTTGCTGTGTACAAATTGGCTGTTGCGTTTCCCACATTACAACAGTGACTATACTACAGAAGTATTTCATTGGCTGTAAAGTGCTTTGAGACGTCCGGTGGTCGTGAAAGGCGCTGTATAAATGCAAGCCTTTCTTTCTTTCTATGGCTGGTCAGATAGCTGAGCCCTACCTGGCTTTCACACACACAATTTCCAGTGCTGGTCCATGGATCCAATCAGGAACCACGATCAGCTAACTCAGCACAGTCCAATGATTGAAGCCGGCAACTTCCTTGTCTGTATTGCATCTATTCATCCTTTGGGGAGCTATGAGTATTGATTCTAAAAATAAATTTAATATCCAATTGAAAGAAAAACGTATTAAGTGTTGACAGTTTCCATAGCAACACATAACTGTATATTAGTTCTAACGTTATTTATCTTAAATATGTTCACCGTTGTCTCTAACCGAGTGTCTTGACCTGTAGCAATGCATTGGTTGCAATAATAAATCCAACCTAATCTCTGTTTTTCCATAATATTGTTGTCACTCATGTCATCTTCCACTTTCATAAACTGGCAATTTTTGGCACTTTATTGTTTTAAATCTTTGATTAAGCAATATAAAAGATCATCTGTGAGTTGTAAGAGAACATTAGATTATTGAGCTACAGCTCTGAAAACAAATGAGAAAGATGCAATGCTCCCGATAAGAATTTCCCTGATACAGAGGTGATACAAGAGCTTTCGCACCAGATCTACTTTATATAATTCAGGGAGGTCAGTCCGTGCAGAGATAACGAAAGCGATATTGCAGATAGATTGGTTGGTGCTCCAGATGTGAGTTTTAATGTGCATATATAGAGATTATTCTTTACCTGAATATTATGTGACAAGGTGAGCACTGTTTCAAGCCACTGAACAGTTACAGTGTGTTCAACATAACCAGTGCTCAGAGTTTCCCCTCTCAAAGGGAAATCCTGATACAAGATCTTGGGTGAGAATAAAAACCTGTAACACCTCATTTATTTTAGAGCATTTCATGAACTGGGCCGAAGAGGCTCGATTCTGAGGATGATAACCCCCTGAACATAAAGCAATCTTTTCTCTTTCCACATTGCTGTGCATTTCAGGTTTGCAGCTTTCCTGTCATTTTTATTCATTAAAATCCATGGCCCTAACCAGGGACAGATTAAGGGTGCCTCAGGGTCTGGGCAGTACCCTGGCCATGGGCCCCCTTCTCCCATTCACATCCTGCAGTAGATGCCATTAATGAGCCAAGTCACAGGGCACTATACTGAATATGCATCGGGTCAGGGTCAGGTCAGGTCTACATCTCAGGTTATGTTCTCATTGATACTATGACGACACTCATTTAATATTTTATTATGTTTCCAAACAATCAAACTGATACCTTGATGAAACCCTGTATAAACAGTGAACAATTCTTTAATTTAAAAAAATCCATACATTTTGAAACTAAATCGACAATGACAACAATTTAGAACAAGACAGCGCAATTTGTTTGGAAGACCATCATTTGTCATTTGCATTCCATTTTCTCCATAGAGGCAACTAGAAGTATAACATTACATTGGTCTTTTCCTAGATTTTTGTCGGCTAAACTCATCAATGATTTTCGAGTCAAGTCCTCTCAGTACTTCGCTCTCGATGCTCATGATTGAAAGAGTATTAAGTTGATCTTGTCCCATTTGGTTCCTGACCTCATTCTTGATGCATTTTAGTTTCAAGAGGACCGCTCACCACTGCAATTTGATACCATCATCGACAGATATATCCGAAGAGCTATTTCAATGTTAGAAAAGGTTTGGGTGAGGGTGTGTGTATGGAGGAATTGGTACATTCTCAGCTCTGCTGACTTGGTTTGTTTGACACAAATTGAGGTTTGAAGCTCTGTTGAGGATGCCACCAAGCTAGAAAACTGGATGAATTCACTTTCAATCATAGGTTCCAGATCTTTGGGATAGGAGCGGGCAAGATTTGCTGCGGTTTGCTTGATCTCTTGAGTCGAGGGAGTGGCTAGCTTGGACAGGAATCCAAACTTACAGTTGATTTCCTTGTATGCTTCACGGTGGTGTTTCAAGGTACTGATTAGTTGGTCAATGATGACAAGGAACACTTCAGTTTTGAATTTCTCCTTGAGTGACAGCAGTGGTTTCAGCATCAGCATAGTGGCGGTTGTGTACCTGGACGTGTATTGCAAATAACAATGAGAATAGCTGAATCCAATTTGTCAAGGATCAACTGAGCTTAATTTTGGCATTCAACTTTCTGTTCCACGTCATTTGCCAGGGATTCCAACACTTTGCATATGTGAGTGTAACCTTTGAGCGGGGCTGACAGTGCTTCATGCCTTGCTGACCATCGAGTAGCAGAAAGCTGTTTGACAACAGACAGTCCTTAGTTTTTCATAAAGCCGTCACCAGCGATATATCGATGCAGAGTGAAAATTGTACAACTTTTGTACAATGTCAAACAATCTGATGATCATTGGGCTGCATTCGGCACTGTTTTTCCCCACAAGGTTGAGTGAGTGTGCTGCGCATGGTATAAATGTCGCATATCGCCATTGCTCTTTGATGATAATTTAGACACCAATGTATTTCCCACTCATATTTGAAGCATTATCATAAGATTATGTCGATCCACGTTCTCATCCAGAAAGGCCAGTATTATTTCTGTTATTTCTTGTCCAGTACTACCGATTATCGACAAGAACTTCAGAAACCTTTCCTCAGGATCAGTCGGTAGAACATAACGGACGACAAATGTCAACTGATCTGAGTGTGTGACATCTGGCGTGAATCAGCAGATACTGAATAGAACTTCACTGATTTAAATTCCTGGATAATCATCTCAAGTACTTTGCCACCCATCAGTCTAATCAGTTCTTCACAAATGGTGGAAGACAAGTATGAAGTATGCCCCTTGCCTTTGTTGGTGAACCGCTTGATGTGTTCAGCAAGAAATGCATTGTAGTTTGTGAGAACCTCCAACACACCCAGATAATTACCATTACTTGGAGACCCAACAATTTCATCTCTGCCTTGTAATGAAAGACCTCGTTCACAGAGAAACGTTATCACACAGACAGCCCGCTCTAGCACCTTGTGCCAGTACTGCCATTCATTTACAAACTGGAAGACAATATGACCATCCACACAACCAGTGCCTGCTTGTCTAGTGCACATTACTACCGTGGCTTCTCTAAGCTGGTGGATGTTTTCGTGAGATGAAATCCTCTCATCTCCTTGCTTCCAGTCATTAAACCCATGAGTAAAGTGGCTACTTGTTCGTGTTGTGACCTTGCAAGCAAAGCAGTATACTCTACCGTTTGAAGGTGAATAACATCATCATCATCATAGATAGTCCCTCGAGTCGAGGATGACTTGCTTCCACGTCAAAAAGTTCATAGGTGTTTCAATGAAGGACCTAAAATTCCAGGTCCCGAACTAAGCCTTGAAAGGTGGAAGATGCCTGTGAGTGGATTTTTTTAATGTGTGGTGACCGTTGCACATCAGCCACCACACGGGCTTGACAGAGCTAGGTCTTGGTCCAGTGGCAAGGATTAACCAAGACGACTGGAGACCAGCTCTGCTGCACGGACCTAGTGCGCAGTGTGGGCTGGCCCGTGCTGCCCCTGGGCCCTCGCATCTTCTGGGCCCCGAACTCGCGCCTCTCCTGGGCCCCGATCATGTTCCTCTACAATCTCTCGCCACTCCTTCACCCTGACCTCGTCGCTCCTTCGCCCCGACCTCGCCGCTCCTGCTGTTCCTGCCCACGCTCCCATCATTGGCCTGGACCTTGATGACGTTCTCCTGCTCCAGCACGTGCTGCTCCCTGGAGTGGTATGCCGCCACACTGCTCCTTCCGCTCCCCGGCCTGCTCCGATGGTGCTCGCAGGTGAATAACAGTCACGTTGGCTCCACATGTTCCCCTGTCAGTGGGTACACACGTGTAAAGAAGGACTTTGAGCAGTATCAGCGACATCCTTCCTTGGCCGAAGTTTTGGAAGTCTTTATCACAATTTCGGCAGTCCTCACTACCTTTTGCAATCCAATGGCTTGTCTTCTGAGATATTGTCTCCGCACAGCCCAATGTCACTCGGAAGTTGCGCCTCTTTCAGTGCAATATGCGGCAGTTGGTTTTCATCTTCTTCAACTTTTTGGACTTGGAGCTCCAACTCGGCCAACTCCGGGTCTGGTGCCACTTGTGGTTTCGTTGTTGAAGTTGACTGCACAGTGTCGTCTTGGCTTTCATCTTCATGATCTTGAATTTTTACTTGGAAAAAATTATCTAGTTCAAGCAGTTTAGCTACTTCTCGTCTCTTGCTCCTCGAGTCGCTGGTGCTCTTTCCTTTATTTCGCCCCCGATTTGTGTGTAGAATGCATCTCTAGAAAAAGGGCATCTAGAGTCTGTTTACATCGTCGAGAATAACATGCACCTGAGCCCTCACGGCTTCGCTCTGCTCTTACTACGTCACTTATATCAATACTGTTTACCCTTACCCTTAATCTGAGCCTGTATGGGCCCCACTCTAGGCTTCATCATCATCATAGGCAGTCCTTTGGAATCGAGGAAAACTTTCTTCCACTCTAAAAATGAGTCCTTAGGTGGCTGAACAGTCCAATATGAGAACCACAGTCTCTGTCACAGGTGGGACAGATAGTCGCGGAGGGAAGGGGTGGGTGGGACAGGTTTGCCGCTCGCTTCTTCCGCTGCCTGCGTTTGATTTCTGCATGCTCTCGGCAATGAGACTCGAGGTACTCAGCGCCCTCCCGGATGCACTTCCTCCACTTAGAGTGGTCTTTGGCCAGGGACTCCCAGGTGTCGGTGGGGATGTTGCACTTTATCAAGGAGGCTTTGAGGGTGTCCTTGTAACGTTTGCTCTGCCTACCTTTGGCTTGTTTGCCATGAAGGAGTTCTGAGTAGAGCGCTTGCTTTGAGAGTCTCGTGTCTGGCATGCGGACAATGTGACCTGCCCAGTGGAGCTGATCAAGTGTGGTCAGTGCTTCAATGCTGGGGATGAGGATGCTAACATTGGTGCATCTGTCTTCCCAAGGGATTTGTAGGATCTTGCGGAGACATCGTTGGTGGTATTTTTCCAGTGATTTGAGGTAGCTACTGTACATGGTCCATGTCTCTGAACCATACAGGAGGGCCGATATTACTACAGCCCTGTAGACCATGAGCTTGGCGGCAGATTTGAGGGCCTGGTCTTCAAGCACTCAGGCGGCCGAAGGCTGCACTGGTGCACTGGAGATGGTGTTGAATCTCGTCGTCCATGTCTGCTCTTGTTGATAAGAGGTTACCGATGTATGGGAAATGGTCCACGTTGTCCAGGGCCGCGCCATGGATCTTGATGACTGGGGGGCAGTGTTGTGCGGCGAGGACAGGCTGGTGGAGGACCTTTGTCTTACGGATATTTAGCGTAAAGCCCATGCTTTCATATGCCTCAGTAAATACGTTGACTAGGACTTGGAGTTCAGCCTCTGTATGTGCACAGACGCAGGCGTCATCTGCGTACTGTAGCTCGACGACAGAGGTTGGGTGGTCTTGGAGCTGGCCTGGAGATGACGAAGGTTGAACAGGTTCCCACTGGTTCTGTAGTTTAGTTCCACTCCAGCTTGTTGACTGTGAGGTGGAGCATGGCAGCGAGGAAGATTGAGAAGGGGGTTGGGGCAATGACGCAGCCCTGTTTGAACCCGGTCCGGACGTGGATTGGGTCTGTAATGGATCCATTGGCATGAATCACGGCCTGCATGTTGTCGTGGAGCAGGCGGAGGATGGTGACGAACTTTTGGGGGCATCCGAAACGGAGGAGGATGCTCCACGGACCCTCGCGGTTGACAGTGTTAAAGGCCTCTGTAAGGTCGAAGAAGGCCATGTATAAGGACTGGTGCTGTTCCCTGCATTTTTCCTGCAGCTGTCACGCTGTAAAAATCATGTCCGTTGTGCCCCGAAGGGGACGAAATCCGCACTGTGACTCCGGGAGGAGCTCCTCAGCCACAGGGAGAAGATGGTTGAGGAGGACTCTAGCGACGACTTTCCCAGTGGCTGATAACAGGGAGATTCCTCTGTGGAAGCCATAGGCCCTGGCCGACTGCCCTATCTGCTCCCCCCTCCACCCCCCCCCCCCCCCTTAATCCGTCCCTGGCCCTACCTCTATCTCCTTTAGTAAATTTATAATGTGAAATCTTCCACACAAATCCAAAATTAAAAAAAATAGAAAAGGCATTTGTTTTATAACTCACTGTATTTAAGCAGCAGTATCTTGTACCAATGTTGATGTTAGCCACAAAATTGGAACTGGGTTGGTCTGCCCTGGAGCCAGCAACTTACAAATAGCTGCCATTACCAGGACTTGGCCACGGGGAGAATTGGAGCAGGCCAGGTTAAACACAATTCCATTTTAGTGGCTAACATCAACAATGCCACAAGATACCGCTGCTTAAGTACAGTGAGTTATACAGGCCAGCCTCAGAAATAGAATTTAAAACATCTGAAACTCTTGCATTTAAACAGGAACGATTCAACTAATTGATCAGAATTGAAGTTACGGCTAAAGATGACAACGAATTGTAGATGTGCAACAAAGAGTGAAGTTTAGAAGTGAACTATCTGGAGAGTGATGGGCACACACTGGATGCAGGACTTTTATATATAACTAGATCTCACCAGGCATAGCTTATGATGCATTCAAGGTTTTATACCAAGTAGTAACACCAGAGACTCTGATTTATAACACCCGGGATTTGGGAGCACTGGAAACTGGGTCTGAGTTCTGATAGTACTGGATGGGATCTCAGGATCCGACAGTATTTTGAGGGCAGTCCCAGGGTTTTGGGAACACTGATGAGGGATGTGGGAAGGATCCTGAAATCTGGGACATATATTGAGCGATTTTCTTGGTAAAAGACAGCATAGTGCCACCTGGTGGAGTGACAGGTAAGTGTTGACTTTTTAACGTTGGATTTCCCATTGGAAAATTTACACAGCAGGTTTCAATGGACTGTGTGCGCGAAACATGATCTTTAGTAAGATATAGATACATATTATCAAAAACAGCATGACAGTGCACACTTTGTGTCTGTCATGTCACTTTCTGCATCTCACTTTGGCATCACACTTTTTTAATTCACTCATTTACAACAGTGACTACACTTCAATAAGTACTTAATTGGCTGTAAAGTGTGTTGAGATGTCCAATGGTTGTGAAAGGTGCTATATAAATGCAAGTCTTTCTTTTTTTCTTTCATTTAATTTCAACTGAATATTTACAAATAGAGTAGAACCTGAAGCAAATCATCCCCAAAAAATCACACTTCTGCCAGTGTAACTGATCTTTGCAATGTCCAAATAAGATTAGTAAGATCATTCATTAAAAAATTACATATAGCATGATTAAACTTTATTGTAAAATTGTCTTTTCAATCTTTTAGTGTCTTCATTAACATTTTAGTTTGGCCTTTCTCCAAAGCCTAAGGTTGGAACATAAGAACATAAGAAATAGGAGCATGAGTAGGCCATTCGGCTCTGCCATTCAATAAGATCATGGCTGATCTTCTACCTCAACTCCACTTTCCTGCACTATCCCCATATCCCTTGATTCCCTTAATATCCAAAAATCTATCGATCTCTGTCTTTCAATATACTCAGACTGAGGCTCCACAGCTCTCTGGGGTACAGATTTCCAAAGATTCACCACCCTCTGAGTGAATAAATTTCTCCTCATCTCAGTCCTAAATGGCTGACCCCTTATTCTGAGACTGTGACCCCTGGTTCTAGACTCTCCAGCCAGGGGAAACATCCTCCCTGCATCTACCCTGTGGAGCCCTGTAAGAATTTTGTATGTTTCAATGAGATCACCTCTCATTCTTCTAAACTCTAGAGAATACAAGCCTAGTCTACTCAATCTCTCCTCATAGGACAATCCCCCCATCCCAGGAGTCAGTCTGGTGAATCTTTGTTGCACTCCCTCCATGGCAAGTATATTGTTCCTTAGGTTGGAGTTAATATTTTTCCCACAATGATCATTCTTTGAGCTGAAGGGAATTAGCAATTAACTTGTGCCTGTAATTCCTAGAATCCCACAGCCTGAAAATGTCAAGTGTATAGAGTCTGCCAGCGTTCTTCAGCAGGATTGTCAATGTCTAACTGCAAGCATACCCTACTCAGTCCTTAATCATATTTCTTGGTTTGCTTGTTTCCCAAGTCATTTACAAACCATCTAGAAAAGGAATTTTTAAAAGACATTTCAAGCAAAAATTTTTATGTGAATTTGATTGTTCATCTTCTACTTCAAAAAGAGGCAGAGAGTGCAAGAGAGACACAGTCAGACAAAGGACATAATTAACAAACCTAAGCTTTGTTCATAGTTTTAATTGGAACACAACAGACTATAGGAAAATACTTAGAATTCATAAACAATGATTGTGTTTAGGAAAATGCATATTATTCTTCTCAGTGCAAAGGTCTTTCTTCTTGCTGCACCAGGATTTCTCTGTTTCTTTGTTTTTCCAAGTGCTTTAAAAATGAGGTAACAGGTGAATCTGAAAAGTTTTACTGGTAAAGTTTCAGAGAAAGGTTTTGCTTCAGAAATAAATGCCGATAGACAAAGGCTGTGATTAACAGCACAGCTTTGGTTATTGTCATCATCCTAAAACAATCGTGCACAGAAATATTTCATGTTACAGCTATATGAGTCTCTGACATTTTCCCAGCATTTCCTGTTTTTATTTAATGTCTTACATTTTCTTCTGCCCCACCATTTTCCTTTGCTGATGGACGCACTGTGCATTTCCAACATTTTCTAATGTTATTTCAGATTTCCAGCTTTTGCAGTTTAGTTTTATTTTGTATTATTTATTTATCCAGCTGCAGTAGGTCATTTATATAGCGCCCTTCACAACTACAGGACACCCAAAATGCTTTATAGTCAATGAAGTACTTTTTGAAATATAGTCACTGTTGTAATATAGGAAATGGGGCAGCCAATGTGCACACAGCAAGCGGCCACAAACAGCAATGTGATAATAACCAGATCATCTGTTTTAGTAATGTTTTTGAGGCATAAATATTGGCTAGGACACCGGGGTAACTCTCCTACTCTTTTTACATCCACCCGAGAGAGCAGACAGGGCCTCGGTTTAATGTCGCATCCGAAGGACGGCACCTCTGGCAGTGCAGCACTTACTCAGTACTGCACTGGAATGCCAGCCTGGATTATGCGCTCAAGTCTCTGGAGTGGGACTAGAACTCACGACCTGCTGACTCAGAGGCGAGTGTGTGCATCTTGAGGGGTAGCTGCGAGGAAGGGGGTCCTGGGTTATCTAGGTAAAAGAAAGCAAGCTACAGTATTTTGAGCAAATATGTTCCACAAAGCGATGAACTGTATCCCTAGCCCTACCCAGTTGAGGCACCCCCGATGTCTCGGGACACAGGACCCTCCGTCCACCAGTGTCAAGACTCAGCAATTCCCCAGGAAAGGAAACCACATGTCATCCCTAGTGCTGCCAAACCTAGGACCAAGCCCTCAGTATTAGCAAACTCCAGGAACATCCCTACCTGCACAAATCTGCCAAACTATGACCTCAGTGTTGCTAAACCCCTGGACACCCAACACAAGTGCTGCAGAAACCCAGGAACCTCTCCCATGCTTCAGTAAAAACAGAAAATGCTGGAAACACTCAGCAGGTGGAGCGAGAAAGAGTTAACGTTTCAGATCGATGACCTTCTGCCAGATGCTGCCTGACCTGCTGAGTATTTCCAGTATTTTCTGTTCTTATTTCAGATTTTCAGCATCTGCAGTATTTTACTTTGGTATTGGTGAACTGCAGTAGTTCTGGTTAAGAACAACTAATTTACCACAGACTGGGGATGGAAGCTGGTTCTGTTACAGTAGGCACTGTAAGATTAGGATCACTGGTCACACACAGATACCCAAAGGGTCTTAGGAGTTATAAGGCATTTTATTAAGGAGCAGTAGTTCAAATATAGTCAAACACAACACACAATCAGGATAGACATAGCAGACATACGACCGTGACAAGCAGCTGTTGTTAGTTCCGATCAGAAAACGACTGGTGGTACAAACAGTTCTTATCTTCACCATCTGCTCTGAAATGCCTTCTATGTCTTTCTTTTATTCTCTTTTTAGGGGTGGGCCTGGTGTAGAATATGGACAGAACCATTTAACCTATATGTTGAGTTCTTTGTCTCACCTCTTCAGTGAAAAACCCTCCCCTTCCTATGAGATCACACCTTCTCTTGGACAGTTTTTAATCTCAAGGTTCCGTGCTTGAACCTTTTTTTTTGCGTTATGCCCTTCTAACTCAGTTGTCTGTGCAATCCCTTATCTGATGTGATTGGAATCCTTCAGTGTCATCAACTTGGGCAGACTGCTGAGCGAGGGAACCCTTATAAGACTATTTCTTACAATCCACGATTTCTTACAGCATTGCACTTACCAACAGAGCCACTTCTTCTTTCTATGGTAGTAGCAAAGCAAATCAAATGTCAATATCTAAGTCAGATATCCAGGCCAAAGCTTCTAGTGTAACAGCATGGATATCTTGTAGGCTGCCTGCGAATTCCCTGAGGGCAGTGCTCAATGATGGGCCCCAGGGTCTGATTAGGAGCTCCACAGTCACATGATGGGGAGGCTTTAATCTTCCACCGATGGCGAAGGTGGCAGCATCGACCGTAACCAGTTCTGAGGTGGTTTATGGTTGTCCACTGTTTGCCAGCAAGGTTTGATCCTTTAGGTTGTACTGTGGGGTCCTCTATAAGGAGTGACTAGGGAGCTTAATTGTCCAGTTTCTAACAAGTAACAGGGGATCAGCAGCTCATTAATCTGCAGACAATTTGGCAGGTAGAGAGATGCAGACAGTTTATAGAGTAAGTTTTTCAGTTTTAGTTTATGTGGCAATGGTATTTCTCAGAAGCTCCGCATCCCGAGAAGAGCAAACAAATTAAACACTGAATAATTCATTTAACATACATATAATCTGTGGCCCAAAACTTAATCTTTAAAAATTCTGAAAATAGTCCACTTGTTAAATCCTGCAATGTCGTATCGTTAAATCGATTCCTGAAATTCTCTTGTGAAAATTATGTTGTGACTCCTCCTGTCATCATTGGGTTGAATCTTAAATCATTCTCCTCAAACCATGTGCAGTTCATAACATTCGGTGGAATTTGAAATGAGAGAATTGGCAACTATTTAAGAACACTTGTGGAGTACATTTGGCATGTTGAACTTTTGAGCACTGGGTTTTTAATAAGGGACTATGTTCGTATTGTAATCGAACTGTGTCTCACTTTAATATTTCCTGCTGTTTCTTCACTGCGGGCATGCTGTGTAAACGGGACATCTTGGCGCTATTTTCCAAATTAGCTTTTGATCACTGAAGGGAGTCGATTCAGGCAATTTAATGGCGCGCCGCTATTAATAGCAGGACAGTCCAGTCATACTGAATAAGGTTGCTATGGGGACTCTGCGGGCTCCATATTCAGCTCGTCGCAGACTGCAAAGGGAAACGGAATCAGGAGACTGCAGCCACGCACACGACTTAATGTTTCACCCTTCTTCTCCTAAAGGCACTGGTCTTTCTAGGGTTCAGTTCCAGACAAGAGCCAGCTACTGTCTGCTGCTTCACCCAAGCGGCCATGGGAAAGCACAGTGAGAGTGTGGACAGGCTATTCAACCACAACACATCACAGCTGCTCTCGTCCTCACCCAGTGTTCGCATACGTGCAATGGGGGCAAATGGGTGGCAACCAGGAATGGAGCACCTTCCTAGAGCCAGAAACAGTGAGGCCAACTCTCGCACCCAAACTGCATCCCTGACTGAGATCAGGAAACAGCAGGCCAAGAATTAAAGGTGGGACCATCTGTTCTGTCTGGCCAGCAGGGGAGCTTTAAAATAAAACATAGCAACAGGAGGAGGCCATTCAGCCCCTCGAGCCTGTTCTGCCATTCAATTAGATCAGGGCTGATCTGTACCTCAACTTCATTTACCCGCCTTGGTTTTAAATCGCTTGATAACCTTATCTAAAAACAATCAGTTTTGAAAGCTCCAAGTGACCCCCAGCTTCAGCAGGCTATTGGGGGAGAGATTGCCAGATTTCCACTACCCTTTGTGTGAAGTCCTTCTTGATATCACTGGATGGTCCATGTAGAAATTAAAGTCTCCCATTATAACCCCTCTGCTATTGCAACAAGCTTCTCTGATCTCCGTTATTTATGCCTCCTGCTACTTCATCACTGCTATCAGGAGGTCTTTGACGCCCGGCAAGTCTTGGGTCTTTTTCCATTCCTCCCAGAGTGATTTTATTGCCTGCTCACTGTTGAAAAATAGTTGATGTCAATGTTTAATAAACCCGCTGGTTGGCACATGCTCACCCAGTTGCACATGTGGTACATAGGGCAAACCTGGCAAGCGAGTTGTTGGCCATCTGCACGTATTGAAAGCGCTAATTAAAAATGTTTACCCTGCTGCCATTGTGTTAACACTGTGGCCAGCTTCTACAGCACGGTTGTGTTACAGGCTTGTCCCTGTGAAATGTCAACACAGGCTTAGCCGCCAAGAATTCATCTCTGAATCTGGACTGAGAAAGTCATCAATTAGAAGTGACCTTACACTGAACCTCCCCCTTCACTGTTTCACTTAAGTGCACCCATTTTTAAATGGCATGCAGTCAGCTATCTGAACAGTACCACGGGAAGGGTTTCATTATCCAAATCCATTGACTCGCCCACTCCTGTATTCCAAGAGCATTGGTGGACGCCTGTTTCCTCACTGTGTTGTGGTGCGTTGCCACGAGTAACCGTGATGTTATTGTACTGAGCATAGGTCAGCAGCCAACCCTTGGTTCTCCCACTGCTGGCTATGCTTGGGAACAGACAGCTCGGCCAACCTTATTCCAGCGGCACTTTGTATCACAGGTCTTGTGAACCTCTGCTAGAGTTAGTAGCTTGGCTTCTAACTGGAGAATGGGGACTGCTGGGACAGTGAATAGGAAGGGGAAGAGAGGGGTGACAATCTCCTTGAACTAGGGTGACATGAAAGTGCGGTAGATATACTTCAAATCAACTCAGCTTGGTTGATCCCTTTACTGGGTAAACTCACTAGCTGCCGCGCTATTTAGCTGCATGGGCCAGTGGGTCTCGGGTGGAACTCCTCGTCTATTCTGAATTGCATGATTGCAGTCGGTATTGGCCGCCATGGCCTTGCGCCAGGCAGGAAATACACCAACCACGGCTCTTGAACACTATTCAGCAACCGTTTTGCTGGAAAGTGTCGACTTCATGGTGAGGGCAGGACTAGGCTCCTTCGCAGTGCCCAACATGGTTGAATAGCCCACCAGCATTCACCGTCTAGGCTAATACACTAGCGGGTGAGGTAATGGTGGGCGTGGGCACTAGCAGCCTAGAAAGCTGCCCGCCAGCAAGAGTGCACAGCGTTATGGTACAGGTTTACTGACAATGTGAAATATTTTACTCTACAATGAATGTACTAGGCAAGAAGATAAAGTGTAGTTATATTGTTTCTCTGCATTCAGACAGGGAGACAGCTGGGGGAAAAATCAAGAAACTATTGAGAGAATATGACCACTATTTCCTTATCACTGGCTACATTGGAGCTCTGATATTGGGATCTTGGCGTCAGTATTCATAGAGAAGGCACTGGGAGTGGACATTATTGTATCAATCATACAAGCATCCTGGAGGCCTGGCCTGCTATTATTTAAAGCGTGCTCTTAAAATTTCAGGTTTGCTCTAGATATTCCTTAGGGTTCAGCCACACTGGTCTCTCCCATAAGTGGATCCCGCATTCATTATGATTGGGAGTTTACTTTCGGTGCCCAATATCAAGTTATATGATAGCGTGACCCAAGGAATTGTAACAATGAAAACCCCTTGCTACGCGAGATAAATTCTCTAGTCTCCATGTGGGCTGCTCCAATCTTTTGAAAGACGGACAGAACAACACTTCAAGTGTGACAAGGTCGAATCAGCAAACTGGTTTATTTTACAATTCTCAAATGAACGAGCAAGAGCAAAATTTGTAGTAAATCTCACCGGACTTCAACTTAATTCGGTATCATTCTTGTAACAAAGGAAATAATACAATACACACACACTTCCCCAGTCAGTGAGCAAGGCACTCTCTGGGCTTGGGCATCTCCATTTTAAGGTGACACTGCTTTTTCTTGCGACTTCTTCTGCCTTTCCCAGGTCTCATTAAGTTGACACTAAATCGGTTCTTCTGTTCCCTACTTGTACAGGAAGCCAGCTGTTGACCTCTGACCCTATCCTTGTCCAAGGTTGGTCAGTAGGGGAGCTAATTAAACTGATTACAACTTCCCGGCCTAGAAACCGTCTCCTACTGTTTGTCAATAGCGAATATTCCAGCCACTAATGTGCTGTTAACAATCCTCCATCGCCTCAAGCAATCTGGAGAGATACCTCATTTGACTTCCTATCGACATTCCCAGGCCATGGCTGTCCTGTGAATTTAATCTTGAGCGCAAACTTGAACTTAAAAGTAGCATTTTAATATGGTCCATATCACTAAAAAAAAAATCACAAAACAAAAAAGGACTGGTTCCTAGAAAGCACGCCAATAGTTTGACTGTTCATACCAAATCAAAGATGCGTTCTCAAGAGGCGTCTTCCATTTTACTACAAATTCTTGAGTAAAAAGCAAATCAAAGATTTAGATTTCCATAGGCAATATTACAAAGTGTGGATTTCCACGTTATCAGCATTGATAATTTGTAATGTTTTAACCAGACTACAATCGCTCACATACCAATGAAATGAGTTTGCTCCAGAAAATTCACCTGGCAGGTGGCCACATATGCTTGCACGTACTTTTAGGTTAGATCTTATTCCTCACGGAGGTTAAGGACATTCTTCAGTGACGGTGGGTTAGGAAAATCCAATTTTGGCAAATCCCCAAAGTGGGATCACAGAATCGGACATGTTTGGTAATGAGCCATTGGGACCAGGTCCCAAAGAACCAATACAGTATATCCGTCCTTGTAGATATCATAATGCAACCTCAAACAGCATTCCAGAACCCTCAAGTATGATTTATCCTTCAAGCAGCACTCTGCCTTCAATAAAACAATAACTTGAATTTATATAGTGGCTTTAACGTAGTAAATCATCCCAAGGCGCTTCGCAGGAGCATTATCAAACAAAATCTGACATTGAGGCACATCAGGAGATATTAGGGCAGATGGCCAAAAGCTTGGTCAAAGAGGTAGGTTTTAAGAAGCATCCTAAAGGAGAGAGGTAATGAGGCAGAGGTTGAGGGAGGGAAGTCCACAGCTTAGAGCCGAGGCAGCTGAAAGCATGGCTGCCAATGGTGGAGTGATTAAAATTGGGGATGTGCAAGAGGCCAGAATTGGAGGAACAGAGATCTTTGAGGGTTATAGGGCTGGAGGAGATTACAAAGATAGGGAGGAGTGAGGCCCTGGAGAAATTTGAAAAATGAGGATGAGAATTTAAAATGAAGGCGTTGCTAGACTGGAAACCAATATAGATCAGTGTGCACAAGGGTGATGGGTGAAGTGGACATTGTGTGAGTTAGGATATGGGCAGCAGAGTTTTGGACAAGCTCAAGTTTATGGAGGGTGGAAGATGGGAGGCCAGCCAGGAGAGCGTTGGAATAGTCAAGTCTAGAGGTAACTATGGCATGGATGTGGGTTTCAGCAGCAGATGAGCAGAGGCATGGCAGAGTCGGGTGATGTTACTGAGGTAGAAATAGGTGGTCTTGGTGATGGCACAGATATGTAGTTGGAAGCTCAAAGACAATGGCTTCGATCTTCCCAATATTTAGTTGGAGGAAATTTCTGCTCATCCAGTACTGACCGTCAGAAAAGCGGCGTGATAAATTAGAAACACTGGAGGGGTCGAGAAAGATGGTGAGGTAGAGCTGGGTGTCGACAGCGTACCTAATGTGGTTTCGGATGATGTCACCAAAGGGCAGCATGTACATGAGAAATAGCAGGGGGCCAAGGATAGATCCTTGGGGGACACCAGAGGTAACAGTGCAGGAGCAGGAAGAGAAGCCATTCTCTGAATACGACTGGATAGATAATGGAACCAGAAGAATGCAGTCCCGCCCAGCTGGACGGTAGAGGAGGATGTGTGGTCAACTGTATCAATACATGCACCGAGGAAGGTTTGAAATAGTAATCAAACTTTAGATCAGTTGAGGGAGCAGAGATTTGCTTTGACTCTGCTGGAGTTTTAATGATGGATACAGCATCAAACTCTGATCAAGCCAATTTGCACTTTTCCATGAAAAAGTTCCAGTGTACTCCACAGAAATGAGCAAGTGTCAAGAGGAGATTGTTCTAGTACTCACATCACCAAACATTGCATGGAAATAAGTTATTGATTTACAGTTCTCCTAAAGGCAGCCAGGTGCCAGCTTCCCTCTTAAACAAATGGCCACTCTTTGTGTATGAGCTGAGACAGCATGTGTTGGCAGGCCACGCACGCAGAGAGACCGATCTCTAAAGTGACAAAAGCAACCTCCACCAGGGCTCTCGGCCAGCTGCAATCGGCAGGCTTTAAAAGCACAAGCTTGATGTCACCTAACCACTAAGTCCTGATTTTAATTCGCCCCTTTTAACAGGAAAGATACTAGGTGGATGTAAAAGATCCCACAGCACTATTCAAACAGCAGGGGAGTTCTCCCTGTGTCGTGACAATATTTATCCCTCAACTGACACCTAAAATGGGTGATGTGATCATTTATTTCATTGTCATTTATGGGAGCTTGCTGTGCACAAATTGGAGGCTGTATTTCCTACATTACTGGAAACATTTACTGACAAACAGAAATAGAACAGCAGTGGGGAAACATTTAAAACAGTGACCAATTGAGTCCAGGAGAAATATATCCCACTAAAAAGCACGAACAAGCTAGCTAACAACACACCATGGATGAAGAAAGAAATAAGGCAAAAATTGAAACTGAAGAAAATAACTAAGTACATAGACAATAAAAGGAGAGGATGACAAAAGGGAATACAAAAAGATTAGGAAAGTAGTCAAAAAAACAATTAGGAAGGCAAAGAGAAACGACAAAATTAAATTAAGAAATATGAAAAGAGTGAAGCATTCTACAATTACATAATGAGCAAAAGAAAAATCAGGACAGGCCACGAACGGATACAAACGATAAACTCAAATATTAAATAATTACTTTGCCTCGGTATTTACCAGGGAGACTTACATGGTGGACACGACAGAAGAGATCAAAAACGATATAAACACATTTAAGATAGATAGGCGGGAAATAATTGATTATAAAGGATAAGTCCCCTGATCCGGATGGATTGCATCCGTGCATAATAAAATAAGTTGGGAAAGAGACAGCAGTCACTAGTACATAAATATAAAAATTCATTCGAAAAGGGAATAGTGCCAGAGGACTGGTGGACAGATAATGAGATTCCTAACGAAGCTAATAGTATCGATGCATTTAAGGGGAGGCTGGACAAGCATATAAGGGAGAAGGGAATTAGAAGGTTATGCTGATAGATTTGGATGAGGAAATACTGGAGGAGGCTCGAGTGGAGCATTAATGCCGGCATGGACTGGTTGGGCCAAATGGCCTGTTTCTATGCCATAAATCTGATGTTATCCTATATTTAAAGAGCGAGATAGAACAAGTCCCAGGATCTATAGGCCAATTAGCTTAATGTCTGTGGTAGAAATTATAATGGAATCTTTACTCAAAGATGTAAAAGAGAAACATCTAGAAACTGAAAATATAAAAAAAGTCAGCATGGATTTCAAAAGGGAAAATAATGCTTGATGATCCGTACTAATTCTTTGAAGTAGTAACAAAGGGTAGACAAGGGTAATGCAGTAGACATAATATATGCATATTTTTATTTATTCTTTCACAGGTTGTGGTGTCACTGGCACTTGCCCATCCCTAATTGCCCTTAAGAAGGTGGTGAGCCGCATTCTTGAACTGCTATAGTGCATGTGGTGCAGGTACTCCTACAGTGCTGTTAGGTAGAGAGTTCCAGGATTTTGAGCCACCGATGATGAAGGAACGGTGATAGATTTCCAAGTCAAGATGGTGTACGACTTGGAGGGAAACATGGAAATGGTGGTGTTCCCATGCGCAATAATTTAATTTTGTAGTTTCTCTTTGCCTTCCTAACTTGGGAGATGGTGGTGTTCCTATGCCCTTGTCCTTCTAGGTGGTAGAGGTCGCAGGTTTGGGAGGTGCTGTTGAAGTAGCCTTGGCGAGTTGCTGCAGTCCATCTTGTAGCTGGTGCACACTGCAGCCACGGTGTGCCGGTTGTGGATGAAGTGCCGAGCAAGCAGGCTGCTTTGTCCTGGACGGTGTCGAGCTTTTTGAGTGTTGTTGGAGCTACACTCATCCAGGCAAGTGGAGAGTATTCCATCACTCCTGACTTGTGCCTTGTAGATGGTGGAAAGGCTTTGGGGAGTCAAGTGATGAGTCACTCATCACAGAATACACGGTTCTTGTAGCCACAGTATTTATTGGCTGGTCCAGTTAAGTTTCCAGCCAATGGTGATCCCAAAGATGTTGGTAGCAGATTCAATGATAATAATGCCATGAATGTCATGGGGAGGTGGTTAGACTCTCGCTTGTTGGAGATCAACATTGCCTAGTGCTTGAGTGGCATGAAAGTTACTTGCCACTTACCAGTCCAAGCCTGGATGTTGTCCTGGTCTTACTGTATTCAGGCATGCACTGCTTCATTATATGAGGAATTGTGAATGGAATGGAATACTGCAATCATCAGTGCACATCCCCACTCCTGACCTTGTGAAGAAGTGAAGGTAATTGGTGAAGCATCTGAAGATGGCTGGACCTAGGACACTGCTGTGAGGAACTCCTGCAGTGAAGTTGAATATATTTGGATTTCTAAAACGCCTTCGATAAGGTTCCGCATAGTAGTCTCATGACTAAGATAAGAACAACTGGAGTCAGGAGTTAAATAGCAGAATGGATAGCAAGCTGGCTACAAAACATAAAACAGAGAGTAGGGACTAAAGGTAGTTATGTAGATTGTCAAAAAGTAAGAAGTGGTGTTACACAACAATCGTCCTAGCTGGAACCATTTATATAAACTATTTGGACTAAAGAATCGGAAGTACAATTTCAAAATTTACGAATATTTTTGGGTTGATACGGAGGAATACGGAGACAAAATACAGCAGACATTAATAAACTTGCAGAATGGATGTGTAATTGGCAAATGAACTTCAACATAGCCAAATGTGAAGTGGTACATTTTGGTAGGAAGAATAAGGAGGCCACATACTCATTGGAAAATAATGGGGTGGAGGAGCAGAGATAGCTGGGGTACAGATTCACCAATCACTAAAAGTAGCAATGCCAGTTATTAAGGCCATAAAAAAGCAAACAAAACACTGGAGTTCATTTCTAGAGGGATAGAACTTGTATAGAACCTTGGTTAGACCATACTTGCATACTTGGAGTATTGT
Source organism: Pristiophorus japonicus (assembly GCF_044704955.1). Lineage (NCBI taxonomy): Eukaryota > Metazoa > Chordata > Chondrichthyes > Pristiophoridae > Pristiophorus > Pristiophorus japonicus. The sequence continues at coordinate 72,558,034 of NC_091993.1, read as the reverse complement.
GAACAGCTCTGGTCTCCATATTATAAAATGGATACGCTATAGAAGCACTGGAGAAGGTGCAAAAAATAATTACTAGAATGATACCAGAACTGAGAGGTTATACCTATCAGGAAAGATTGAACAAGCTAGGGCTCTTTTCCAGAGAAAAAAGATTAAGGGATGACCTATCAGAGATCTTGACAGGTTGGTAGAGAAGACCTAGAGAAGATGTTTCCACTTGCAGGGAGACCAGAACTAGGGTCCATAAATATAAGATAGTCATGAATAAATCCAATAGGGTATTCAGGAGGAACTTCTTTACCTAGTTAGAATGTGGAATTCGCTACCACAAGGGGTAGTTGAGGTGACCAGCATAAATGCATTTAAGGGGAAGCTCGGTAAACACAAGGGCGAAAGGAATAGAAGGTTATGTTGATGGGGTTAGATGAAGTAGGGTGGGAGGAGGCTCGTGTGGAGTATTAACACCGGCATGGACCTGTTGGGCCAAATGGCTTGTTTCAGTGCTGTAAATATTATGTAATTACAACAGTCACTATGCTTCGAAAGTACTTCTTTGGGACATTCTGAGATCATGAAAAGTAAGTGCAAATCTTTCTTTATTCTTTTCATCATTGGTGTTGCTTTGCACTCTACGGGCCTGTTTATCCATTTAGAAGTAGTGACCAAAATGCTGCTTTCATGCTTTTTCTCCAACTTAGCCATCACAGTAAAAGTGTCAGTGAGGAGAGATGGAAGACATTCTACAAGGAATGCCAGATAACTGACAATCACATTACTTGAATGCAAACAATTTGCTTAGACACTATCTAAAATCTACAAATGGTTGCTGGAAGCATTTTAAAGGAAGTGTTTGCAAAGAAGTAACCTTGATTGTATACCAAACATGCAATAGGGCTGGAACAAGCAGCTGTCTTAGCTTGAGCAATAAGCAATTTACTCCATGGGATAGAAACTGTTCCTAACATAATTACTCTGGTAAAAAGTCTCCTACGCAGAGTGGTGGCAGATCACTCTGATGTAGTACTTCTATTTCAAGGAGACAATGCTCAGATGGTCCCAAGAGATGTGGCTTGTCAAGAGTCTGTATTTACTGCAGACAGCTCATCTCAGCTCACAGTTCACAGGGACAGGATGTAACAGAAGAGTCCATCGTGCTGTTCCAACTTGGTCAGAGACAGTGATAAGTGACAAGTGGAATTTCAAGCCATTAACAGTTATTAGAGGTTTACTGAGCTGACCCAGCTGTATTGGTTGTGGGCTCATCAATATGGAATAGGCCCTCACTAACATGTAGAGTATACTCTTGGTCTGTCAGAATGATCAGCTAATTGGATCTTATATAGTCCTATATGCATCGGGAGCATTGGAGATCAGGTTTTCTTAAGGACATTCGATTCCAATAAGCTTTCAGTGCCTCAGGAAGCAATGGGTGCTTGATGTACTTGTGGGAAAAAGACAATTCATAGTCCTACTGAGACTATTGATGATGGCTTCCTAGAAGCATGTGCGCAGTCCAAGACTGTATTCAGCCAGGTTTTCTGAAAAACACTTTGATCAAAAGAACACCATGACTTTTTCCAGATGAATACGCAACCTAACTAGAACAAAGAATGTTAATAAATAACCAGCCACCTAACCGGATAGAAAACCAAATAACTAGCACACTTAACTCTAACATTTTATTTGTAAATATTCAACTATAAAAATGTAATATAAACTCTACTAAGACTTTGCTACAGATAATTAATTTGTCCTGAGAATAGATTGGTATGAAAACCTCCATTGGTATGTTGGTTAAAAACAAAGTGTTTAACGACCCTAGTTGCCAAATGTACATAATATTAGACAGTTAACTAGTGTGTGGGGGAAAGGCGGCAGGCCAAATAAAATGGGTCTGGGCTACTTCAAACTTGGGATTACAGAATACTGTTCTACTCAATACAAAGCATACATGAAATACAACATCGACATTTTCTTAAACCAAAAAACCTGCCTGCATCGTTACTGCAACTAGTGTACAAACAGGAGTGTAAGTCCACTTTGAAGACAGCATGCTCTGAACAAAAGGGGGTTGGCAGTTTCTTTTCCACCCTCAGAAGTCCTGCCGAATGTTTTCTTTGTTCTCATCCCCTTGCTGTTGTTTCATCTTGTTTATTTCACTCTCAAGCTGGACAATTGCTCTCTCGATCTCGTAGTTCTTGCTAACTAATGCGACCCAGCTGAAAAAGGAGAGTGAAGGGAGCTGTTAATTACTCATCAAGCGCTGAAATGAGAACATTTATTGTTACTGCTGGGTTCAAGATTGGCCACCCATTTGTTTACAGGACAGCGCAAGCACTGGCCTGATACACTTGTCTCCTGATGATGCCAATTCTCCGAATCCAGTTTCTCTCAGCATGTGCAAAACCAAATGACTAATTTCAAGTATTTCTAAGACAATATATACTTGAGGGCTGCAGCCTCCTCCCCTAGCAACTAACCGTTCTTCCATCATGTGCTGAGACAGTGAGTGTCAGTAGGCTATTTGGGCACAGCTAAGCTCAATCCTAGTCTCATTTAATACCCACATATACCCACTTTCCTAAGGAAGCCACTTAATAATGACCAGGAGTTGGCATTCTGGCTAATGTTCTCCATCCTCATTCCTAGCCCATGGGACCGAGCATTGGCTGTATCCAGCAAACTCAAGACAGACAGGAATGAACGGTAGGAGCCGAGAGATAGGCCTTCGTCTCTCAACATGCACTGCCTGTTACTACTGGACCACCAGGAATGTTAAATTTAAAACAGGACTGGCAACATCAGCCTCTCCAACAACTTGCATTGATGTAATGCCTTTTAATCTTGGAGAAAAGTCCCAAGGTGCTTCAAAGGCATAAGGAAAAAATTGAACGCTAAGCCAAGCCAAAGGAGAATTTATTTGGAAGCTAAAGATGTGGGTTTTCAGATGGTCTTAATGAGAGAGAGGTGGCGAGGCAGAGGGGTTTATGGAGGAATTTCCAGAGTTGAAAGTACTGTTGCCAATGATGGGCTGCAGGAGGTTACAGAGTAAGGTTATGAAGGGATTTAAACATTGGATTGAGAGATTTAAATTTGAAGCATTCAGGAACCGAGAGCCAATGTAGGTCAGTGAGCACAGGGGTGATGGGCGAGCAGAACTTGGATCAGGGTAGGTTACTGGCAGCAGAGTTCTGGATAGCTAATGGAGGGTAGAGGATGGGAAGTCAGCCAGGAAAACTTTGGAATAGTCGAGCCTGAAGATGAAAAGGCATACTAATAACAGCCCCTTCCATGTCTTGTTTCTGTACCAAAACTCTTCTGCTGGGATGGGGGAAGACTTCCTCCTGCACAGTCTGGAACAAACTGCCCACCTGCACTCACGGAACATAGGGGTACTGGCTCAGTCAAGGAGTAGGACAGGGAAGCTTTTATTGTACCTTTGTGCTGTTTATGGAGTTATTTAGTTGGGGGATGCAGGGTATAGTTTATTGGAACATCTGTACAGCATTTTATAACGCTGGTAATATTGGGTTAGATTTCAACTTATGTTTATTCTGTGAAAGATTTACTTTGTGGTTTGCGATGTAATTTTACTCAGATTGTCAATTGTACCTCTTGAAGTAACAATAGGAGACCGGAATCAAGCTCAACCCCCTAATACAGGGCACAACATCACAACCTTCTCACCCCAGAGGCAAGTTCAGAGACCAACTTCACACCAGAGTGTGAGCTGGATTTAGGCTAGCCATTTCCGAACAGCAAGCTTCTGATCTTGGTTAGACTGTCAGAGAAGGTGGTGTCAATCAGTAACTAAAGAGAAATAGGTCACCACACGCTGATCTTCAGCATTTCCCAGTATTTATTGTGTAGCACTGCCTGTCCCCAAGCTGGGGAAATAGTACAAGGGAGCCTGAAAGATGGGAAAATAGATAATTATAGGGCAATTAACAAAAACAGTCCAATCCGCTATTCCACTGCACCATTAAAGGTATTTTGAATTCAAAAAAGTGGCTCAATGGGTTGGGACTACGTGGGGTATAATGAAACCAAATGGACTAGCATGTCCTCAGTTTGATTCCCAGTCTATGCCAAGTGAGCTGGTCATATCTGGAGCAGCAGTTGGGGCGCTACCTTGTCAGAGTTCTCACTCCTGATAGCTTTCAAATGAATCTTCAGCTGGATAATGTGGATGTCAGGACAGGCGGCGATACCCTCTGTAGTCAAATCCACGGACACTCACTTCTCATGGGCAAAATATTACTGTGGAAACGCACCCAGCAGAAGCTAGTGCATTCAGGAGACTGGGGGAAAAAAAAAAGGAAATGGGGAAAGTCATCTGAAAACTGCCCGTGGAGCCTATAAATCCATAGAGCATGGAGAGCACAATGGGGAGGGGGGGGGGGGGGGAAGAACGTGATCCATGTCTAAAGGCTGGGGGGGGGTGGTTGAGAGCGAGAACGTGATCTAGAAGGTAAAACAGATCACATTCTTCCAAACCCATCCGCTTTACACCTGGCTGATTTCTCGGCAAGTGACATCATTGGACTGGATGAAATCCAGAAGTCATGACACTGTCACTATTCACTTCATACCAATTAAATCTGTTAACAATCCGCGACCCACGCACAATGCCCTATCTATGGCACAGGTGTGGGGGAGGGGGGGGGGGGGGGGGGAGTAAGGTCATGAATCCGTGGGGGAGGAACTTGGGCAGGAGGTCAGGTACCCGGGATGGGAGGGGGAGGTGGCCGGGAACTTGGGCAAGAGTAGAAGGTCAGGAATTCAGGCAGGGGAGGGGGGGGGGTGGGGGGGAGGTCAGAAACTTGGGCGGTGGGGGCAGGAACTTGTTTGGGGAGGTGGGAGGAGGTCTTAACCCGTGAGAGTGAGCCCTGTCTGTTCCAAGTGAGATCTATTCTGTCTGGAGTCAGAATGGCTCGAATTACACTTTGCAAAGTCACCGATTATGTAGGCAAGCCGGTTCTAAGTACACATTCCAGAGAAACTGCAGGCTGAGTCTTATCCTCCAAGGGGACCAATCAGCAATCAGGTCTTGTGATCAAGGGGACCCAATCAGAGCTTTAGGTATTGCAAACTAACACGTGCATAAAATTAGGATTTTAAAAAACCAGTGATAATGAGCCAAATTTGATGGCTTTGATGGAAGTAAATATGCAGCACCAACCATTATGTCAGGCTCACATAAGTGAGTGATACAGACCAGAAAGGTCGAGTAAACGGCCAGTGCTGACTGATGAGTCGGATACACGAAGAACTGCTACTCGGGTGTTATCACAAAGGGTGAATGGTGCCCATGGAACTGTACCGCAACAAGGGATTGTGCTGAGGACAGAAGGGGAAAAGACTGGCTAAATAAAAACCATTTTGACTTGTATATAGTGTTGTCTGACAGAAAAAAACTGCTTCTTCATTAGGAAGCAGCATGTCATTGTTTTCTAATCCTTGCCGTATGTATTCGTGTGCATCATTATGGAGGGCGACAGGCATATAATAAAGGCTAATTATTTGAGGGGCCTGGATAAAATTTTGAATGGCAACAACAAAGCTGAAGCTGGTTTGACATCTGGCTCCAGTATAAAATGTAACTGTGGAATCATTTTGTAGTGCCTTGAAACTAGATTTTATGTAAACTCCTAGAATTAAAATATTGCTGAAGACAGTTAGCGCCTGTTGGTCTGTAAATCTACTGCTATACAGCACAGTTTGGAGACGGTTATAATAAAATAAATTATTTTTCACAACCCAGAAGCACCTGGAGAGCATTTAAAGCTGCTTTTATGTTCCATGAAACTGGTGCTACTGGCACCAGCTTCCGATGTTTGGTTCTCGCACAACTCATTGCATCCCGAAAGTAATCTTGCTGGGATTTGCTAAAGTAGATGGCCAGGAAGATCCAGTCCCAAGTTGCAGTCGGATACACAATATCCGCACATCAGTATCCACCTCGCTAACACGCTCTTAGTGCAATATTAAAGCAAACAGACGTATCCTTTTTGCAAAAAGCAATTCCACTCACCTCCCCCACTGATCGAACCATTCCCTCCCTCCCGCCCACTGATCGAACCATCCCATCCCCCCGCCCCCACCACTGATCTAACCATCCCCTCCCCCCCGCCACTGGTCTAACCATCCCCACCACCCCCCCCCACTGATCTAACCATCACCTCCCCCCCCCACCCCCGATCTAATCTAACCATTCCCTCCGCCCCCCCCCCCCCCCCACTGGTCTAACCATCCCCTCCCCCGCCCCCCACTGGTCTAACCATCCCCTCCTCCCCCCGCCCCCACTGGTCTAACCATCCCCTCCCCCCCCTCCCCCCACTGGTCTAACCATCCCCTCCCCCCCACCACTGGTCTAACCAACCCCCCCCACCCCCCACTGGTCTAACCATCCCCTCCCCCCCC